>NC_133593.1:10303058-10603058 GCF_964106895.1 Numenius arquata | reverse complement strand
GCTCGGACTCTCTGTCAGGTGGAGCCCGTGGAGGCCAGGGGTGGGAAAGACCTGCCCGAGTCTCCCTTTACAAACCCAAAAGCAAAGCATCTCTTCCGTTAAACACTCCAGCCGAAGGGAGCATTAAAGCGCTGCTGCGTTAAAAGCACTGGAACTTGAGCATATGTTTAAAGTTAAGTGTGTTATAAAAGGCTTCCTGAATTGCACCTTTATGAGTATTATATTTATCTTAGGCATAAGACATAGAAAAGAGATGGGGAGCACAGTCAGTGTGCTGCAGCGTGGCCACGTCGTGCCGGGAACAGACTGAGCTGCACAGCTGGGGTCAGGTAGATGGGGTGGACGGGACTTTTAGTCACCTGGGTTAAATTCAAACCACTGACCTGTGCTCTCCTTACCACCGCCGCCGCGATGCTGCTGGGTTTCAGCAATAGGTGGTACTTCAGGAAAGAGTTTCTTCTAAATTTTCAGAGCACGGAGTTCAGCATTCCTCCTCTGTACCTTTCCTTTAAATCGACAGCAAGGTTTTTGCCAGGATTTTCAGAAACCAGAATGTCCCAGAAGAAATGAATAAGGAATGTCTCACCTGCAAATTACACAACCCACTCCAACCTCCGCTGTGCCTGCTCCTTCTTCCACCACCCCCCCGGCACAAACTGGGAGCAATCCAGAGAAATTAGTGACATTACCCTCCGGTAGCCCAGTGACACTTAATGTTCCAATCTTCAGAAAAGTGACTGCAAACCTGTGGACGTGTCTGCCCAGCGCTGCAAAAGTAATTTTAGAAAACTAGCTACTGCACATTATGGGCGATACTTTGAGAGCCGTGCGTGTCAGCGACCCGCTGCTGCATCCTCTGACAGAGCTGCAGAGCGTTTCATTCGTCTTCCCTGCCCGGCCACGGCACTGGCAAGACGAGAACCTGAAATCTTATGTATTATTTAAACCTCCTCCTCCCCTTTTTTTTTTTTTTTTTTTTAATCTCTGCTGAATCTCCAATTGTCCGATGTGGGGATAGCCACAGTGTGACGTGCTGCCCCTGCGGATGCTGATGGAGAAGCTGGCCCCCTTGGCCACCTCTCAGCCCTGCTCTGCTCTGCGGCTCTTCAGGGCTGGAGCAGAACTTTGCAGCTTCCAGGAAACCGCAATAATTTCCTTTTAGTGCTCCAGGCTGACTCTTCGGAAGCGCCGAGAGGGCGATGTGCGTGCTTGGAGCTTGCCGGGGAAGGGCCAGGCACCCTGTGGTGCCGGCCAAGAGAAAAACAACTATTTACAACTCCAAACTTTTCTTGTTCATAAAGAGGACCGAGCTGCTCAAGGAGTTAAATGTATTAAGCAATTTACAATTAATATAGAACTCATTCCAGAGATATCTACTAGAGAGTACAACAGGGCAATTAACCCACTAATACACTAGGCTATTACATCGCTATGTCTCTTATTTTAGCCTGAGGTGATTTGAAACGCATTGGATTAAAGGATATTACAGGAGATAGCATGAAAAATAGCTTAATGTAATGAGCCATCCCGTGATGTCTGCTATTAAAGATGATTTGCAGTTGAAAACTACAACATACAGTAGTTCAGCCATTTAGAAACATGAGTATATTTAACCCTTTTCTAGCCCGTGTCCCTTAGATGAATCGGAAGAGTTTCTCCCTCTCCTCCCCCCGACTTCCAGTGCCTTTATCTGAGGATTATCAAATGCACCTTATTAAAGTACAATGGTATCTTTGGGAGATTGGTGCCTGAGGTTGAGAGAAAACCAGTAATCTGCTAATAACTTTTAAAAATAGATCCCCGAGAGAGTAAATAGGCTCAGGCAGAGGGAGGCTATTTGACTGGCGACAACGTTTGTGAAATGGGAACTTGTAACAAATTTCTCTACTAGCCTTAGGCCTGTCATATCAGTTTCAAATGGTAACTCAGACAGAACTGGGAAACAAAAGCACCTTATCTTAAAATCTATAACCATACGGCTTAGCGTGGAAATAGCAGCACCCAGGGAGAGGAGGGCTCGGCGGCTGGAAAAGTTCCTGCCTGTGGAGCAGACTTGCCACGGAGACCCCTTTGATAGCTCAGGCACATTTGCTGCTGGGTTTGGGCTGCGGGCAGCCACAGGTCATCAGCTCCTCTTCGCTGGTTTAGGCTGGCTTTGGCCAAGAAACCAGCGCCAACAAGTCTGGGCACTGAATAAAGGCGTTTAGAAGGCATCTTATTATTGAAGAGAAAAACACACCTGAGCAAATGCTGAGCTCTAAGCACAGAGCTTTGCCCGTGGGCTTCACTCGTCCTTGCCGGCGAGGGAAGGACTGTGGTGCTGGTGTGTAAGGTGGACGGTGGGCTCGTGGAGGTGCTGGCTGGAAGATCCTGCCCGCACCAGCCAGGCTGCCTGCACAAGAGCCCAAAATCCGCACTGCAGCCGTGCTGGCTTCCCACCAGTGGCTTTGGCACAGTTATGCCTTAGCAGAACTCTCTGCCAAATTACGCAGCTCTAAATCACCTCCCAAACCCTGATCTTCTCCATGGACTGGTGTGGGGGACGGCAGACAAGGAAAGGAAGGAAAAGCTTCACGGTGCTCCTGCAGAAAGTCACTGACTTCAGGCGTGATCTGGCTGCTCAAGGACTTCTTCAGATGAATTTTAAAACTCACTCCCTCCCACCTGCAAACCCCAAACCTACCCGGGCTCAGGTACCCCACCGGGAGCTCCAGGCAACACCACTGAGGAGAGGGAGCCTGTCCCTTCGTTTTTTCCTGGTAACTTAAAATGCTGTGCTTCTAAACAGAGTTCAGGTTTTATTACTTACACCTGTGGGTATTTTAGCCCAGCTTGCCACCTGCGAACTGACGTCCTTCCAGCCCAGGTGTCTGCTGGTTTCAGTTCTCAGGAAAAATCACAATCCTGGGAAAACAGTTTCCACCTGGACGATGGGCATTTCTCTTATTTCCGCACTTTCCTCTCCGACTCCGAATGCAGTGAAACCATTGAATTCGTGCTGTCAGTCATGATGGTTTTTGTCTATGAGACAGGTAAGATTCGGCACACCTCAGGCACAGCCTCTCTTTTTAACAACCCCATTTACACAAATAGAGGTGAAGAAAACTGGCGCTTATTTTTCCACCAGAAATGGCTGTGGCATTCAGGCTGCCAGTACAGGTTCCTGTCAATGGCAATGCCCTTTGGCCTTCACAGAGCAGCGCTTTCTCCCTGAAACCCAAATAAAAGAACTTGGTTGTAAAATAACATTTTTAGAAGGATGAGGATTTTCATGTTTGCATAAAAATAGAAAAAACACTTTCACAGTGGAAAAAAAAAAAAGCTGATCACACTTCTCACGGAAAGCCCTTTGGTAAGGTGCTCTTTACACAGGGGACAACTTGAGGGGAGTCACTGTGAAGAACGGGGCAGGATGGTTTGTGGGCAGGAGGACACGAGTCCTGCCTCGACCCACACCTCCCAAGCATCCTCCGCTGCGGGTCCAGCTACTCATTTTCCAGGAGCGTCCATCGCCTGCACCAGCGCTCCTCTTGCACAATCTTCTCAAAATAGGTGTAGACAGAACAAATAACTGTCCAACAATGAAAGAAAATAACCACCGGTGACACAAACACCCCCAAAATTAATTCTCCACCTGAGAAAACACGACCTGGCGGCATTTTCTGGCTCCCTCGCGCGGCTCCCAGCCCCTTCCCAGTGCCAGCCACCTGGGCAGCAGAGGTTGCCCAAAGTAGGGTCAGTGGCTACCCAGGGATGCTGCCACCGATTGTGTTTGCTTTCGATTGGGATTTAAAAGATGTGTGCCAATTTACACTGAAATTTTGAGGAGGACAGGTGGTATCGTTATGGTTCCTCCTTCGAAAAATTTCTGAGGAAGAGAAAGAGAAAACCAAAAAACAGCAAAAAGTGCTGAGATTGTCCTGGGTCTGAGCCAAGACATTTCTGCACTAAAGTGGAAACAGGAGACAAAAAAACCACGATTTCCCCAACTGAACCCCCCCTGCAGTAGCATCCAACGGGGATTTTAGGCAGAGGGTGGCGTTTTCCACAAACCCTTCCACAGGGGCGGGAGGGAGGAGGTGGTGGGGACCTCTTTCTAATCAAAGAACTTGTCACTGTCACTTTGGTGTTAGCAGATGCCACGAACAATAACCAGGATCCCGCGCCTCTGAAATGCATTATTAACAGGCTACATTCATTGCTATCCACCCCTGCTCCAACCAGCTTTCCTTTTTGTTTCACTCTGGGCCGCCTGCATCCCAAGTGGCACGGGAACCTGTCATTTCTCGTTTCCATCCAGAGGAACAAGTGATTTGGGAGAAGGGGAGAGGATGACCAAGGCTTTCTGACCTTTTCTCCTTCAATTTCGTTCCTCTCCTCCGCGAGGAGAAAATGGCAATCACGCTAGGTGGAACCGACAAACTCATCTCTGTGTCACTCCCTTACGTGTACAATAGCCGTGTCACTCGGCATCAGGGACGAGGAGGCAGTGACGGGATTACGGGCCCATGATGGCCCTGATCTGTGAGCAGATTTAAGCCTTCCCGCTGCGCCCCACGCTCTGTCGGTGCCGGCTGGGGTGGGGTTATTTAATTGTGAGCCCGGTTACGCGAAGTGCAACCAAAAAACATCTATGTGCTCTGTCCGTTTTTCCTTTCCGAGTGGGGTTGGTGTCTCCTGCAAAACTCCTCCTCAAGGGGGTGAGAGATTGTGGCTCTCACTAAGCTCTTCGCATCACTTTGTAAGTTAAATTGAAGGTATCTCAGGGGTAGACTGATGGGGCAACTGAGGCACGGGCGAGTAATGGCTCTGTCCCAAACCCGTACCATAGCTGTGAAGGTACCGAGGACCTAGGTCCCTGTCCTGCTCCCTCCAGGGCTGTCCTGCAGCCAAGCAGATGGGGACAGACAGCACGGGAAGGCAGCCGGACACCCAGGGACAACTCTGCTCTGCCGATGCACATCCTGTGCCACCCCCAAAACTGCTCCGCCTGTGACAGCAATTAACCCACAGGGCAAAGATGAGAGACATTAACGGTCCTCACAGAACTGTCCCTGACACCTTACGGTTACTGGATGGAGGAGAGGAGAGTCCAGAGCATCGCAGCCATGTCCAGAGAGCCAGCTGGAGGCACTGCCAGCGTGCTGATGAACAGAGCGATTAATTAATAAAAATAATAGCAGTAAAAATGACCGGACAAGAGGACTCGGTGCCAGCACTGGCGTCTCTTCACCAGGGCGCTTTGCAGGTCGCTTCTGAGCCCAGCTTTTCAGCTCTCGTCTGCCTTCAGAGCAGAGTCCTGGGACAAACCAACCCCGTATAATTCCTTTGGCTGTTCTGATATCGAGCAGGACTGTTTGCCACGGGAGCCCAGCGGCTGTGCTTGCTGGAGGCAATGCCTCTGGGGCTGCAGGACCCCGGCGAGGTGCACCCCAGCCCTGGCACAGCTCAGCCCTGGCAAAGGCAGCGGAGCCACAGCCACTACAAAACCACCAGGCTTACACAAACCATCAGCTGTACTTCTCGGAGAGGGACTGACAACTCACATCTCGCCTGGTAGCTGCGTACGGTTTGCAAACGCACCTTGATTTGTGAGAGGGAATGGTTTATGGTAAATTAGAGATACCGCATTAAAGGGGATTTTTCTAAACCGTTCTTAGCCTCAAAAGAACAGAGCCTAACACAAACCCGCTGGAGAGAAGAACAAAGAACAGCTATAGCATCATTTTAGTCAATTGTAACTAGTTCTAGGTGAGATACGGTGTTGCAGGACTATATATTCCTGGTCGGCACGATGCAAACCGGCTGATTACTCCTAATGCTTGAATGGAAAAGCTCAGAAAGGCGAAGGAGGGAGTGGAAAGAAGCAGGGGAGAAGGTTTCGTACAGAGAGATCTTCTACAAGAAAACTCCCTTTTTGGAGGGTAGGAGGGATATTAGTTGGTAACAGCAAGAGCATAGATTTTTGCACTCCTATAAATCATTATTACTGGAATGTCCCTGAGGGGATGAGAAGAATGAATCAGTTACACACACACACGCACAATGCCAAACTTTTAGATGGAGAAAGGAAAAAAAGAGAAAAAAAAGGAGAAAGAGAAAGAAGAGGGGGAAAAAGAGAAAGAAGAGGGGGAAAAAGAGAAAGAAGAGGAAAAGAGAGAAAGAGAAAAAAAGAAAGAGGAGAAAAAAGCAGGAAGAAAAGCAAGCGAAAACAGAAAGAAAAGAAAAAAGCAAAAGAGAAGGAGACAAAGACAGGAGAAAGGGAGGAAGAGAGAAAGGGAGAGAGAACAAAAGCAAAACGAGAAGGAGGAAAAGAAAGGGAAGAATGAGAAGAAGGGAATGAATGAACTTTGGAAACAATTTATAATTCCTTTCACCTACATCATGAATTGAACATGCAAAAAAAAAAAAAAAAAAAGAGGAAGGGAGGAAGGGAAAATATTCCGCCCAGCATGCAGATTATCATTTGAAAAGATTCTGTTGCTATGTTTTTGTCCCTGGGTGATGAAAATGAAATTGTCTGATGTGTGCGCCGTGTTAGATTTACCTTTGCAGGGTTCACCCACAATCAGTAGAGAGGGGTCATGCCACAATATGTCATCTCACAGCTCCATCACACCAACTCCAATTTATACGAGGAGGTATTATGCATTTCAAAGGAACCCCCTGCGCGTGGCTCTTGTTACTGATCTATATCACAGCTCAGCTGAGGGAAGATTAGTTCTGCTGCAAGGGCAACGAGACTTATTTGTTTATGATTATATTCTCCTTAAAGACGCACTATTCCTTTTTTTTAACGTCTAATTTAAAGTGTGCATTAAAGGGGTTGGGGAGG
This sequence comes from Numenius arquata, assembly GCF_964106895.1. NCBI lineage: Eukaryota > Metazoa > Chordata > Aves > Charadriiformes > Scolopacidae > Numenius > Numenius arquata. Next base: position 10,596,223 of record NC_133593.1, on the reverse strand, counting down.
GGGTGGGATGTAAAAGGTGAGAGAATTCTGCACTCTCCCACAAGGAAACCTAATAGTCTTAGTCTCCTATGCATCCTGCTCATTAAAAAAAAAAAAATCTCCATTTAAATGCAAATTTGAGTTTTAGCTGGGGACTCCCCCAAAAGCTTCTCTTGGAAGCACCAGGGAAATAGGATTCAGAAACCTAAAATGGCTGACAGCAGCCAAACGCCCGCAGAAAACGCTTCCCGTCTAAATACCCTCGTCCTTCCCCCTCCGCAGCCCGATGCCCCCGGGTCCCCGCGCCGCGTCCTCGTACAGCCCGGCTGGCTCAGGCGCAGCATCACTTATCACCGCTCACCGCCGTGAGATTGTTTTACCTCAGGCAAACACCACCCCAGCGAGCTAAAACTGATAATATTAGCCTTTCAACTCCTGCTCGCTGTTGCTTTAATCAACGTTTTCCCACAAAGTCGACGGTTTTGTCCCTGATAAAGGCTCTGAAGGATTTAATGAGGCCGCCGAGCGCTGCAGACCCCGGGAAGCCCCGCTCCGCTCGGTACAGCTCCCTCCGTGCTCCTGAATGTGGTTTTAATTTTGGGAGCTCCAGATGATGGTAGGCACCCAGGACATCGCCAGGAAGCCAACACTGATCCGATGTGGTCCCTGAGCTTTGCGGGGGGACAGGACTGTATAACCCCCAGCAGTATAAAGCGAATGAGTCCTAGGAAGTTTTTACGGTGGAAAAGCTGGTTTGTTTGATGGGGGAAAGATGCAGAAGAAAAGGGCGGTTGTACCCCATGGTCCTGTCTACAATGGTGGGGATGCTCAAAGATGCCAAGGAAACCCTACAGCTGCTACCGAACCTGCCCATCGCAGGGCACCCCGGGATGCCCCCATGAGAAACATCCTGCGCTGTCAGGTTCCCCCCCCCAAAAAAGCCAAATATGAAAACAGAATCAGGGTTTTCTAAAGGAAAAAAAAAAAAAAAAAAAGGAGAGACATGGGATGAGGGAGGTGAGGACACCTGTGAGGGCTCTCACAGCGGAAGGGTGTTTGCCTTCACAGCGAGAGTGGGGCAGGACTTGTGCCAAGCTCTCACACGGAGACACCTTTGCTTATCATCGCTGGGCCCGTTTCTGACTCCTCTGCCCGTGATTAACGTATCGCCGGTTACAATAAATAGGCCCACTCCCATCTAGGAAACAAATGGGTCCAGTGGGGACCTGCGAGGAGCCGAGACACCGAGATGCTGCTCTCTGGCCCCATCTCTCGGCATCTCCCAGCCCCTCCACAGAGCAAAGCCAGCGGCATCGGTGGGGTTCACTTGGAAAAGGGCAGCAAAGGCGGCACGGACACCTGGAGCTTGTCTTACTGTTTTGTTGAAGCGTTTTGCCAAAGTTTGCTAAATCAACACAGAACGGGAAGCATCGAAGCTGCCATCGCCTTGGCTTCAAATTATTGTCGGCTGCCTCAATTAGATGTGCAAGACTGAAAGCGGTACCCGTCCCCCTTTGCTGTGCCGTCGGCGCGCTGGAACAATAGATGAACAGATAAATGTATATAGAAGGAAATGAGCATATTAATTGAGGGTGGAATTGGCTCATATTTCACTTGGAGCATACCCTACATTTATGTGGCGTTTCCCCTCACCAAGCGTTTGAGCACTCGGTGGGACGGCAGGATGGCTGCGGTACCCGGGGGCATCCCACCCCAAAGAGCTGGTGGTCCTGCCACAGGTCCCTCTCACCCTGGGGGCCTGATCCTGCTGGGGGACACCCAGGGAAACCCCAGTGCTGCCGAACTCCTGTGCATTGACACGAATGGCCATGCTGGGGAAGGAGCGCTCCCAGCAGCTCACACCCAAAGCGTTAAATATTTTCTGCTTAAGTGCAAAATCTTTACAGTACGGCTCATTGAGTTTCTTCCTACACCAGACCTTCACCGGAGAAGGAAAACCTGAGATGCCAAGGGCCAACTGCAGGTCCCTGAAAACCAGGTTTATCCAAAAGAGCGTTGTGGCTGTCGGGCTCTGACCTGAGCAAACAACACGTCTGCCACCGGCCACGGCATCGCCTGCCACCATCCCCGGTGAGGCCCCAAAAGCCTGGGGCAGGCGGGGAGGTGTCCACCCCTGCCACCACCCCTGGTCCTCCAGGAGGTCCTCCTGGGAAAGGAGCCAGCCTCCCCTCTCCCTGCCATTTCCTCCCTTGTTCTTTGTAAGAAACCACACTCATTTCACTACTTTGAAAGCTCATAATATGATGGGTGAAAACAATTAAATGAAATAGACTGGTAATACCCATGGGAAAACATTTTTAGATATGATATTACAATCTTGTTTCAAAATTGGATTTTGCCAAGAGGAAATACAGTTTATTATAAAACACATTTTCTTTTAATTTAATTATATAATCTTTGGCTTCAGAGAAGGGATGCTTAAATCAGACCCATTTAATTTTCAAGTGTATTCACCCATCACCTAGGGCAAATTGGTTTAAATTAGCAGGTGACTATATAAGTTCTAGATATGTGTCAGACAAAAATTTATCTGCGAACTCTGTATAAAAGACCATCTACATCAGCAGCGCAGCAGCAGAAATTACAGGGGACGAACAGACAAGTATCTGAAGAGTAGTATTTGCTCTGATTTCATTGATACCCACTACAAAACCCGGCCTGGGATGATTTTTTATTTTTTTTTATCTTTGTTAATGTTTTGCCAGATCAGTTCATCACCCTGCATGTCTGCACTATGCCAATAAAAACTGATGACCTGCAGTTAGTTTCTACCAGGTGCATTAAATTCCCGTAACGTGAACAGATCTTGCTAAGTCTACCATAGCCTCTTCTTTTGCAGAGATTACATTTCCAACCTAATGACAAGAGCGGTTTGTTCAGACGCTGCAGTCACTGAACTCTTCCTCCAATCCGTCACGGTGACCCAGCGCTCGCCGCACTCCCGCAAAACACCTCGAGACGGACAAATTTGTGAGTTATATCCATGAGGCTCTCCCCATCCCACCATTTCCCCCCGTTTCTGGGTTCCCAGACGCCGAGGTTGACCCTGCTGAGGGTTCACTGGGACACAACATTTAAAAGTGGCCAAAGAAAACGCCTCCAGATCCGGCGGCCACACACCCAAACCTGGCTTTGCACAAGCAGCCGTGCGCTTATGGATCACGGAGCTTAAAATCTGTGCCTTGCCGCTGCTCGCCGTGGTTGGGGATAATCGCTCGCAAAGACAAGAGAGGAAATTCCTCAGCAAAGGGAAAATACTGCAGTGCAGTCAAGGCTGACTCGGCGAGAACACTACAGTAATAATAAATAATAATACGGGGGACTGGAAAGGAGTTTTTCATCGCAGGTATCAAAGTGCTCTCCGGGAGCGCTGGCAGGGGGAGGACGAGCCACCCCATTGCTGCTCACCTTCCCAGCAAACGTGGCTAGCTCTGTACCCTCCAGAAAAGCCGTCCGGGTGATGGCCCCAACAACGGGCACAACGACCCCAGCATTCAATAAACCCCAGAAAGCAGAGTTTCCTGCCCAAAAAGCAGAGGTTTCTGCCCTCACCCAATGCCAGAAACCCGGCCAGCGTTAGAAGACAGAAAACAAAAGCAATACCAAAACACAAATTGGTTATCACGATTCTTGCAAAGCTGTTTTGGTTTTAACAAATGACAACAAAACACATATCACAACGAGCAGCACAGGTCCCTGGAAGAGCCAAAACCTGGGAAGGCTCCCCCACTGCCACAGCACCAGCAGCACGCGTATATATAGAGAGAAATATAAATATATACATGCATCAGTGTAGGGAAATTGTGAAAAGGTGATTTGAATGAGTTGAAAACGTTGCTTAAAGACAACTGCTTATTAGACTCCATCAAAACATTACTGGCAAAAATAGCTTGTTTTAAAATGCAGATCACAAATCCAGAATTCTCATGGCCAAGGTCTAAATCCTTCACTCCCAGGACACAAGTGTAGCGTCTCCCCGGTTAGACACAACTCTAACCTCTCCCAGGTGAGACACAAACTCACCAGCGCAGCCCTCGCTGCCCACCCTGGGCATAGCGCCGGCACTGGGTGGAATTCCTCAGGCGCTGGTTCCGTGCCTGTTGATGGCCCCGGTGTTTCCCGGCGGCTCCTCCCCAGGGAAATGCTAAACCCCATGAGCGGGGGGGGGGTCGCAGCTCCGGGGAGCGTTGCACTTCATGTGGTTTTGCCACTATTTGTGAAACGTTGAAGGCTGAATGTGGTTGCCCAACACGCGTAGGTGTACACGGATGCATGTGCAATCAGACTGATATATATAGGTAAGCCATGAATAAATATATATGATAATTTCAACAGGTGTTGGATATCCACCTCCTCCTGGGTGGTTGATGCTCTCCCCCTTGGCTTCCCAATCCGGAGAGGTACCCGGTCCATCCCGCGGGACCAAACCCTGAGCGGACCAACCCCGCCAGCTGCTGAAACGCCGATGTGCTCCGAGTGTTATGAAAACATATGATCTCAGCCATGTCTGGCAAATAAACATTACAAGGGGCTGTTTCAAATCTTTGTAGTAGCAAATCTCAGCACTTAACTAGTAATGCAATAAGTCCTATCAAGAGCATGCTGAAAGGTGGAATAAATTTCCCGGAGAACAATGCGGGTGATGTATGCATATGACCAACGCACAATAAAACTGTAGAATGGGAGGAAAAAAATGCATACAGTCAATACAATAAAATCAGCACAAATATAGGTTGTGTAAGCAAATAAATCTAACAATCCAAATATTTTACAACGCGCTCACATGCAGAACATTTTTTTTCCCCCAGAAATCTTAGGGTAAAAAAAAAAAAAATAAAAAAATTAGACTGTTTTGCATCTTAGTGCATTGTAAAGGCATCAGCGGCTGTCTGCACAAATTACCATTCATCTAGGCGTTGTTGTGGAAATTTTCAAGGGATTTGCAGTAATTATATGACAAAATGCTTGCAAATCTCACTCATTGCTGAATAGAAACACACGGGTCAAAGATTGAACACTCTCAGCTTGGTAATTTGTAAATGTCAATCAGACGGGGGGCCACGGGAGGCACACAGGCGTAAGCAGTGAAAGGCAGAGCGATTCCGTAGCAACCAGAAAAAGCCTTTTCAATACAGATTATAAAAGGCACGGGATAGTTTTACTTTCCAGCTTTTTTTTTTTTTGCCTTTTTTTTTTTTTTTTTTAAACAAACTGATCACCTTGCACCAAGAGGAGGAGGAAAAGGGGGGAGATAGGAGAAGGGAAGTAAAGAAAGGAAGGAAAAACAGTTTAAATAAAACTGGTGAGATTAAATTAACTGATACATACATTCGCAGAGGTAGATCGTTTGCTCTGTAATAAATATGGACTCCTATCTTCCCTTCTCCGAGACAGCAAGGAAAGCAAAATAAAATTAAAAGATATAACAATAAAAATTATAAATGCATTGCGGTCCCGCAGACCAACAGCTTGTAATGAAGGCTGCTGCGGAGTTGGGGAGCGCGTTATCTCTTGGGATCATAAATAGGTAGAGGGAGGCAAGGTGAGGGGGTCCAGCGTCCCCCTCCCAAACTGCCACTGGCCTCCCGCGGGGACACAGACCTTTTTCGAGAAGTCAACTCCGTCTTTTCCCATTTTTCCGAAAAGTGGGATTCGGAATTAAATTGTTTTAAACTGTACAAAAGAAATAATCCCAGCATCTCCCACTCCATGGGGAATACGTTAAAGCAACCTGATTTGCCTCTAAAGAAGCATCTCTGCTCCACAAGGGCTGTTTCAGACACAATTACAGCCCAGGCTCGTTGGGCACCGGGAATTCGTGGCACTTGCCCTCGGGGGCCCGCAGCTTTTCTGCAGCTTGCCCTCTATTTCGGCACAAACAAAAATGACATATTTATTTAAAAATGGTGATGTTTGGGGGCTCCTGAGCCTGATTGCCTTTGTTTTTTTAAAAAGAAACAAGAAAAAAACCCCTACAGAATGACAAGATGCTGCTATTTTTGTCCCAGAGAGCGGGGTTTTAGGAGTGAAGACCCCATTGCAGGAGAGCTGCAAATAAACCCAGCAGCCATCGAGCTGTCACCGCGGGTCCCCCGTGTCCAGGGTCTGGCTGGTGACGGGTGCCCCAAGCTTTCCCCTTCCCCTTGTCACATCAGTGTGAAACCACGGCCAGCCCAGGCTACGCCAACAGGGCTCCTCGTGCCACCTCACCCGCTCTGAGTCACCCCCAAGTTTTCCTAAATATAGCATCATTTTGGGTGAGTTTCAAGCACAGAAGGAAATGCCAAAGCCGACCGGCTGCGGAGGTGTTTTCTCTGTACAAATGGTCCCCGTGACGGCGGCGAGAAGCCATCGCACGCCGGGAGGGGTTGGCGTCAGCCAAACTGCAGGGGGAGGATTTAACACCAAAACCCTTTAACACCCTGAAAACATAGAAACATCATCGTTGGTACATGGCACCTACCAACCCAGAAGGGTTACAACAGACAGAGCACAGCGGAGCCAAAGGTTAACACAGAAATCGGAGAAATTATACAGAATTTTGTCAATACCAAAGCCCAAAGCTGCCAGAACACACCTTTGTTTTAAATGCAAGATTTTGCTCCTCTTGCCCCATGGTAATGGGAGGGAATGACTGGCTTAACTGGTTCAGAGGAGAAAAATCACCCTAACCTCACCATGGACAGGGGGTACCCGCGAAACGAAGACACCGAGGAGATTAAAATACATCAACGCACTCTCCGGTTGCCCATCGACACATCCACCCTCTGCCAGCACTCCTGGGACCCCGCAGGGTGGATGCGATGGGCATGCTTGACCCTGAGGATACTGGGGAACCGGGCCGTGACCATCTTATTTTGGTGTGATACAAAACCTAAACTGATGCTGTTTCTGCACTGCCGTCCCAGGATGAGCCCAGGTGCAAACCCACCACTCTGCATCGGCAAAGGGAACGGTGCCTGATTACAGCTGAATATGGAAGCATCACCAGATGCTCTGCAGGCAGGGCAGCGATTGCTCCTCCACCAGGTCTGGGACATCTTCTCCAGCGGAATAACCATGAGCTGCCTCCAAACAGAAGCTTTTGGGTGCAACCATCACCACCCTCTTTTCCCTCTGCCTCCCGGGTTCACTCCACATGGCGTGAACTCATCCCGGAGCCGGCTCCTGGGCTTTGCAGGGGGATGATGGACTGCTCCATGGCACCCGGAATGCACTACCTGCTCGGCCATTAGCTCCACCCTCAACTGGATTTAATGAATCTGAGAAAAATTATGAAGTACCATAAAGCCACAAGTATCATAAAAAGTATAATAAAATTGAGAAAAGCTATTAAGTTATAAATACAACCAATACATGCAACATCACTCAGATGGCAGAAACCAGCTATAAAATAAAGTCATTTTAAACCATCATTCTACAAGTTACCAAGTCTCTTAATTCACAAGCCACACGTCCCTTTATGGCATCCAATCCTATTGTCTGTATCGAGAACTTTATAACATACATCTTCCTGGACCAGTTAAACATACATGTGCCCTTATATATAATGTAGGACAAAGGACTCCAGCCAGTGCCATGGTACCTCTCCCAGTAAGCAGTTGTGCAGATCTCCACTTTGTCCTTATGTGATGTCTTAATTGACCAACTCCCTAAATATCTGGCAAGTGCAGAAAACACTTCTGGAGTTATTCCACTAAGTGAGGATGCTGCAGAAAGAGGGTTTGGGGAGCAGGATTTTAGGGCTACAAAGGTGATTTTAGGGCTACAAAGATGCTGAGGGGCCTGGAGCATCTCTCTGATGAGGAAAGGCTGAGGGACTTGGGTCTTTTTAGTCTGGAGAAGAGAAGACTGAGGGGGGATCTGATCAACACCTATAAATACTTAAAGGATGGGTGTCAAGAGGACAGGGCCAGTCTTTTTTCAGTGGTGCCCAGTGACAGAACAAGAGGAAATGGGCACAAATTTGAACATAAGAAGTTCCATCTAAACATGAGGAGAACTTCTTTCCTGTGAGGGTGGCAGAGCCCTGGAAGAGGCTGCCCAGAGAGGTGGTGGAGTCTCCTTCGCTGGAGACATTCAAAACCCACCTGGACACGTTCCTGTGGGACCTGCTCTGGGTGGACCTGCTCTGGCAGGGGGGGTGGAGGAGATGATCTCCAGAGGTCCCTTCCAATCCCATGTGATTCTGTGACTCTGTGAACAGGGGAAAAAAGAGGGGCTCCAGGCACTCCAGCCAAACCTGGTGGTCTTACAGAAATTAGTGACCCTATCTGCGTCGCGAGCCACGGTGCTGCAGATCAGCCTCCAAATACTTCTATTTAAAACCAAAGTTATCCCAAACGTACCTAGTGTCCATTGAAAACAAACGACTCTCTAATAAGTTGCTTAATAAGAGGTATATTCATTTCCTAAATATATGTATATACCAACTGCAAACCCGAGGCTTTACAGTGCAGGTGTATTTCATTTTGCACACACAATTTAAAGACAAGGCTTTGCTTATCAACCTCTCAATCACCCTAGAACAATTTCTTCTCTTTATTTACTCTAAAGGTCCTGTATGTTATAAATATTCACTGAAATAATAAACACCCTGTTCACAGCTTGTTGTGTTTACTGTTAGCCCAATAAAAGCCAAACAGGTTAATGATGATCTTTAATATGGGAATTTAATATTATTTCACCTATATATTGGCTAAAAGTTTAGCTTCCCCTTTAAGCCTCATCAATTTACCGAAAATAAGTAACCACCGTAAAAACATGCTGTGGACTGTAAGTCAGAGGTACATGCCTCTGTGTATTTGTCTTCTGGGCTTTTTTTTGCTGAATTCCACATTTTGGTTTTAACTACAGTATTAGAAAGAAAAACCAAGGTGCGATTTCCCCCCCCCTTCCTCTAAGAATGATGATGGGGAGTTTGGTGCAGTTCCGCCTCGAGAGGGGTGGGTGGAACAGGACTGACCGCGGGGAAAACCTTGTTATGATCCTACAGTCATTAGAAAAATATATTGACCACAGATTGTATCCCAGCGAGGAAGCCTCTTACAGGAAAATGTATTTCGTGCCTCTGCTCTGCTGGGCAGCATCCTGGGCTCCCTCGGAAGTACCAGGGCTGGTACTTGCTAATTAACAGACTCCACCACGACCCCAGAGCTGCCCATTAGCTGTTTAGAACAGGCTGTCAGAGACAGGTGGTGAGAATAGAAAGAACCAGCACAAATCAGGAGAGTTTATGAGGACAACTTACATTAATTTTATCCTTTATAGGCAATAAACCTTTGCTGGTTCATTACTGGCCACTGTTAAGTTTTAAAGGAGTTTTTCGAGGCGTAGGGGAGGTGCTGCCCGTCCCCGTGGGCGCTGCTGGGCTTTGCTGCTGCTGTCACCACAGAGGAGGAGAGCTGGGTTTGGGGACAGTGGGGGTTTGCTGATGGCACAGGGGAGGTGACACGCTGGTGCCTCACCTCTGGGCACAGAAGGGCTGTCACTGATCCTAAAGGGGAACTTTCTCCCCCAAACTGAGGTCCCCAGTGGTCCTGTCACCACTGGTGGTGGCATAGGATGTGGTGTCCCCCCCTGTGTGCAAGCAGCACCAGGTGTAATCAGAAACACATCCCTGAAGGGCCAGGGGGAACTGGCTGCTACAGCCCCATCTCCTTGTTGCCATCACGCGGCGAAGATGAACTTGGCTTTCTTTGCTGCTTACTTTGTTCGGCTTAAACAGCCAGTAAAAGCAAGTGCCATTAGGTCAGAAAGAAATTACAGAGCAAAACACCCAGCTGCAAGCAAAAACGATACTAAAAGTGCAAAGTTGGAAAATCAAAAAAAAGGGAGTTGGAGGGGAACCCACACACCCCACCGCTGCCTTATCTAGAGTTTCCCGATGATTAAACAGCATCGACTTGGCTGGAGACTTTCCCCGGGTCTCGAACATTAGAGAAATATTATTCTCAGAATTACCTGAAGTTTTATTTAATGCAATAAAAGCTCATTTTCGATGGGAATTAGTCCCGAAATAGATGACTATTAAGAAATGCTGGATGATGTATAGCTCAGCCCTCTGAACTAATGAACTCCCAAATACCTAGTGGTGAAGCACAGGGGAGGGGGCTGCGGGGGGTGTTTGATGCCTTTCTGTCAGAGAGGTGGCTAATAGGACAAACAATTAAGAAAATGTCTAATTAAGCACTGAAATTAACGGAGCTCTCAGAATTTATACCAGCTAAGCAGCTATTCCTCTACCAGAGCTTTAGTATTTTCCCAGATGGAGCTTAAGCAAAGCTCCTCCCTTTTCCAAACTACTCAAAGGAGAGGAAAAACTAACACCAAACCCACAAACAACCCCCACCTCAGAAAAAGATCCAGAGCAAGAGAAAACCAGAGGTATTACCTCTCTGACAGGGTTTTACAAGGCATTTTCTATTAATAGAACTGTTAGCATCGTTTAATGAGAGATTATTCCCAGGGTCCCCTCCAGCCTTAACCAAAGGGGGCTACTGCTAATTTTAAGAAATGACATCAGCTGTTTTTCAGTTTATTTCCTCCCAGTTCTCGACACCTTTTAATAAAGTGAAGGAATTCAGGGCAAACAAAGGAGAGCAGCCGGAGCCGGGGTCTCAGGGGTACTCCTCACGTCCCTGATAAAATGCCTCTTTGCAAGAAGAGAAGAGAAAAAGAAAAGGAGAAATCAGTAAAAAAAAAAAAATAAAAAATCAGTAGGAAGGGGACCAGAGCCTACCCCTGCAAAGACAACAACAAACCTCCGGTTCCCTTCAGAAAGCTCCACGCTGAGGGTAGAAAATAAAATGACTGAAGGAGATAAGGGGCGTTTCAGGCATTTATAATCTCCAGCAATCCTTACCTGAACCCTGGCCGGGGGAACTGAGGTTCCCGAGGAAAAGCTCCACCAGATTGGTAACGGGGAGCACCTGAGCGCTTCCTCCAAAGCTCTCGCTGAGGAATTAAGGGACAAGTTCATTTAGAAATCACTTGTTTCTCTGCAATTTTAGTTAACTCTGCAGTGGTTCTCAGCACAATCCCCCCCAGCAGCAGCCAGGGCAGCTCTTTAACAAGTTCCCTTGGATATTTCTCCATATAAGAGGAATAATTAACCCTGTTTCCAGCAGAAAGCAGGTAAAAGGGGGGGAGAAAGGGAGTCAGCCCCTGCCATATGGAGCTGCACTTTTGGGCAGTTTGGCCCAGAATTCACACGTTTGGCACCGGGACCGCCGTGAGCATCCCTTGCCAGCCTGGCTTTGAACTGGGGGGCCAAGCAGGAATTTGGATGTCCAAACTAGATGACATAAAGCAGAAAGAACCCAACCTGGGAAGGCAGCTCCTGGCTGCCGAGTAAATGCCATATCTTGTGAGGTTGTCTTTTTTAGCTGTCTATATAAATAAAAAGGCTCCCCCTCGTCTCCATTTTTTTTTCCACCGAGCAGCCTGTGTTCATTGTAGCAGTAAATGGAGTTCTTTAAGAAGGTGTACGGGAGCTCTCAGTGCGACAGCTGCGACGCTGACGGACACCATAGATCAGGCGGTAACACAACGCAGTGCAAACGCAGGGCCTGATCCTGCTCCTGCACCCACGGGGATGCGGAAAGGTCTGGGAATCCACAGCGCAGTCCCGCTCTCTGCTCTTTTGGGGGTTTCAACCAGGGTTTTGAAACCTTCCTGTTGAAGGTTTTCATAGGTATTTACAAGAAACCTGGTGATTCTGCATGTGACAGTGGTGGGGTAAATGGGTTGACATCTCCCCATGGGAGACGGGGATGCAGGGCCTGAATGCAAATATGGATAATCCAGGATGATTTTGATTCCTCGGCCCCTCGGCTGTGCAAAGTCCCAGCAGCAGAGCTGGCTGCGGTGGAGGCGCGGGAGCTTTCCTCCATCCCACCTGCCTTCACGTGTACCTCCCTGGATTTGTATCTTCTCCCCTGATAACCCCTGTCACTGCTCTCCATCATCCCTTTGCTGCTCTCCTGTCATTGCTGCTGTTGGCTCATCCCAGGGTTCACCCTGGAGTTGAAGGCAAGACCCTGCTGCAAGGTGAAATTGGGACTGGAGTGACAGGTACAGGGGGTACCTCCGCTGGGGACAACAGTGTCAGCCTGCCTGGTGCACCCTGTCCCCACCACAGGAGTGCAGGAGGAAGGGAATAACCTTTGAGAAGCAAACCTGCACCTGCAGTGAGAGGGGAGCAGAGCTGGCCTTGTGCAGCCGGCATCTCTCACAGCATCCCTCGGATCAGCATCCCGTGCAGCATCCTTCGGATCAGCATCCCTCAGACCAGCATCCCGTGCAGCATCCTTCTGATCAGCATCCCTCAGACCAGCATCCTGTGCAGCATCCTTCTGATCAGCATCCCTCGGACCAGCATCCCTCACGGCATCTCGCACAGCATCTCTCGGATCAGCATCCCGTGCAGCATCTCGCGCAGCATCCTTTGGATCAGCGTCCCACGCAGCATCCCTCAGACCAGCATCCCGCACAGCATCCTGTGCAGTGTCCCTCGGATCAGCATCCCTTGCAGCATCCTTCAGGTCGCCATCCCTTGGATCAGCATTCCCTTGCCCAGCCGAGCTGCCTTGCCCTCTCCCTCCGGCAGGGCTGCAAAGGGAGAAACCACCAACATCATTCCCATACTCTACAGCGACGCCAGAATTTTATTTTTTATTTATTTGAGTTCTCATTTTGGGAACTAAACTGGGTGTGTTGGGTGTCAGCAGGGCCGAGGCTGGGGGGTGGCTGGGGGTGCCCCACCTGGGACGTGGTCCTGCGGCTGCCACCAGCCCAGATCCAGCCCCGGGCTTCACCCGGACACACTGTAAGGAAATTGTCACCCGTGAGACCCAGCGGTGGGAAAGGAGAGATTTTGCAAATGATGTTGAGATTTGTTTGAAGCGCGCCTTGTAAAATCCCACGTGTTAAGGTAAAACAATCTGGAATATACTGCTGCCCTTAATACCTTCTTTTATATGACAAATAATAACATGTATTTATAAACATCTGTTGCTGCACAAATAAAAATAGTTCTAAAAAGAAGAAATCTGATATAAAATAAAATGACTTTTTAACTTTAGAAATTCAGCTGCAATCATGAGAAGCAATCCATTTCAGACAGTAACAGAACGAACTTTCTTTTTTTTAAAAACCAACCGAGCACCCAAGAAAACAACAAGCAAAAGCAAAAAAAAGATTCTTAAAATGACATGCAAAAGGGGAGGGGGTGCCTCAAAATTTCCCTCTTCTCTCGAGGGTACAAGCAGAGAGGAGCAAGTGGCCTGAGCTGGCGCTAGAACGATCCTGGCTCCGCGTTCTGGGGACCGTTCCCCACTCAGGTGTTTCCTTTAGGAAATCAGAAGCGGCGCATTTTCAAACCATCTGGTTTAAGAAAGAGAAGAATCCCCTGTATTTCTGAAAGCCCAGTTAATGTATACACAAACCTACATTTTTCATATATATATTGCTTCAAGAGGCATAACAAATTATTCTAATGAGGGTTCCTGTCCTACCTCTCCAGGCCAGCTAAATGACACTATATGACGGCTGCAGCGTTTCCGATGGCCTCGGTGGCCGCACACCCCATACACATCAGGGGTCCAGGCTCAGCGCGGGGCTTTGTGCGGCACTGGGCACTGGGAAAGCCCCCTCTGGACCCAGCTGATGGGGACACCCAGCCCGTCCTTTGGCCACGTGCCTGGGGACAGGACGCTGCCACCATCCCGTGGTTCCAAAGGAGAGTGGCCCTGTCCAAACGGTGCCGCCGTTAGGACTTCAGCTGCCTCCAGGTATCCAAAGGCAAAAAGTTGTTGGGGGTGTGTGACATTTTTCTCACCCTCAGCCCAGGTGCTGGTTTGGACAGGGGGAGGGATGGCAGCAGTGTCTGTCACCCATCTCCAAAGCAAACCCTCCATAACCAACGGAGAAATGGCCAAAAAAGGGTTGGGTTTTTTTTTTTTTCCCCCCTTATTTGCTCAGTACTCTGCTGCGCCCCAGCACATTTCTCAGGACAGCCCTGCTCCATCTACATCATCACCTCATCCAGGGAGAAGGTGGGCAAAGCTGGACCATGATGGGAGTTTCCAAACCTGGCGTGGCTGCATCCTGTACCCCGAGGGGACCCGCCTGGCCCTGGCAGCTCTCGCCCAGCATCCCACAGCTGCTGCAGCCCTTCACCGAGGGCACGCTGAGCCCTCACGTGCTCATTACACATCACCCCCACAACCACCCTGCAGCAGGGAAAAAGCCAAGCGGGGATCCCGGCGCATTCCCCAGTTTAACTTTTGCTGCTGCTGGACCTTGATGCTTGGGGTGTCCCCTCCCGCTTCCCGTCATTGTGTCCCTCTGGGAGGCTGCAGGGCCCCAGGGCTCGCCCGTGGGTGCTTGGCGGGGGCAGTGGGTGCCCACCCATGCCCATGCCTAATATCAGAGCTCCACCTAGTGCTGTGCAGCCCCTCCCGCCGCCAGTCCGGCCTGCCAAGGTGAGGGGGAAGGGGGGGAAAAAAAGGAGGGGGGGGAAAAAAAAAATTAAAACATATTAAAGGTGTTAATAAGCGACTTATTTAAACGGAGTATCACATATTGAACATTAATCACCTTGCAGTAAAAGTGTAATTAAGGAGTCACTCTGCCTTCTGGGGAAGGCTCGCTTGGAAGCCGAGAGAAAATGGTCTCTTTATTAACACAAATTATTTTATTTGGCTAAAGGTAATAATTCTAAGTGAGGTCAACGGGACTCGTGCACACGCGAGCGGCGCCGGGTCCCGGCCAGCGTTTCCATGGCGACTGAGCCAAGTTCATCCTCCGCGGTAATGGCTTTGCTCTCCCACCACTGCTCGGGATTGTTTCTCGGGAAAAAAAACAGCCTTCGATCTGTCAGCAGCATCTCCTCACTGTACCCCACCAGGGACCGTGCAGGAGAAGCCCCCCGGGCCTTTGGAGGTGGTTTTTGCAGAAGGGCCATGTTTAAAGGGTGGTGGCACCATCTCCCCTCAGCCGCTCGGCGCTGGGGGCTCGTGACACCATGGTCTCCACCTGGGAATGGTGTTCAGGAAGCAGGACCAGAACACAATATTGCTTTTCATCTTTTCTAGCGCAGCTACAGCCCAGGATGGTTGTAGGACCGCATCTATCCCAGCCCCGCATGGCCGAGCCATGGGAAGTTTTCCCACTGCCTTCCCACAGTGGAGCCAGGGTTTTACTGGGCTGCAGTTTCCCCAGGGAACTCTAACAAACTGCAAACCCATAAGGAAACCCGTGCCAGGGATGTGCCCCAAGATGTTTTCCAGGCAGAAATACATTTTTCTCCCCATTTTAGCCCAGCCCTGGCTAACACACTTGGCATCTTAATGGGCACCAAGTTGCAGTGAGTCATTTACCTATGAGTATTTCCAGGCTCCTACAGCGCGGAGTATCCATTACATGCAGGGAACAGCATATTTAAAAATATATCTAATTTCATAAAATTGAACCCTAATAAACGTACTAGTAAAAAATCAGAGAAGGTTTGGGCTGTAAAATCCCGTTTTCCCGAGCACATTCCTACGCTCAGAGAACTCATGTGTTATTCTGTCTCCTGCAGATTATTGTCTGAACACAGCGGTGATTTATCTGTCTCCCATGTCATGTCATCCGTTTATGTACAGTATTATATGTAGAGTACGGCATTAACATTTTACTATTATTCTTACCTTTCAATGCAAAAAGATAAGAGTGTAAATCTGGGAGACAAGGGATGTGTCAACAGAGCTGAGCCAGCTCTCCCGGGTGCTAGTCCTCCTCCCTCGGCTCACCAGGGGGGACCGTGACCATGAATGGGGACATTGCCATCACTGAAATCGTGCCACGGCATCCAGCAGTGTGATGGGTGAGCTCACGATCCACTCCCCCCACCCACCCCCCCCAATAAAACAAACCCCCTTAATACGACTGCCCCTCCTCAGCACAAAGCATCCTCCCACGAGGCTGCAAACACAAACCACCCCCCTGCCACGCCAGACGGAGCAACAAACAGCCTGTTCACAACTTACGGCTGGGCCCGCGTAACTTATTAACACCTAGTCAAGATTAATCAAGCGGGGAAAGCTAAAGCAGGTCCCTAATTAGTTGCTGATGATAACTATATTTGTCATCCTCTCCCAATTAGTCTACTGTACATTTTGGAGTTTAATTGCACCTTGTTCTTCATTTAAATGTCATCACGTGCATATATTCGCCTCATCCTTTAGTAAATTTGAGAAAAATTTGACATTAAATATAGATTATCTTTAGATTTTCATAATTAACACAACTGAACTGTCTTCGGCCTAAATACATCTCCTTATGCCATAAATCCAGCCACTCTCTTGGAAGCGGGTATTTCCAGGGGCACCACAGATGCAGGTTTGCATCCCCCCAGCACTGGTGACACTGGGGCCATGTGTAGGTGGCACTGGTAGCCATGGTCAGGATGTGGCCTTGGGGTCTCTTCTCTGCCCAGACCCCTACAGAAGAAAGGGATGGGCAAGTCCTTGGGGTTTTCACTCTTTGGGCTTTTTTTTTTTTTTTTTTTTCTTAATTTTCATAGCTGGTAATATTTTTAGGAGTCAGATTATACCCAGGGAAATGCTGAAGGTGAGGAGACTGTTTCACCTCCCTCCATCCCACTGCCAAACCCACCCTGGGCACTGCGGGGACAGGCAGCCCCGCTCAGCCCTCCTGTCCTTGTCACCCTTAGGACAAGACAAGTCTCTGCTCGACACAACTCGCACCCCCTCCCCGTGGATCCAGATTAGAGGATATTCAATATATTGACGTACAAGAGAAAGCTCCGACCAAAGCTGCTGCCCAGTGACCTGCGCCTCTGCATCCCGCTGCCTTTAACCCTTCAGCTGCTGCCCACAGCCCACCGGCGGGTCTCTGTACCTCCAGCCTCCCCTGCCACCCAGCAAAGTTGGGTGGGGGGACATCCAAAGTTGGGGCTGGGGAAATCCAGCCACATCCCCCACTTTCACCCCGCATCTGGCTGCGTGCCCGTTGGCTAACCCGGCAGCAGCTCAGAGGGAGCGAGACCTGGGGAACGAGCCGTTCCCCGCTATCGCCGCAGAATTCAAAGCACCGTGTGAGCGTGGAGCATCTCTCCTGCCATAACCAACATACTCCAGATACCACGGTGTCCTCACTGTGAGCCCCCCCCAGGGCCAGATCTGTTCTGAGCCACCACTTCAAGGGACCGAAACCAAAGCGATGGCCCAATGAACCAGTGCTGGGGGCCAAGGTGCGATGGGACAAGCCGGGATCAGGATCTGTCCCCACTGCTGACGTGCCAGCCACATGTCCTGCGGGGTCTCGTGCTCGCCGGGCTCCCTCCAGCGATGCTGGTGTACTGGGACCCCGTCATCCACTGGAGACGGGGACACAGAACCTGCTCCACAGCCAACCCTCTGCTCACACTGATCGGTGGTGGAGGCTGGGACCAGCACAAGCGCCCCCCACACCCACCCAAGCCCCTCCATGCCTGCCAGGGCAGCTGGATGCGGCCCGTGGGGCACCCGCTGGCACCCATGAGCTGGAGGAGATGCTGGTGGCCAGCAGCTCTGCCCAGAGCCCCTGGCACTGAAAACAACGCTCAGGCTCACGAAGAGGAGGAGGAGGGGAAGGGGAAAAACAATGAAGGAAGCTGCACGGTCCTACCTGTCCTTTAGGAAGAGGCTCAGTGCACAGATCGTCCCTACCGCCTATTAAGAGCGAAAAAACCAGGCTGGTTGGTGCATGTCCTAACTGCTGCGGGGCTCCAGCGCGGGGACTGCAGCCGCTGGCTTCCCGGGGAGGAGGCTGCTGCTGTGTGAGCGGACGGGGGAAGGAGAGGAGAAAGGAAAAGTGGGGGGAAAAAAAAAAAAAAAAGAAAAAAAAATAATCAAGGAGTAGTCAAAAAGTGTATTAGAAGCAAATTTGGAAAGAAATCAATGGCATGTAATTAGATTTGATTTTTCTTCACGTTTTGTTTGGCTGGGGGTTATGTATAGACTCTCTGTATGAGCGGAGCAGAGAGATTAAAGCACGGAGAACAGGTGCCGGATCATGAGCCGGTGGCCACCAAAGCATGACAGCTCCATCACCGCTGTCAGCAGGCACGGAAAAATAAACATATAAATAAATAAAGGGGAAACCATGCAGGGAGGAGACGGGCTATTTGCTTATTTACTATTTTAGCCGCTGCTCCCCCTACCCCCGTCTTGGCAGCAGGAGAGGGGCCGTGCAGGGACCGGGGCTGTGCCCAGTGCCTGTCTGCTGTCCTGCTCAGTCCCTGGGCTAAACCCCTCCCCGTGTCACGGGGGACCCCGATGAGTCCTGTCCAGTGCAGAGGGTCACACACAATGATAGCGATGTCCCTAAAACCACATGAAGGGACCCCGGTGTCCCCACTGGCAGGGATGCTCCTACACCCCAAACCTTCACCGTCCTGCTCTGGACATCGGTGCAAGCCCGACACGGGTGTGTGGTCACCAGGAAAAGGGAAGAGAGACCACGTGTGCCAATTCATCCCATCTCCAGACAGCATCGATACACACCTTTAAAACCACAGAGGTTTCTGTTTGAGGTTTCAGTCCTTCTCTAAAGGGCAGAGATCCCCACGGTGCCTGGGAAGCCAAGCTGGACTCCTGCCCGCTGTGGCACGGGCTGTACGGGGGGACACCAGCCCCCGCCGCTATTCCTTAGGGAAATACGGGCAAACACGAGGCTGAGAACATGTGTGATGTGATAAACCCAGCCCGACGGTGAACCTCAGCCCTCCCCACACCCAGCAGCACCGAGGAAAAGCAGCTTTTTCTTTTCTAGTAAACCTGCTTCCTCAGGAACCTTTCTGCAGCCGGAGAGTCCAACTCTGCACGGCAGCGTTTTCCAGCCAAAACTTGGAGAAGAGGAGCAGCCTGTAGGGAAAGAGGATGGGAATCGCTGAGGGGCCTGGAGGGCTCCGGTGGGAGCACAAGTGCAGGCACATACGTACACAATCGCAGAGGCTTGGATACATTATATGTGTGTGTGTATATATATCTATATATATACACTCGTGTGTATACACACATATATAAATATATATACACCACCTGCACAGCTTTCGGTGTTGAGTTGCCAACCGTCGCTCCTCGTCCTCCGAAGTTGCGAGCTATATTTTTTTTGTTTTTACCCTTTAACCTTGAAAATTAACCTAAAACACAGGGCGCTGTACACATGACTTCCTCAAATAAATTGCATCCTTAATTATGAACACCCTCCGCTCCTCTGTGCTCCAGGCCACGCTGCCCCAGCGGACACCCCCCTCCTGATGAGTGGTTATTGAACACGCGAACAACAATCAACACTAATTAAATACTCAGCTGTTGAGAGGAGACAATGTTTATCAAAAAATGCAAGAGGAGGGGAGCGCATCTTCTGTTTTCTATAATTAGTTAGCAATATTCCCCAGGCGGTCTTGGAAATCGAACTCGGGTTTGTTCACATCTGTTTGGCACAGGCAGACAAAGGCCACCGTGGCCCTGTCGTTGTCCCCCCCCCAAGCCCGACACCCCAGCGAAGCACACGGGGCACAGCACCCGCACGGTGCCACCGCAGCATCCCCAGCCAGCGGAGGAAGGCCACCCGCCCTCCTCATCCCCTCTGCGAGTGTCACCGATGGGATTAGGGTGTTCGAGGGGAACAAGCCGCTGGAGCGGAGATCCCGTCCTGGGCAATCCCAGGGACTTGGGCGGGCAGAGGCATCCCAGCAGCACGGGGTCCCTGACCCCCCCCATGATGACCCCACAAACCTCAGGGGGCTCGGAGAGGAGGGAAGGGGAAGGGTCAGAGCACAAGGTGTGTACACCTTCCCTCGCACCCCGTTAGAAACAAACCCCTCATCAGCAGGAAAATGATTTGAATGCAAATTTATACCTTTTTAATTCTGTACTTTAATTCTTTAGCGGTTTTTCAGGCAGGGAAGGGGCAGGACGAGGCCGTTAATTTCCCTCTGTCTAACGTTATTACCGGCTTAAAGATCTGCTCAGCGGCAGAGGACAAGAGTTAAAATTTCCCTGAAGGAGGGGAAGTAAGACGATTAGTGATCGCCGGGGTTTGAATACTGAAGTCTGGGAAGGGCTCCAGATAAGAAAATGCTGGTTTCATAGTTTGTACATGAATGAAGAACAACAGGAACAAAAAAACCCTCTCCATCATACTCTACACTCTGATATTTACCCAAGGGCTGCCGAACGGTCCCTCTCCTATAGACCCACACTGTTACCCATCTTACTACACACTGCTTGGAGTACAGACAAGCCTTGTAGTTTGGGTTTGCTAAAAAAAAATCCCAACTTCAGGCAATGCTCTGGATTTACTACGCTGGCAGGGGCAGGGCTGCACTGCGAGCCCTCCGCATACGCTCCTATAGAAACCGATGGACCTATACACCAGGACCTACACAACCCTCGTGGGCATCCCTCCGCACACAGGCACTCCTACACTATGCACCCAGACAGACACGAGTGCCTTTCCGAAGTCTATTCCGCCACATAAACAGTCCATCTTTCTAAATACTGTCCGTAATTCAATATTAACGGATATTCTCCGTGCAGCATCCCCAGCCCCATCCCACGGCGAGGCGGGGCGGCCGCATCCCCCGTGCCGGGAGGATGCTGGGGTGATGCTGGGTCCGGCGGCAGTGTGAGCCCTGGGGATGCCCCCACCGCGGCCCCCTCCCGCTCCCCCCCACAGCAGCCGTTGCTTCCCAGCCCGGGCCCCGCTGGCCGCTTCAATCCATCAATACCGAGCGCAGTCGCCGGGAAGGGCAGGAATGGCCCCAGCCCTGATCGATAGGCACCGCCGCTGGCCCCGTGGGTGCTGCACTTGTTGAGCGAGGCTGTGGCAGAGGCAAAAAGAAACCGCTTTTAATACATGCCTCCTCAAGCCAAACTCAAACGTGTCGGAGCAAGCAGAGGGGCAGCGACGTCTTTTAGCGTCTTGCAGAGGCTGAATAATGGCAGGAAAAGCAAGTGCTGGGGAGGAGCAGCGCCCCAGGATGGGATCCCATCCCACAGCACCTCTGTATCACCCCTCTCGGGCTTCATCCGCCGCACCTGACACCACTAATGACAGACAAGCTTTGGTAGTAAAATACACTGGAAAAAAAAACAATTAAAGTTCAGTACGGCTTGGTGGTAGCACCGTGCTCCCAATCCTGTGGGTGATGGGGGCTTCACCCCCACTTTTCGCCCCTTCTCGCTCTGATCTTCAAGAGCAAAAGCTCCCTACAGATCAGCACGTGGCTTCTCTTGGCAAGCTGTGAGGTTACAATAAATGGCAAATCATAGAATCATAGAATGGTTGGAGTTGGAAGGGACCTTAAGGATCATCGAGTTCCTGGGCAGGGACACCTCCCACCAGACCAGGTTGCTCAAAGTCCCATCCAGCCTGGCCTTGGCCAGATGATACTTTCACGGTACTTTCCATCCCAAGGATCTCAAACCACTTTTATTAAGACCAGGAATTAATCCATTCAGACTGAGAAGGACTGTCGCCCTCTGCTCAGAGACAGGACAAGGCTGCAGATGGGGAAAAGGGGGTGGCACCAGCTCCACAAGCTGGGACAAGCCAGGACGCTGGCAGAGCAGATGCTGCCGCTGTTGCGGATGCACTTTCCGACTCGCTCGGGTCGTGGCGTCAGCGCTACGGTTTTATATAACCAGACTCCCAAACCAGAACATTGCCCTTACACTCCACTGTGATTTACCCTAAATACCTACAATATTTCTGGTAGTAAACAATCTCCAAGACTCATTTCTTAGAGCAGCAGCAGATGGTCAAGAGCATTTCCTGAAATTGAATATTATAATGAATTTAGGATCAAAAAAATTTACATAATAATCTGTTTTAGATTCTGATAGTGAAAAAACCTACACAGAAACTGCTTCTTTTCAGCTATTTGAATTAAAGTATAAATCTTCAAGTACTTTAATTATAAACAAACTCTTTGCTATTCCAGATCCATGAAAGAAATTGAAAAATTAACTACCCGGTGAAGCTCAAGGCCACACGTCAGGCTGAATTCATCGGTGAGTTTACCTCTCGCGACCCGGCGGCAGGAGAGGGATGCTCGGGGGCCAGGGCCTTGCCTGTCGCGCCTGAGTTGACTTGAGATTTGGCTGATCCTGTCCAGTCCCCACCAAACTGCACGGCCAGCACCATCCCATGATGGCTCAGGCTCAGATTGGAAACCTGTAGAGTGGCTCAGGGAAAGCAAAAAGGTCTTGGACTGGGGCAGTGGTTTGGCCTTTGAGCTCTTGGCTCCAGCTCTGCACCCACAGCCGGGATGGAGAGATGGAGAGATGGAGATAGGTGGGGTGAAAGGAGAGGAGAGGGATAGGATGGCATGGGAAAGGGGATATGGAAAGGGATGGGGGTGAAATGAGAGGGGAGGGATGGCATGGCATGGCACGGCACAGGTGGGATGGCATGGGATGGGACAGATGGGGTGGGATGAGACAGGATGGGACAAGACCATGCCACCCTGGGGATTAGCCATGCCCGGCTCGTGGTGAAGGAAGACCCTCCAGAACAGGCACAAAGCCCCGGTCACACACAGTCACCGGGAATCGGGTCACACTGTGCCTCCCCTTCACACTCCTCACCCGCCCGAGGTGCCCGCGGAGACGCAGCGGCACAGACACTGCGGTGAGGCTGTGAAGCCCCTCTCGGGGTCATCTCCCCATCGTGGCACCTGACACAACCCTGGCAAAACCAGCCCCGTGTTGGGCTGTGACGAAGCCACCTCAGGGGTCGCCGGCGGTCGGGGCTCCAGCAGAGACACCTCTGTCCTCCTGCAGCTGCTGGACCACAGGAAAATCTCACTTCCCACCCTCGTGCCGGGAGATGCAGAAGGCCTTCCCTTTTAGAAAAGCAAATATTTAGTCTAGATAAAAAACCCCAAGAGCGTTTTCCCCAGGTAATACTAGTAACTAAAATAATCACATTCACTTTGCTGGTTTAATTTTATATTTCCATTTCTACCTTATCTTTTTTCTGCAAGCATCATTAAACCACACCATAACAAAAATACATGAACTGTTATTCTTTCAAGAGAAGCCATAAACCACCTCAAAGCTTTCCAAGTTTATTCTTATCTCGTACATCTTCCTCTGGTTCTTTTTTTTCCCTCCATGCATTTCAGAAAGGTAGTTTTCCCTAATGTTAAGAATAGTTGCATTGAAAATGAGATGCTGCCTGCGAAAAGCCCCTCTGGAGGATTAAGTAAGTAAAATATAGCCAGAAAATAAACTGGAACCTCATTAAAATAATTTTGCAAGAAGAAATCCTACTTTACAATAGGTTTTCAATATCACTTAGAAAATTCTTAGAGTCATATATATATGTTCTTAATTCAGGACCTTCCATTAAAAAAGACATTACAGAGGGAACCGAAAGGCCATTTAGTACCCTTGTTTATATAAAAATGCATATTAGGCACAGATGCAATCTCCAGCGAAAGACTTGTGATATAGTTTGAATAAGCTCCGCTTTGCTGAAAGGTGCTAATGAGGGTTGGCAAAGCTGCGAAGGCGCCGCCAGACACCACCACCTCATTTATTCTGCCAGGAAACGCAAACCCTCGCGCATCGCTCTTGCACCCCCTTCGCTTTTAACTATTCTCCCTCTTGCCGATTCCCCCGTGGCACTGCTGGGGAGCAGGGGGTTCACCCGGGCTGGGATCGAGATGGTTTTATGGCACCGACTTTCTCCATCCTCAGCAGATAGGGACGGGGCAGCGCCAGCAGCTCAGTCCAGGGCTGCAAAACCACCCAGTTCCCCCCAGCTGCTGCTCACGGGATGGAGCTCCTCTGCCAGGAACGATCCCAAATGGAAAAGGGGTAACTCTCCTCGCTCTAACGCTGTCATATATATTTAATGTATGATACTATCCCATACCTTGATATAAGCACCCACGAGGTGGGACAAACTCCATCCTGCACCGCCTGTGGCATGGCTCCACCACCTGCTCCTGGTTCTCACCCCAGAACCCTCTCGCTGCCGTCCCCACCTCCAGCCCCCAAACGGTACATTGTCGCCCAACGCCGCGTGGGAAAAGGTGTGTGGCACCTCCTGAAGCACCGGCACCTGAGGGAAGGGGAGGTGGCACCAAGGGGCTGCTGCGGGGACGGGGCCACACCAGTGTCCCCAGGCAAATCCGCAAAGAGGGGTGTCAGCATTCAGCACCCCGACCCTGGGGAGGCTCAAAAGTACGAAGGGAAAGGGACATCTGCAGGAACAGCTTTCAAAATGGGAAAAACGATGGAAAGAGGAGAGGAGGGAAAGCACTGTTTTACTATTCATTGCCTCCTGCAGGAGAAGCAGGCAGCAATTGCTCCCATAATTAATTAAAGACTGTAATAGGGCTAATGATTTATATGGGCATGGAGGTCCTCTGAGCCCTCGGCAGCGCTGGTCACCCCAAGTTGCTCCATGGGGATGAGTGTGTCCCTCTGCCCACTTTCCCAATGGGCAGTTTGGTGCTTGGATATTTCGGTAACACCTCGGCAGGACCCTAAGTCGGCAGGGTCAGGTGGTCTTTTTATCTGCTGTACAAACCTTTCGAAGGTGGCTTTAAAAATGTTAAGATCGGCCATTTACATCCAACTGCAGCCACCACAGCCTCCCTCCGGGCAAGTGGCCGTGAACCGGCAGAGTCGGGGCCGGATCCGTGGGACGGGCAGGATGCGACGTTCAGATCTTCAGAGAAAACAGCTGAGCTGCCGCTTCCCAAGCGCGGGGGGAAACACTGCTGAGTTTGCAGCTTCTAAAACAGGCCAGCGGGGAGAAAAAAAAAAAAAAAAATTAAAAAAAAATTGGCAGGTTTAACTTTGCATCAATTCACAGCATATTGTTACATTTTTAAAGCATATAAAACTATTGATCATAAGCAAGGCAATTACTTCTGCCCATATTTAAAGGTGTGCAGCAGGCGGTGAGGACTCATCACTGAGCCCACCCCTTTCTCAGGAGGGGGCAAATGCCCTGAGCAGGGACCAGGTTCCTCAAAGCCCCCTCCAACCTGGCCTTGAACCCCTCCAGGGATGGGGCAGCCACAGCTTCTCTGGGCAACCTGGGCCAGGCTCTCACCACCCTCACAGCAAAGAATTTCTTCCCCAGATCTCATCTCAATCTCCCCTCTTTCCGTGTCAAACCCTTCCCCCTCCTCCTATGGCTCCCCTCCCTCAGCAAGAGTCCCTCCCCAGCTTTCCTGGAGCCCCTTGAGGGACTGGAAGGGGCTCCAAGGTCTCCCCGGAGCCTTCTCTTCTCCAGGCTGAACCCCCCCAACTCTCTCAGCCCGTCCTCCCAGCAGAGGGGCTCCAGCCCTCCCAGCATCTCCGTGGCCTCCTCTGGCCCCGCTCCAACAGCTCCGTGTCCTTCTGATGTTGGTGGCCCCAGAGCTGGAGGCAGCACCCAGGGGGCTCTCCCCAGAGCCGAGCAGAGGGGGACGATCCCCCCTCTTGCCCTGCTGGCCACGCTGCTGGGGATGCAGTCATGGTTATATCATGGAAATTGCCAAGATGGGAAGAGTTTTGGACATCCTACCTAACAACAGGCTGAAATACAGGCGACCCACGGTTGTACCCCCAGTGCACTGGCAAATACTTTATCTCCAAAGGCTTCAAAAACCATCGTAACTGTAATTCCTATTCCGAATCCCACTGAAAACACGATAAGAACATCTTCATCTACCTCCAAAACTCCATAATTTTGAGTTGGGCCTCGAAACAGCTTTAATAATCCTGAGACCGAAGCCCAAGGGAGGTTAAAGCATCTTCCCTGAAGCAAAATAACTCCTTAACCTCCCAGTCAGAGACCCCCCCCGGTCGTTAGGATGATACCGGTGGAAAACCCGAGCCGTGCGGGCGTTACGCATGGCACAGCCGCTGCAGAAACGCCTCTGCAGTGACCAAACCTGATCGTACACGATATTTGGGTAGCAAGTTTCGTAGAGAATAAATATCACACTTCAATTTCATGGTAACTTAGGAGGGTTTACTGGCAAATACCATGGCTTTTACATGGTTCTACCAATTACCGAGCAATTACATGTAACCTAGATCTGGAGGACATACAGTAGAGATATAATATATTCCTCCCTGCATTAGGAAGAAAAAGGCAGTTAATAGAAAACACACTTTTTTTTTTTTTTTTAAATTATAAACCCCTCCGCAATATTCCTGTGTGACATTATTAAAACTCCACGTCAATATCAAACCCAAAGCAAAGACTGCCATCCCATTAAAACATCAGTTGTGGGACGATCGATAAAAATTTACTTTAAACTGCACCATATGTCGCTCCCCACAAAGTTTTATTATCCAGATTCATCAGTTTGTACCTCAACCCCCGTGCAATTAAACCCCATTTAGCAGCACTGACCTTCTGATACGAACTTGTCATTCCTACAGCTGGTTTGGAGTTTTAACAGCGCTTTTAAATAATGAAAAAAAAAAAAGGTCTGTGAATTAAGGGTGGGGTACGGGGAGCCCTCGGCCAGGAAAGCCCTCCCGCGCTGCTGCCGGCGGCACAGCTCCCGCGCCGAAACTGGGAGCGGGAGGGGAAAAAGAGGGGGGAACAAAGGAAAAAAAAAAAAAAAAGAGTGCCGGCACATTTTAACATGTTGTAGCATATTTGTAAACATCGTTAATCACGGATTAGCAGATGGTAATGTTAATTGCACCTGTGGAAGTAACAAGACCTCAAGGTTGATTACATTTACAAACCGGGATGGAGGCTGCGGCGGCGGAGGATTCCCCAGCGCCGGGGAGGAAGGTGCCCCTTGGGCGGCCGCTGCTGCCCCAGCCGTGGGACCACCCACCTCCAGCTTGGCAAAAAGGTGGTGTTTTCCGTCCCAAAGCCCTTCCAGCCTCAGGAAACCTCCCTGGGACCCAGCGACGGATTTGATGGAACGGGACTTTTCCAGTCGTGTTGATAATCTGCGCACAAAAGCGAAATTTGGGGCATGAGCTGAGCTCCTCTCGCAGCCCGTTCTCCCTGGAGTTCAGTTTTGAGGGATGAGAAGATTTGTGTTCACCCTCAGCGAAGGACAAAAAGGCCGAGGCGTGGAGCACATCTTCTGAACCAAGGAGGACAAATATTTTGCCACTGTGCTTAAAGACACTTTGATTATCGAGAAATCATTTTGGAAGGGCAATTACTAAATTTTTAAATCGATTTGGTAAATAAGCCTGTGAAAGGGACTCCATGGCAAGCAGCAGGGAGGGAAGAATTGACTTTCAGATTACACACGCATACTTTATTCATATCTAAATATCAAAGAGACTCTATGTACAAACAGGAGTAATCAGGAAGCATGTTTTGATCTTGCTGATGTACACAAAAAATGACAATTAATGTCCTCCTTTATGATATAAAGCCGGGAGTTTTTTACAGTTACATTACAGGGACGATTATAGTCAAGCTTAAGGCTAAAAATAATGAAAGACTATAAAAACTACATTTTAACATTTAAAAATATCCAGGAAATTAACTGGAGAAGCAGGCAATGATCCAATTAATGGATCGCATTTATTAGATTGGGGGCAAATCACACAGCACAAAGCTCCATCTCCAAAGGTGTGAGGAGCAGAGGTCCCCGCGCTCCTCAGGGTCTCAAACCCAGAGCAGGATGGAGCTGGGGCAGAAGGAGAAAGCATCGGCCACGGCAGATACATCCAAAAGCGATGCCAGAGGGACATCCCAGTGAAAAAAAGCAGGGCCAAAATTTGCCACGGAGGGAAACAGGCTAAATGCAAACAGCCGAGCCCTCCAGAGTGGGATTTACTGCACGCACAGGAGCCTGTATTGCAGCTCTCAAGCAAAGAAGTCTGAGCTGTAGCCCTGGTTATACACTCAAATCCCTGCCTCTTAATAAATTCAAGCCTCCCACAACTCCCAATAAGCCCTCTCCGATACTCCAGTGCCAAACTGAGGTGCTCCGGGGACACAGCAGCTGTTTGGGGAAATCTGCAGAGGAGCAGATTTGGACTGGAGTCCCACTCTGGACTGATGGACGAGGGACTGCGGGAACTTTGGTCTCCGTCACCCCGTCGGCAGAGCTGCTGCGTGCACCGAGGTTTCAAAGCTTTTTGGGAGCCTTCCAGAAGTGAAGTAGCTCCTCCATCCTTACTCACCTGCCTCCTCCTCCTCGGGGGGGAGCCGGCGTGGCTCAGCAGAGTCTGAAAGCGCCCGGCTTTCCCAAACGCACACAAACCCAGTGAAGTGCCTCGTCTTATTAAATACCGCTCAAATAAATAAAGAAAAAAGGAGAAACTGCAATTCTTATGAAATTGGAAAAATATATATACTAACGTATAGGTCGAGAATAAAGAAACAGCTTTATCCTCATCCCGGCTGCTGGAAAGGAAGGATTCAATTAGCCCCAAGCGCTGAATCTTTCCCCTGAAAAATGAGCAAATCTGAGCCACGGGCACCCTCTGCTGGGGCACCCACGGCTGCGGGAGCAGCGCTGGCGGGGGGGAGCTGGCCTGCAGCCTCCCTGGCCCCGAGCCTTTTCATTTCAGCATTAAAAAAAATTAAAAAAAAAAAATAGACACACTCAGCCCACAAAACACAAGAGCTGTCGCCCCAGCAATGCACCAGTTCACCGTTACTCAGTGACCAGCTCACCTCCTGACTTGGGCAACAAAGTCCTGCTTTCACAGTAGCCATCATTTCGGAGGGACTTGGATTTTGTCCTTTTCCGCTGGAGAAGGGGGAATGGGCAGACACAGCTCAGGACACGTGCCACCACGCCAGGCACCCCCTCCATCACAGCCATCCAGACATCTGCATCCACAGCAGTGAGTACTCAACACCTTTGAACACAGGTCCTCTCCTGTCCCCCGTCCTGGACACCTGGGGTGTCCCCAGCCCCACAGTCCCCCACCACCGCAACCAGGCCCTCCCAGGGAGGCATCTGAAAAACCTCCACAACCACAGACTGGTTTACAGACTTCATTTAGCTCAAAGGAAAGTCCTAATTAGTCACTCTGAGTGATTTACTTGTTCATTTGGAAGGGGGGGAGGGAGGAGACTAAGCTGAATTGTTTGAAATTATCCCTAAAGGGCACTGTAAATTAAGTGTTAATGAGGAATCCTATGCAAAGGGCCACAGTAGCTAAATAAAATAATTAAGGTGCTAAGTGATAACATTCATTTGGTTCTCAATAATTTAGCCAGCCTGGTTTTCAACCAGGATATTTGCAAATGAAGCCACCCTCGCCCCCTCCCATGCCATCAGCGGGGATGGTGGTGCTGGGGCAGCTCAGCATCCAGGAGGATCAGGCCCACCATGGAAAGGAAACTTCCCAGGAAGAAGAGAACAAGCTCCTGATTCCCCTTCCCACCTGAAGGAAGTGCTGTGTTCCACTAATCACGCTTTGGATTTATATATGACACAAAAAGGATTGATCTGAGTCTACAACCAATCTTTACAGAGGCTTTATTTCAACGGGCCACGTTTTTCCCCGCTACGGCTGTTTTCTAACCGCTCGTGTCCATCCTTTGGCGGGGCTCAGACCTGGTTTACAACCAAATACAACACGGTGTGTTCTCAAGACATTCCCGCAGCAACATGTAACAACGAAACCGCCTCATGATGAAGAAATTGCTACCGAGTAGTCCCAAGTCATACCTGGTTCTCCTCAGCACCCCTCCGGCTGCTCAGGGAGCAGTGGGCTCGGGCACGGGGACGGCTGCTCTCAGTGGCAGCACCAGCCGAGCACCATCTCTCACCTACAGCCCAAATTCCCTCCAGAGCATGAGCGATGTACAAAGTCCAACAAGCACAAGGCTCGCAGCCATCACCAGGTATTTAACTGCAAAAAACTGAAGGATTTGGCTGTCTGCTTTGAAAACCTAGCTTTGTCTCCCTTCCTTACAGCTGCTCCTCCGAGGTGCCGGGGGGAGGTGTCACCTAGTACCTGCAGGTGTCCGACTTTGCCGTTCAGCCAGGGTTTTGGTGGGATTGTGCGTCAGCCAAGATGCAGCTCAGGTCAACGGGGCTCTCCCTGTAACTTGCAGTGACGGTGAAGGCCCTGGAAGGAGCACTTCCATATCCACACCCACAGAGCACGGCCATGAAATGCCGAGCAGCTTCTTCCACCAAATAAAAGAAACCATTCAATCGCCGTGCCTCAGCTTCTGGCTGCAGATGGAGTGCAAGAGAATACCTGTAGGAAAGTAAAAATAATGAAAAAAAAAATAATAATTTTTTTTTAAACCACAAGAAAATTATTCTGTGGGCCTAGAAGTTTGTTTGATTTTTGGAACAATTTGGAAGAATTTGGACTATGATGCCTTTGTGCATCAGAACTGTTTTTTACCAGTAGCAACAGAGACATTCAGTGACTCGATGCCGGGGTGAAGCACCCTGCCAGGGGGTATGGCCAGCATCCGATGGCACAAGAGCTGCGTCTCCAAGGAAAGTCCATCACCTTCACTACCTGCAGAAAAAAGACACTGCTCAGGTCAGCTCGCAGCCACTGCCGCGTCCCTTTTTCCCCACCCGAGTACAGTTCTTGCTAATGCTCTGTCACAACTACACCCTGCCCCTAAGCTCAGCAGCAACCTCACCAGCTCCCCTGCAGCAAGAGTTACCAGAAGCGAGATGGGCACCTTACCTGGCCCACTCCAGCCTCCTCAGATCTCTTCTCCAGTATCTGAAGTGGTTTTGAGGAATACCTGTGCAACACACCTGCAGGCACAAAGCCTTGCAGCCTGAGTGCAAAGATCCCCTGCACAAGCAGCCACTGGGCCAGCAGACCCCTGCCCACGTACGCGGGCCGTGACCAAAGGGACAAGGCAAAGAGGTCACATTTGCTGATCTGGTCCAGCAAATCCCACATCCCTATTGATAGTGACGGGCTCAGCCTTTTCAGCACACAGTACCACCAGCTGGGTGCAACTTGTGAATGCAGACAGTTTAACCAGAGGCTTCAATTGATTAGTTGTTAAACCATCCAACAGCCCTGATATGTTTGGGCTGATACACTGGTGAAACAGAGTTGAAATCTATCCCAGGTCATTAGTAGTTGTTTGACTCACACTGTCACAAAGGGAAATGGAAAGGGAGAGGCTTTAAACAATCCTGCGCGCAGACAAGTGAAAATGCAGAAGACCACAGACCTCCCAGCCCGCTCAGCTCCCCAAAGAATTCTTCCACATTCATTATTTAGAGCTACAAAGACAGCTACACGGCTGCGAGAACACCCAGCTCATTTCTAAAATGTGCTCACCCTCTGATAAAAAAGGCTCAGGTTGCTGGAAACGAAACGCTCCCCTTCAACAGCCGTACCCCGACCCTGGCTGAACCCTAGACTTGTCCCGGGGTGGCACTGAGGGGGCACACGCTGCTTCTCCACCTCTGCCGGCATGACCAGTGCTGTCACGAAGGCCTCACTCAAGCTCACCTAAATTTAGACCCTTACCTGAAGTTTTACCAGCCTACAGGGGCGCTTTAGGCACTGCTTATGCCACTGGAGACTCACCCCCCCACAAGGTAAATGAGCTCTTTGCTGGGCTGAGATGCCACAAAAATACTTCCCTTGTTGTCTGCTTACAGCACCTCCCCAGCAGGTCCTGTGCCCCGTCCCTATGGATTGATCTGTGCGACACCCCTCCGACCGCACAGGGAAGGAGAGCGCTGTTATTCCCATTTGGAATAATTGCCTGGAATTCAAGGGAATTCCCTGGAAGCCAAGGCCCAGTCTCATCTTTTGCTGACCTGATCTAACTTACAAGCAGAAGGATGCTCTGGGTAATGCACTTTGCATCACCTTCCCACAGGAAATAAGCCACACCGGCAAAAGCATCCTTTGGCTGGGGTAAGTGAACCTTCAGAGAACCAAAATCCCATCCTAACCATTATTTTCTTCCTTCTTTCTTTAAGCCAGAAGTGCAGACAAGACCCGGTGAGTTATCCAAAGTCATAGGGGAAGCCTGGGCAACACAAGGAATGACAGCCAGGCCTCCCACGGCCCAGCCTGCCTCTCCATCACTAGACCGTGGCTCTCTAGGGATGCTTCAAGAAAAAAATAAAATTATCCTACTTTTTCCTGATTCAACACAGAAAAGTTTTACAATTTGCAGCCATATTTGTCTCATGAGCCTATCAAACCATACATACTCTCGTGGGACTCTCCAACTGGGACAGCAGCTATTGCCAGAGGTACGATGGCTCCTGGAGCAATCCTCTCCTCTCCCTGATAAGGGTCTTATGATTCCTAATAAAGGCAGCAATTTTGCTTCCAGCTTTTACAAAGCTTTTTATGGCTCTAGTTGCTTAAAATAATTAGGAACCATAAATTCAGGGCAAAAAGACTTGCACAGAGTGTGACACGAGGGAGGGAGTATTGACTGAATCAGAATAAATCCTATTTATACTGGTGAACAAAACACTTCCCACTTCACATCTTTGACTTCCATCTCTTAACTTTTTCCTGCACTGACAGGCCCCAAAGACCAGAATTAGAGCTCAGCTGAAATGATAAAACAGGTTTCCTACCCCGTTTACAATTAACACCACTGTAGCAACTGCAGTTTCCAGCGAAGGAAGTTCAATTCCAGGCTGGAGCAGCCGTGCTGGCAGTTCAGAGAAATGTGCAAAATGAGCATCTCAGTAAAACTACCAATTCCGTGAATAGCCTTAAAGCTGTTCTAAGCTAAAGACTGAATATGTAAGAAGAACAAATTACGCAGAAACTCTTCTTGCTCAGACATCTCAGTGCTCCCAATCTGTTCCTGTTCGCACAAGGCTTCCAGCCCTCAGGGCAGCCAGGCTGCCTGTCACCTTCAGCAGTGACTCCGGTGCAGACAACATTAACCCGGACTGTCCAAACCACTCTCTGCTGAGCCCGGGAGGACGCCAGGAGGGTGAATTCAAGTTCTGCAAATGCTTAACTTACAAGACAATCTCTGCAACGCTAGGAAGCTCGCTACCGTGCTAAATTATCTCTGCTGTTCTCTGTTTGCGGCTGCAGGTACGCTACATATTCAGATCTAGGACGTTTCTTCAAACAACCTCAGCATCGGATGACTGTAATGTTCAATTTTCTTTTCAGCGAAGAGTTAGTGCTCAGCAGAGAGTTGAAATCATTACTGCTGCAAGGTCCGGGAGCTCTCCTCATGCATCTACCAATCAGCCTCCAATCTCCCTTGACAAAAGGATATTTGGACTTTTTCCTGGAGAAATCTCTCATAATTCAAGGTAACGACACCACTGCCACTTTCACCCCCTTCCCTTCTCCTGGTGTTGTCGTCGTTTCTGGGATGCATTTCTTTGTGGTCCATCAGCAGGGCTGCCAGCCTCCCTACTCCCTTTATAATATAGCTCCACACATCTTGTAGAGATGCCAGATTTGCGGCGTTGTCTTGTCAGTATTTCTAGGAGTTCAATAAACATTTTAATTAAAGGAATGTCTTCTGAGCCAAGAAAACCGCAGCACGGGGCAGGATTACAGCCCCTTGATGGCTCATCGCCAGCATGACACTACTTCCAAGTGTAAAAGCTCAAACCAGCTCTTGTGACAGGTGACACAAAGTGGGAGGCTAGAGCATGGCCGCAGAAGGGTGCCTAGAGCAGCGCTCCTGGGTGAATTTCTTTCTCTAGCTGCCACGAGGCCATCACTCCCCTTCTCTTCACCTTCTGGGAGGCTGCACAACCCCAAACTGCATAAAAAAGACAGCATCCTCTGCAAGTGTCCTCTCCACAGAGAGGGGGGAGAAGCAGAGGCCCCTGGAGGAATCCCCAGTTTAGGTGCTCGGGGAAGTGGCACCCATTGCTCAAAGAGCACACAGGTCTGGTGGGAGGAGGTTCCATCTGCTCCTCCTGCTGATCCCACAGCAGCCAACAGCCCCTGCCTTCTCCTAGGCCAACAAAAGCAGCCACTGACCGGTCTCCGTGGTGGTCTCTGTGCTACAAAGCCCAGCTTTGTGTTCAGACCATCCCGAGCAAGGGCTCCTCACACTTCTTTCCAGACCTGGGCACAGAGATTTATTCCTGTTTTTTTAAGAGGAAACATGACAGAGCAAAGACACGGCACAGCTCGCTCTGGCAGCCTCAGCACAGCAAGAGCAAACACGTACCTCCTGGGTCTCTCATGTAGGTTTGTGGTTTGCCAACACAGAAAATCCAGGTTCAGGGCTCTAGGACAGGATCAAAAGCACCGCAGAACACAATGCAAAACAACTCGCTGTGGCTGCACTGACCCAGACCTGTCCTGCCACTAAAAAGTGCCATCTAGACCCTCTGCAGCTCCTACACTCCCTGTTTGCTCTTGGCAGGTCCTACTGGGAGGCTTCTCGGCTCCCCCTCTTCTTCTGGGTCCCTATTTCATTTGCAGCCAGATTATTCGAGTGCTTCTTGCTCAGCTTTTCTTTTCCAGACCAAAGCATGATGTAACATAACAGACCTGCAAACGGCTTGGGAGTGAAACATCACCCTGATCCTTCAACTCTTCCCTCACACACATCCTTCTACCAAGCCCAAAGCTCTGGAAATTGAAATACCTATTACTATAATGACGGGTTTATTCCACTGAAATTCCAAGCAACTGATGACAGGAACATTTTCCACATCCTCAGGCGTGCTGACGGTTCCCACCACTTCCCAGCCTTCTGCGATTTTAGCCTAGAAAGGGAAAGGAAAAAAATGTTAAAAAATTGACTACTTTTCAAGCTTAAAAAGAAAGTCATGTCTGTAAACACACTTTTTTTTTTTTTTAACATTTTCAGTTAAACTGACTGGCTTTTCTGGGGTTTTCTGGCATCCCTTGAATTTTTACCACCAAAGTCCTCCCAGTACCAGCACACAAACCTTGATTTTAGAAGAAGAAGAAAAAAAAAAAAGTAATTTTCTTTCTAGTGTTTATTCCAGTTCAGCAAGCAAACAAACAGCAACTGAAAAGCTTTTTTTTTGCCCATACAACGGTTCTGGGAAGGTTTTTGCCAGGAAAGCATACAAAAAGAGTAGTGTTAAGCAAATTAGCATAAGGCTAATCCACAGAGCAATGCAGTGGAAGGTCTCAAGTGCAGGCTCAGCCACCAGAAGCCCACAGTAACGTTTTCAAACACCGGTGCCAAAAATCAGCTCATACAAAAGGCAGGGCACTCAGCACTCAGTGCCTCGCATAACCAGAGAACCAGCCTTCCCTCCCGCACCCTAGTAAAAAGAGCCTTAATTATTTGTCTTGGAAATCCATTTTAACAATAAAAGAACTGCTGCTCCTTGCCAGCTTCATTTCCTGTGAAACTGGCACTTTCTACATTACTTTATATCAAATTTACACCAGCCAGGCAATGCCAAGGGTTAGGCCAGTGAATCCGGGTCCAATTAAATGAACTGCTGCAATGGCTCAACATGTTAATAATTCAGGCTTTACAGTAACAAAGTGATTCTTCCAGCTGTTTCAATTAAATATCAATATATTTTATGTGCCTTTCATTTCTCCGTTATCCAGAGCTCCAGCTGCCACAGACCTATTGTACAGCCGGACAAGTGTTTTCTAGCACACCAAGTGGGAAGTGTCCAGGCTTACCTCCGCTCGCCCTCCTCGTGGTCACCCCAGACTGTGACAAGCTCTTCCTCAAAGGGACACAGGCACGCAGTGACCCCAGGAGCGCAGACCGGGTGCCTCCATTCCCCTCTGCCCTCCCACCCTGTGCTGAACCCTCCAACCCCACTGCTCACCCAGGTCTGGGGGACCCCACAGGAACGGAGCAGGGCAGATGAGAGCTCGCAGCTCCCTGCTCCACACGCACACAATATTCAGCCACTTCCCAGCCCAGCCGGGACACAGGGGACCTCCACGAGGGGTCAGGGCAGCCATACAGCACTATCACAGGGGATGGATGAATTCTGCCAATTCAAAGCAACATCCCTGGGTTTGTTTCAGTTTAAATCATGTTTTTCCACGTGCATTCCCTTTCCTTTTGCAGCACGTTCTGCAAAGGGCCCCTATCTCACCTCACCGCATAGGTGGAGCGTAAAAAGATTCCCAGCAGCTCACGCCAGCCCTGGTTTCTCCTCTCCCCTGCTCCAAAGGCTGCCCAATGCTGCCATCATGTGCCTGGGCCCCGGGATGCTGCCTCCACCACACACCAGGCAAGACCTGCTGCAGGAGCAGCTCTGGCTCTAGTCCCCATGGAGAGAAAGAGAGACAGAGCCCATCTTACCGAGCTCACAGCCTGAGTACGGGAGACAGACTGTTCTCCTGCCACCACCGTCTTCCAAAAAAGACCCGCAACTCAGACCTGTCACCCCACTCCATGGAATGGGTCTGGGGGTGCACACCCGTAAGAGGTGGTCCAACAGCACAGACCACCGGCAGCAAACAGAAACACAGAGCGGGAGCACCGGACGCTGAACTGAGTGTTTTTCCTGTACCTCCTCTCTGTTGAATACACGCAATATTTTGAGTTTCTTGAAAGAAAAATGAAAAAAAAAGAAAACACGGATCATTCTACCTTCAAAAAGCTCCGGAGATCATCTGTGCTGTAGACATCGAAGACTTCCATAGCTCCAGAGCTCGCTTTGCTCACGGTGGGAGTCAACGGGCAGCTGCAAGGAAAAGAAGAAAGGAAAAGTGTCATATGACAGCAAAAAGGAAATACAGGAGAATTTTTATTTCTGTATTTCCTTCTCTTGCCTCTGCCACCCAATTCCAACTAGTCCACCAAAGATCTCACTCGCTATATGGATATATTTTCCTACGGAGATTAGGAGGGCTCAGAAATTAACCTAGGAAATAGGCTGTAGCAGTTTTGTGCACAAACAGACAACTGACACACAAAATGGGTTAAAACAAAAAGTACCCAGGGAGGCTCCTTACCAGCCTGCAATATCACCCTCCCTGAGGAGCGCAACGCACAGCAGCAGCAAGCCAAATTCAGCTCTCAAGCTCAGTCCCAGAAAACCCTCTAAAGCAGCCATCAAGCAATGCAGGCCAGAAACCTCTTTGGGAGCAAGGAGGAAAAGAAAGAAAAAAGCTGAAGGAGCAGATAACCAACCCCATACCTGTTCCTCTGGCTTGTCACCACTCTGTCCACCCCCAAGAAGTAGGCGGAGCGCAGCAGTGCCCCCAGGTTCATGGGATCCTGAATCTGCTCCAACACCAGCCAAAGCAGCTGTCGGTTTGGACCCTCTTCATCCCCCAAATCAGGCTTTTCAGCTTCCTCCAAACTCTTGAAACCGAGAGGAGTGGCCTCCAAACAAACTCCCTGGTGGACCTGACCTCTGCAAAGAGCATCCAGCTCTCTCCTTTTGACGTGGTGCACAGGGACTCCTCGGGCCGTGGCCTGAAGGACCAACTCACTCGTAACAAGCCGCCGAGAGCCGCTGCTCTCCTTGAGGAACAACCTGAACAGGTTCCTTTTCGACTGGGAGAGGGCCAGGGAACAGGGTGCGATCCCAAATAAGATCTCTGAGCCTTTAGTCCTCTCCATGGACAGAGGCTTCCGTTCCAGGCTCTTCCTTGCCTTCCAGAAGTCACCCTCTCGCCAGCTCCACGACTCCCTGTGGGCTGGCGCAGCCTGCCTGGCCCTGCTCTCGTATGACCTGTGCCACGGTCGTGCCCGGCTCTGTGGGGCCAGGCCCCCCCGGGAGGCGCAGGGATGGGTCACGGCCCGAGCACCCTGCGGGAGGGCCAGCGGGGGAAGCTGACCACCGCCATCCCCACCTCGGGGTGGCCCTTCCTCGTCCCCACACGCGGCTGGCGGTGCGAAGGTGGGGGGCCGCTGCTCCCGCGTGGAGCAGTGTCTCACTCCCCACCACCAACAGCCGCGGCTGGCGGGTGACAGCCCCACGGCCCTCCACACACCGGACCTGAGCGCCTGCTCCATTGGCACCCCGCAGGCCTTTCCACGCGGGACGGGCAACCGCTGGCACCGGCGGCCTGGCGACCCTCAGGAGCTGACAGGAGGCGGCCCCGCACCGCCCCACGGCGAGCCCCGAGTGGGAGAGGGGGGGAAACCACCGAGCTCAGCTCCACAGCCAGCCCGGCCGCAACACCGGCACCGCGGCAGGGGTGTGGGGCCCCCGCAGGGCTCCCCGGCACGGCAGAGGGGCTGCCGGTGGGCAGCGGGCGGCGCGGACACGCGTGGGCCCCGCCGCCGCGCTCCTACCGTCCGCCCGCCCCGCGTCACTTCCGGGCGGGCACGCGGCCGCACCAACGAGGCGGGGATTGCCCCGCCCCTGGCGGCAGCGCCCCCTGGAGACGGGCGGTGGCGCAACCGCGCCGGGCCCCGCCCTGTTCCCGCCTCTCAGAGCCCTGAGGGGAGCGGGCCACAAGCCCACCAAGGTTCCCCCGCAGCCGTGAGGGAGGAGGGACAGCTTTGTCGCCCTCCGGCGTGGGCAAGGGTTGCAAAGGGCCAGGCTGGTGCGGGCCCGAGCTCCTCAGATGGGAGCCGACACCACCACCGCCGCCCCCCCCCCGCCCCCGGCCCCAGCCTCCACTGACAGGGCCTTAATTAAGGAGAAAACGGCTTTTACCCGCTTCATTAGAGCAAGGCTGGGGCGAGGGGTTGCATCCCACAGGCCTCAGCCCAAACAACCAGCGCCACCCAAATCCAGCAATAAAAGCACCAGCGCTTTGGGAAGTCCTGGTCGTGCCCTTTCCTAGCGCAGGTATTTTTAACATTAAAAAAAAAAAAAAAATGACTGTTTGAACAGCAGTTACCCTGGGGAATGGGGATTTCTCTCTGACCCCATTCCCAAAGGCCGTGTGGGCTCGGGCGGGCTTGTAAAACCCCACGGACCATGGAAATCATCCAAACGGCATCTGAGCGGCTGGAAACGTGGGTTCCGAGGGTGACGTCCTGCCCCAGTTACCACCCAGGCACCCTAACTGCAATGTCCTTCTCCAAACGCCAACAGAAAGGGGCTCTGATGCCGCCATGGGGCTCGAATCTGTAATTTTACACCAAAATGCCGCTTTTCTAATTACGTGATAGCTTATATCCACCTTTTAATTTCATAAATGGCTAGAGAAGGGGTGGGGAAACAGGGAACTGGGTCAGTCCCGGCGATAGGTACGGGACCAGCCCCCACATGCAGCTTTAGGGCTTGCTGGGGTTTATCCCGCACACAAACACACCCCTGTGGGCTACGGGGGGACAAGCCACAGTATTATTTTAAAAGGATTTTGCAGAGAGGAGCAAAAGTATTTCAGTCCTTTTCTGTACTGTCTGCCCGAAGTACTGGCAAGTTATGTCAAGCCACAAAAATGTCATGAAACTGCTTTTACGCAGAGGTCTTAAGTAAAAAATCCTGTTTCTGCTGCTGCTTATCAGAACCAAGTGTGCTCAGGGTTCCTTCCCCCCAAAAAATAAAAGCTGGGACTAGTCATCTGAGCTCACATAATCCGCTAGATAATTTGTTTGCTGGAGGGAGAGCAGTTTTAACATAACTGATGATATATTTACTATAGGTGACCAAAAAAAAAAAAGCACAAGATAAGAAAACCCCATGGTTTTAATTCTACAAATGCTCTCTACCTATTTACAAGGTACCCAAAATACCTGCCTCAAACCCAGCAATGGCAGCCAGTTCAGCCATTCATTACTTACTTGCAAAAACAACCTTGTATTTCCATGACAGCAAACCTGAGCTCAGGAATGTGGCCTCTGCCCTTGGACAAGCAGAAAAGGGGACTGGGAAACAAAAATGCCTTCAAGTTAACGACGACGATAACCTGTCTTGCTTCGAGGCAAGCGAGAGAGACTGGAAGAGTTCCATATCCAAGTCTGAGTACCACCGGCAGCTCATCCCTCGCATAGTTCAGTCAAACCCAGCCGTGCCCAGTAGCCTACCTGGGGATTCCAGCCAAATCCTACGGAGCGTGGCTTCATTGGAACAAGGATGGGCGAGTCCAGCCTCTGCAGGTTTTCCGCGAGACAACCGGATGCTATTCTGCTCTAGAAATCAATTGCAGTTTTTCTCACATAGAACCAAAAAAGAAAATCATACGTTTCTGTTTAAACTCTTCACAAAGGAAAGGTTGGGCTGTGAACAATAAGAAGGACGTTACGTTTTAACACAAAAACTACTATAAACACAACAGAAAAACCACGGTGTGCCTCTCTTTTTATTCTTTATTTTACAGGTCACAATTAGAAAGCTACTGATAAATTACACGTTCACCCTCCTGTCTGGGGTTTTTAAATGCCTCGGAGTCGTGCTGCCATTCCCACCTCATCCTGGGAAGGTGGCTCAAGGTGCCAGCAGGTTACACGAGGCTGGTGTGGGTCGCTCGGCTGCTGTAACCCCTCCGCGGGCCGCACTTCACAAGGGAAGCAACAGGAATTATCCCCTAAAACCACGTTTGAAATGCAAAAATATACTGGATATCATTCCGAGGTTATTTTATACGTTTTATATGTTACAAATGTTCTTGGGGGGGGGCAGAAGAAAACAAACTTCCAGGGCTGCAGGTCAGCCAGGTTGCATTTGCAGGCAACAACTGCCCAGACTGACCCTTTTTCAAGGCCCTACATCTTAAGCAATTGTCTCCTTTTACAGAGCAGAAAGATCAGTTAGATCCCTCCTCAGCCAAGCATTTCAACAGCTGCTTGACTTTGTACACAGCTGCAGCCACCAACTCAGATATTCACCAGTGCTACCCACACCCCTGCTTATTTTTCTTTTTTCTGCTCAGAAGTTCCTAATTTCTCAACTTTTTCTTTTGGCCTCCAACTCTTAGCTCAACCATCTTCTCTTAAAAAAAAAAAAAGATGGCACACACCGCACAGCGCATCTGCTGAGTTTCAACAACTCCTGCAAAAGGAACGCTATGGAAAATACTGGGAGTTTCCGTATCGAGTCTCGCTGAACATTACAGGGGCATTATAAAAAAGCACAGCAGCGCTTGAACCTTCCTTAGCCAAGTGCCTCCGAATCACGGATCACGGTGGGATGGAAACCGAAGAGCTTTTCCAGCTGGCGCAGGATCTCCACTGCAGCGAGGATCGCTGGCTTCGTGCAGACCCGGAGTGACCGCTCCTCACAGGACACGATTTAACTCAATGCCGCAGATGGAACCCAGCTCTGTGCAAAGAACCCACGCAAAGCCACCGCCTCGACGAGGCAGAGGAGGGCAGTGTGTTATAGCAGTGCCGGATTGCACCAGGGGGCATGAATTTCACCCACAGTAAATTAAAAGGCCAAATCCAGAGATGAGGCTATATGTACCTGCCAGCAGAAACTGGTGACAGATGAGGAATGGACAGAACACACCATGAGCATGTGTTTATAAAGAGGAAAAAAAAAAAAGGGGGCAAATCACCTTTGTTTTGCCATTACGAAGGAATGTTTTACCAGTTTTCTCCTTGTATCGCTCTACAGTTGCTCACCTTTGGCA
Source organism: Numenius arquata (assembly GCF_964106895.1). NCBI lineage: Eukaryota > Metazoa > Chordata > Aves > Charadriiformes > Scolopacidae > Numenius > Numenius arquata. The sequence continues at coordinate 10,554,824 of NC_133593.1, read as the reverse complement.
CAAGGAATTCTATGTATCACAAGATTTAATTAATAATAATACTTCATATCAACACTCAGCACTTACATAGCGCTTCTCATATTCAAAGTGCTTTACAAAAGTTTGTGAGTCCTCACAACACCCCTGTGAGGTAGGTAAGTATTATTATCCCCATTTTACAGATGGGGAAACTGAGGCAGAGAGGTAAAGTGACTTGCCCAAGGCTTTACAGGGAGTTAAAACTCATGACGTAGTGGCCCAGTTCTGGTCTCCCTTATGGTGGTGTAACACATGTGAACTCCCTCAGAGCTGTACTGGTGTAAGCAAAGCAATCCAACCCAAGCTTCTCTGGCTCCCGATCCTCCGCTCCAATCAACCGACCGTACCTGTTCCACCTAAACCAACCGTTCACCTTCCGAAACGCTACAAGAAGTCCAGAGCGCAGCAGGAGCAAGTCCGCAATCTTAAGGCAACGACATACACGTGAACAGCTCCACAGCTCCGCAGGAAGTTGGACTACACACAGGCGTGTTTCTGCCACACTGCAAGAGCCTTGCTTGAGACGACTCGAGTGGTCTCCAGCTCTGCACGCATCAGCTTTGAGGCTGATTCTCTCCTCCCTCAAGTGAGAATAAATCTGGAGCAAAACAATGGGGCTGCACCAGCGCAGAACAAGTACGAGATCTGAGCCAGACCTTTTACCTGCTGCTTCGTAGGCAGATGCTCCTACTAATAAATATCCTTTCATTTTGGACAGCTTCAGCATGGTTCATTTCACTCTCTCTCTCTCTCCAAGTTCGTATCTCTGCATATAAACAAACTTCCAACATTTCCAGCTCACCAGCACCAGCGCTTAACAGCACCATACATCTTTCTAAGACCGATCAATATTTCCAGAAAAGTGTCAATGCATGCAAACATCACATACAAAAACATCAAGAGTGCTGGGAGATGATACCAAGGATAGAGGTGATCACAAGACAGCACACATTTAGTTTTTATTAAAAATACCAAACAACTCACGCTTACTGTAACTATGCCACTTAAATGATCATTCTAACCTGCAGAAGTACGGGTACTTTTCCTCCAACTATTTACCTACCTACCTAGAAAAAAAAAAAAAAAAAAAAGAGAAATAGCAAGCACACACATTTATACTTCCTCAAACTTCCAAAAATCCATGTGAATGGGAAAGTAGGGACTGGAGAGGTGGGTGAGGTTGTACACTGGGTTTAGGCAGTGGAGTATGAAAGAAGTAGAAGATATCACATGCATCATTACCATCAGTAATCAATCTGATGAAAATAAACCCAAAAATTTGATGGATTCATGTATGACATCCACTGAAAATCTCGAACCCTAAGCACACGGAAGCTGGCAAACATCTTGTGCCACTTCATCTATGTCCAGACACAGCATCAGCAAATAGGATCAAACAAACCTTGAAAAGAAAGCAAAAGGAAGAATAAACCAGCCTAGAGACAACAATCTTCCACAAACCACTTCCCTGCATTATTTTCAAATACATTTTACTCTTAAGCAGTTTCAGAAAGGAGTGGGGGAGAAAGAGACCCACTACTGTTTCCTTTTAAACTGGCTCAGCACCAGCACCAGCTCAGAGAGAGGGAGAGAAAAAGAATTCTTCGAACATGATCCTTGGTCCTTGATTAGAACATTGCCAGCCAGCCGACGAAACCCTAAATTGCCAGAGGGTTCGAAGTGGAGTGGACACATGGTGCTGCTCACGGTCCTCTTCGTTTGCTATGAAATCTGCTCCGTGGGCCTCATCTGTATATCTCCAATCTAGAAGAGACCAACATAGGATTTTACTGGAGCGCTGAAGTCCGTTTTAAATCCTGCACCAGGCACTTCCACGCTGGACCCTCACAGTGGCAAGCTGCACAGGAAGAAAGTTCCTGTGACTAGAAATGAACCTGCTCGGCTGAGATATTAGCAAGAAATAAAGGTGAATGTGAATTCTCTGCTTTTAGCAGAAGGGATAAAAGAACAAACATGTGCAGAAAAGAGTGGGAGATGACACTGGTGATAAACTCTCACGGTTCAAGTCTTCAGTTTGGTCCTGCTCACAGAGGGTCAAGCAGAAATGCTGCCTGATCAGCCACGGGCAGGACTTTTTATCCTCTTAAGACAAGATCCAATGTCAAGACGGCCAATGTCTTGCTCCAAAGGAGCAGAGTTCACACGAGGGGCTGCTAAACCTCTCGTGATCAACATCTGCTTCTGCAACAGGAACTTTTCTGTTGCGTATCCTAAACTTTGACACTGCTCCTGCCTCCTCCTGGCTCCAGCTCAAAGCTGGTCACTTATTTCTTTGTTTCACGGGAGGGAAGTCCCTCTGGCAGCACAAGCGTCCTGGCTTGAGGTAGAACAGAACCAATTTTCTCTTCAGTAATTTTACTTTTCAGCTAAGCCTCTTCTAACTAACTGAGCTCCCTCCCTTGAGGAGCTACGCAGCCCTTGGCAGGATCGAGCCCAACACGTTATTTGGCAACGGGTAGAACCCAACCCAGCTGCAAAGACTATCAGCAAATCTCAGATGGCACCATCCAAAAGGGCAGAACGTGCCCGTATCCCTCCCCTTTCCCCTGCCTCGCACCGTCCCTCTCTGGGGTTGGAGCACAGCCTTTGCCTGGATCCGCAGGGCTGGGAGCAGCCCGAGCAGCGCAATCCCAGAACTGCCGTTAAGGGATGTGTAAACAAACGTGATCGCTGCTAATCCCCAGCCCAGGCTCCGCTAAGCACACAGCTGATACAGCAGCTGCAGCGCCGATTAGCAAATGTCAGGGCAGCAGTTGCCCTCCTTTGCCTTCAGCCACCCACAGCAGAGTCCTCCAACCCAGCCGCAGCCTACCTGTACATGAGGTGGGGCACTGAGGACGTATATGACAGCATTAGCCATATCTTCAGCTTTGAGACACTGGAAAGAGAGGAAAGAGATTCTCAGTCAAAAGGGCACCTCGGGAAGTTAACCACAAGCTCACTCCTTTCCTAACCATCAATAACAAGTTTCAACGGTGTCACTGGGGCATGTCAAAAAGATGCAAGCAAGCAGGAAAAAAAAAAAAAAGCACCATTAAAAATTTAACAAAGGATGTGTCTGGTGCTGATAAGTCTCCATTTGCTGTGAATACTCTTACTACTGGCACAGGAATTCTGCCAGGTCAGGCATTGCCATCCTTATTGAAAATTCCCAGAGAAGCACAAGAATTCCTGTGCTCGCCACCTGCAAGACAACATGCTCTCTCGTGTTGTTCTTCTTGTGTAGGCATGTTTGCTTATTATATCTTCCCTTCGATAAAGACGTCATAGCCTGCAAAATGTCAAAGCTGGCTGATAGTTATTTACAGGAACATCAAAATAAAAGGAAAAAAATATAGGGAGTGGGAAACAAGCTGAATGAAAATCTACATAACGCGTAAATATCGGTGCAAAATCTGAGTGCTGAGACTTTGGGGATGCTGATTACACCCTGGAAAGCACCAGGTGCTCTGCAGAACTAGTTCCCTGTATATTAGCCAGGAGAGAGACTGTTAAACTATAATCAGAGCCACTTCCCTCTGTTTCCATTTCTGCATGTCCTACCCGAATGCTCTCATAGGTTGCAGCAGCTCTCTCAGGGTCATTATCATGAAGTTTAAAAGCAAATCCCGTTTCCACCAGTCCTGGAGATATACACTGGAAAAAAGCAGAGCACATCCTAATAGGATTTGTAATTTCCCTTTAGTAAAAGAAAAAAAAAAAAAAGACAACTTTTTAGCACTTAAAAAGTCAAAAAAATCCCAGCCCCTTTTCTATCGTTCTTCTTCCCCACCCTTTTCTAAGGGAACAGTTTAAGAGAGCAGACTTTGCCTTAATGACTGTTGTGGCAGGTACCTCTGGGGAACCGTTGATGGGTTCTTCCCTCTTCGTGCCCCAAAGGGGCAGAGAAGCGGAGAAAACAAGGGAGAAACTTGCAAGAGAAATTAACTTCTGGACACATCACATCTGAGATGCAAGTTGTGAACGAGAGCCCAGCTGATCGCCTCCCTCTGCTCTCCTGAGCTCCCCTCGCTCCCAGACAAGCAACCCCCTACTTCGTGCACCCAAAAAGTTTATTCCCCAACACAGCTCATTGCTTCCAGGCCTTCTGCCGCCCAGTCTCTCCCTGCCTGGGAAAAAAGAGGTGGCCAGGGACAGTTGGCCACAAGACTTGAACATTCCCACTGTGTTGAGTGCTATTTTTGCGTTTCCTTGCCTGTTTTCCAAAGGGAAAAGCTCTGTCCCACAAAGCCTGCCAGCTCTCTACCACCCACAACAGCAGGAGAGGGGAGGAGAGCCCCCGGTACTCACTGTAGCTCGTATATGGGTCTTTGCTTCTCTGAGCTCTTGCCTCAGCCCCTCCGTGAGGGCTGTGACCGCGTACTTGGTGGCACTGTAAAAATGCACCACCGACTGTGGCACAACGCTGTGGCCGTTCATGCTGAGGAGAGAGCAGAAAGGAAAGTGCTGAGAGGATGGGAGGCAAGAAGAGTCCCGGGGAGGAACTAACAGGATATTCAAACCCTGTAATGAACACAGAAAGAGATGCTGACACGGTGGCTACGTGAGGAATTCCCCTCTCCTGTGGGAAATGCGGACCACCAGAAGCTCCTCTTGACAAAGCTGTTTTCTGAAGCGGGTCAAGAAGTTTCAATCATAGAATAGCAGAATGGTTTAGGTTGGATCTTCAACCTTGCACCATTGCAAGTGGTTGGCATTATCCTTTTCCCCCTGGTTCGGTCTTTCTTGCATTTAAACCAGCAGGTTAAAAAAAGTGGTTTGAGAGAAATCAACCATGGCAACCCTCAGAAAACCCCTCCTTGGGCATCATCAGCCCACTCCAAGGTTAAAGCTCCAGTGCTTAAATCCTCTCTGCGAGGTGGGGAGGAGGAACCACACATGGCTGATCCCACATTCCCCCCTTGCCTACCTGTTAATGTTAATAATATGCCCATCATCGATGTTTCTCTCTTTCATGGACTGGTAGGCCTCTCGGGTGCAGATGCTCACAGCCATCACGTTGACCTGAGGGAAGAGAAAAGGAGAAGAACCTGAGACCCACAGTCCTGCCTGGCACCCCTTGACTTGCCCCCCCACACGCCCAAAGCTGCGGATGAAGGTTCCAGTCCCAGAATCACAGCAATTCCTGCAAAAGCCAACAGAGGGAAATGCACATTCGCGCACCGCACGTCACGCTGTGACCAAGCTCGGGGCTGCAGTGACAAGGGGTTACAGAGGCACAGATACTCAGTTTTGTGAGACAGCCTTGGCCTCTGCCAGAAATAAATAGATTTAAACGTTTTCTGGGCGAGTGTGAGGGTAGGGTGCAAAGGCAAGGAGAACAAATCCACCTCCCCACAGTCCCTGCTCTGTCCAGGAGTCAAAGCTGTTTGTTTCGTACAGCACTGAGCACGCTGGTGTTTGGGCAGCTGATAGGACACTAACAGCAGGTAATTAGGTCAGCTAGTTAACGAGGAAATCCCCAGATATTGCCTGTCAGAGCGCACCAGGCGCTCAGAGGCACTGCAAACAGGCCAGCAAAGAGCTTCCCATGCACAAATGAAGCCAAAGATCACATCGTGCCGTGGGGAGGGCCAGAGTGGGCAAGTAACCCTGGAGATACGAAAGCCACCAATCTGTCACACTGTCTGCTGACATTCTCCTCAGCCCAAACTGGATAAGCCAAAGAAGAAGAGACACTGCAATTCATCCAGTTCTTTAGCACAGGATCCAGAGCTCTCCAGGATCTTGCTCTTTGGACCAGCACTTCCCAGCACAGCGTGGCTCAACTAAATTCAGCCGCATCACCTCTGCCATGTGCCACCGTTAAGACGCCTTGAGCATTTGCTGACCATAAAACACAGAGTCAAAGTTTCCAGGAAGACGGAGATACAGAAATTGCCCCAGCTGGAATACAAAGCACCCAGAGGTGTGTGCAAGACTGATGAACAAGCTGTCTCTGCAGCAGCGCTCATTGCTCAAGTTTATACTGGTTTAGATTTGGAAAAATGGCTTGAAAGGTAGAAAAGTGTTTGTGAAACCCCCTAGAAAGGATGTAACCATTTCAAGGCAGGACACATTGGCAGGTCCTACCTAATGGCATGTCACTTTGGGAACTAAATGAGCAGGCCAGACAAACCTAAATACACTGCTGTGAACTAAATATCCAGGAAGAAATACATTTCTGATTAATCAGAAGTCAGGTGCAACTATAAATGGGAGGAGCAGCAGGAACAAGGCCACGGGGACGGCGAGTGAAGGATACGTGAGAGGGCTGGTTATCACCCCCGAGAAACTTATAAACAGGAATGGGGGAGGCTGACCGGGACTTGCCAGCACAAAAGGACATGCAAGAGAGGAACATTAGTTCGGAGAGCAGAAAATAAGAGGCAGAAAGGGATGGGTTTGAGAGATGTAATTACTGAGCAGCACACAAAGGACGAGCGGGGGCAGCTGAAGAATCTTCCGGTCACTGCTTTTGTCTCGGTCGTTATTTCTATTCATTACTAGAGGCCATGTTACGGGTTTTTGTCTTGGCGATAGCTAACCAGCATGAGTATCTGATCTTGGAGAACCCAAGCAACACAAAAAGCAGAGTCACCATCCTCATCCAAGTGCACTTTGGTTGAGCACACTATAATATATATAGTCACTGCCAGATACCTCAGTCATCATACCTGGAACTACGGAGATAAATTCCCTGGCATCAGGTTGAAGATTTACCTTGGCTGCACAAGGAAGAAAGTTAGCAGATATATCAGCAGAAGTGGGACTGTACAACCACCTCAGCACGGGAGCAAAGCCCAGAGCAGGCAGGGCTTTTGGATTTCCCAGTAAGAAAGTCAAGGAAAGCAGGAGTAACCCACTCCAGACTCATCTATTAACCAAGTCTTTTCAGATACAGATTTGACGACTGTTAGTAAAAAAGGCCTTCATGACAAACAACATCCCCACTTTCCTCCCTGCCCCAGGACACCTTGAAGCCACCAGGTCTTCGGTGCAGTCACTCCCCAGCTCCACTCCATCTCCAAAGGCCACTAGAGGGTAACATCAGCCTAAAGCCTGAGCCCCGCTCCAAGGCTGTGACTCACACTGGGCGACGCTTCCTTGCGTGGGTAGAGTTACAACATTTTGACAACTACTGGCAAAGCAAAGATACTAATCAACAGCCACATGGGAAAGTCCAGAGCCTGTACGATAAGACAGCCTGGTACAACAAAACAACTGGCTGGAAGGCAGCTGAGCTGGGATTGCCTCGCTGCCTTCTCTCAGCAGCACCCACAGGATTTTTGGGTGAAATCCCATTGCGAAACGTGGAACGGGCACTCAGGAGCCTAAAAACACGCCTGGAAAATGAGGAAGTCTTAGGGCTGCATCAGCCGGAGAAACAATCTAAAGGCTGTTGTTACAAACATCCAGGGCAAGACATTTTTCAGCCTTGCTCCTATTTTAAGAACAAGAGGTTCAAAGGTCCCTTAGCAAAGATAGCCGGCACATCTGGGCTCTGCCGTTGCACGGCACGCTGCATGAGGCAGCAGGTCTGCGACCGCCGCCTGTGTGCGCACTAATGCAATAGAAACAATGAGGGCACATTTTCTAGTAATTAATGAGTTCCAATTGCCAGGTTGGGAGAACATAAAAGATCCTGTTCCTGGAAGCGCTGAGCATTTCACTTCCCAGAATCAGCCTTTTCTAAGGCATCAAAATGAGTACCCCAGCTCCTAAGCACGTGTGAAAACACAGGTTACAGAAAACATGTCTCTGCACAGATGGTATTAAAAAAACAGCAAGAAGAACAGAGCCTCGCTGGTCAATGAATAATGCCAAGAAGAATCAAATGCATTTAGTGTCTAGAGGAGGGAGAGGATGTGTGCTGCAGTGAGTCCTTTGTGCCCTGAACAGTGCAAATGGAAAGTTCAGCTTGAATTCCTGGCTGTAAAGGTCAGTGGGTAAAACGTGAAGGAGCCGTTCAAATCCCAGCGCCCGGCGTCGGTGTGTACACAGCACCCAGCCCCGGCTACTCCCCTGCAGACGGGGGACGGCTGGAGGACTTTGCTCCAGACTCGTGTCAAGCACAACCTCACAAACAAGCACAGAGAAACAGGGTGGGGGGGGAAGCTGTGAACCCAAAGATGAGGGGCTCCCCCCCCTCACACCCACCGAATTCCCCGGCTGACGGCGGCTGGGCTCTGCGCTGCTGTAAAGCCACGGAGATGCGATTCTTAACGTGAGATTCCTGCAGCCCAGGGAGATGCAGCTCCCTCTTGGGAACAGATACCAGACAAAAGGAACCGGAACATTAAAAAAAAAAAAAAAAAAAAAAAAAAGAGGAGGAATAAGTAAATGATAAGATGATTTTGACTATTAGATGTATAGCAAGAAATGTTATGGACTAGGTATACCGAGAGGAGAGCCTGGAAGGAGAGGGGAGCCTCAAAGCTCATAAAAAATGCATGGAAACAAAAATCAATTTACCAAAAAGAAAAAAGTGCCTTTAATTTAAGGCCTTAATGCCTCCTAAATCGATAGATGGATGGCTGTTTAGAAACTTCTCCTGCCGTGCAGCCCAGAAGTACACTGAAACTCTCCAACGGCATCTCTCAAACCGCGCTGCTCACTAACACCTCTCCAAGGGACCTTTGGAAGAAGCCTCCCCGCTCTCGCTCAGCTCTGCAAAGCCCAGTGGCCCGTGAAAGGCGCTGGCAACCTTCCCCCGTCCTGACCCTTCCGAGAGCTGCAGAGCATGCAGGAGAAACGGGCCTGGGCAGTGTTTCCCTGGGGCTGGTGTGCCACGGTGGGGAGAGCTGTCACTGCAGATCCCTCCCCAAACCCTGCTGCCGTGCCGGCCCCTGCACGGCTTGGAGAGGGACATTTCCAAGCACAAAACTGGGGAGACACAGCAAAAGGAAAAACCCAGAGCTATTTCTATCGCTTACCAACAGGCTAAAAAGCAAAATCCAGGCTTGTCAGGCTGCTGAGGCTGAGGTGGGTGAAGGATTTGGTTCTGGAGGGTCCCAGGGCTTCACCCTCGCATTAAAGGTCCAAGTGTTATTCAGACAATTACACACAAGCCAAGAGCAAACCCACCAGCTGCTGGGAAGCTGGCGAGAGATAAAAAATCTGCCAGTATATGAAGAAAGCTTGGGTGTCTCAGTGCTACAACGGCATTTTTGCCAAGCAAATGAGAGCAGATAAAGCCCTACAGATCTCTGGGAATAAAATATTCCCCCAGCCTGGTTTCCTGACACTAACCTTGTGGAGCCACCACCCTGCCTCTCCTCCCACCCCATCCATCACCCAAAGAGCTCCAAAGGGTGCACGCAGCAGCACCCACAAGGAAGGGGACTCCCTAGGCTCCCAAACCCCATGTCAGGTCACCGTAAGTACCACCACAGGACTGTCTCATACAGGACAATCCTTGTTCCAAAATCTTGTTCCCTAAAACTAGTGAAAGGTGGGACAAAGGGAGCACTCCCACCTGAGCAGCCAGGGAAGGGAGCGTGGAGAGGCGAAGGGCCTTCAGCTCGCAAAAGCCATGTGTCCCCCCCGCAGCCTCCCCACCCTACAAGGAACAAAAGGTCAGGAGAACAAAGAGAAATGAGCACGAGGGACACGCAGCATCCACGGAGGCATCCACACAAGATACGATGACAGCGACCAGGACAAGGAGTCTACAAGGTTCAGGTGACCAGAATCAGAATCAGAATCAGAATCAGAATCAGAATCGTAGTGGTTGGAAGGGACCTCAGAGATCATCGAGTCCAACCAACAGTAAAAAAAAGAAAAAACAAAACACCACAAACAAAACCACCACCCACCACCTGAACACACAACACAACAACCAAACCAAAAACCATCACCCACCCACACAGCACCCCACCACAAACCAGTAATCTTGGACACTAGAGCATGCCCTGAAGAACCATGTCTACACGTTTCTTAAATACCTCCAGGGATGGTGACTCTACCACCTCCCTGGGCAGCCCTGACCCACGGGGCCAGGCTTGCAGCCAGACAATGCTGGGAACTGCCCTGCTTTACACCAACTCAGCCTCAGCTACACTTCACTTAATTTTCTTTAAAGACTCCATGGCAACCAAGGACGGGGAGATGCGGCTGTGCAGTGACCCAGGCTGGGCAACCCACAAAAGCCTGGCCGGGCAGACAAAGCCGAGCTGAGCTTGCTTTGGCTGCAGTCACAGCAGCCAGCAGACCGGCCAAAATCTTAACAAGAACTTAATTAGCCAGGATATGGCAGCTCTTGCCCTGGCAGCAGGAGTCTGAGGCCTCGATGTGCCTCTCTTTTGCTTTACACAGCCCCTGAATCTGCTGCTGGATGAACAGCCACCGGCTGCCGCGGGAGCCGACAGATCCCGGCTGACTCCGCTGTCGGGCGTAGTGGCCCCGAGCCTCCAGCTTCAAGCAGCTTTTCAAAGAGACACATTTATCCCTTCACTAGGACAAGCTCTCACAGCTGCGGGAGCTGCTGCGAGGTTTACTCAAAGCCACGAGTTTGACTCCTGTTCCCGAGGATGACGCTTTCACGCACAAATTAGGTACTATAAGAGGGGAAAATCACCTTCGTGAAAAGTTCCTGTTTCAGCATCTCACTGGCCGGAGCTGCAAGAAGGCCAGTACAAAAGGAGCATGGCAAGGGCTTGCAAACTGGCCCGGGGTCCCACAGCCATGGGTGCCATCGCAATGTGCACAAAAGGGCTATGGCATAATGACAAAAGATGGAGAAGTCCCAAAAGAGGCACAGCAGCACCTCAGGAGAGCGACACCCGGGAAGAAGCGCTGCTAGTAAACGGCATGGACCATTCGCACAGGCTCCCAGTTTGGCGTATGAAATTGCCTCGTTCACACCCAGCATTAACCAGATTATGGGCAGAAAATTACGCTATAAAGACAAAAAGCATTACAGCTTTTTAAGCCAAAAAGAATCTGCCCATTTTACAACCCACTGCTACAACTAACAGGATTAGCTACAAAAGCCAGTGCTTGGCATTCAATTTCCTATTTTATTGAAGAAAAAAAAAAAAAGCAAGGCTCATCACCCTTTAGAAAGCCATTGAGCTAAAGGAAAAATGCTGCTGAAGGTACTGAATGTTTTCATACTTCAGGGAGAAGGCACGTGGCTCAGCACCACATGATGTCTTTCCCCTTCCACATCAGCAAACCCTGGCCATGTCAGAGCCAGATGGGAAGCAGGTCCTCAGCTCTGCACACGTGAAATAAGTACATGGGGACAACGGTGCTGGTGGCCAGAAGAAATAAAAATCCAGCACAGTTCCTGCTCTCGCAGTGGCTCTACTCACATCTATCATTGTCCGCCAGCCCTCCGTCTTCCCCGAGAGCAGGGGCTCCGGGCGAGCCAGCCCCGCGTTGTTGATGCAGACGTCAACTCCTTGATGAAGGGTCTTGATGGCGGAGAACATCGACAGGATCTCCTCTTCGTTGGAGAGGTCACACTTGTACGGGATGAGGGTCCCCGGGTAGCCGGCGCTCTGGCATTCAGCTGCCAATTTCTAGGGAAGAGAAAGGAAGGAAGGAAGGAAAGAGCCATCAGCCTCCTCTCTCCTTGTGGAGCAGCTTATCCAGCCATTTGCTTAAAATCACACCCCAGGGCTAACAAAACACGGCAGCTTCCTGGCAAGCCTGACTTAAGAGCAGGCGCTTGGGAGGAATCATTGTAAATGCTAATTAAGAAAAAAAGAAATCTCAATATACACGGGAGTCTGAGCCCTTCGAGCCTTTAAGTTATTAAACTTGAGGACACACTCTGCGCTCGTCCATCACCCCAGGCAATACAGGTCAAGGTGAGCAGGTGCTGGCAAAACACAAATAAATACCGCTGCAAGTCTGCCACGCGGATAAAGGACGCGGCAATCGCATGCCTGAGAATTCCTCATTAGCCACTACCAACAATTATTCCAAGCATCCAGATCTTTTATAAGATTAGATGATATAAAGCAAATGAAAGGCCAAGAGCTGCTGCTGGCCGCCTGTGTTAATGATGCGGCAGCCACCGCACCAAATCCTCCGGAGGATGCCCTTTACCCCCTGATGCTAATGAGAAGCAGCATCTCATCTCTGATGTGTCACATTAGCGACAGTGACAGCTTCCAGCGTGAGGCGAGAGCCACGTGATGTCTGGTTTCTGCAGAGAGATGGACTCTGGCTACAAACGTCCACCAAATCACTCGAACGCCGCCATCGCCCGCGGCGGTTTCGCCAACGTGACATTTCGAAGGGTGCAATAAAGCCGCTCTCCTGCCAGAGGCAGCTTTCCCACTCCTCCCGGCTCCTCCCTGCATACCAAGGACTGCAATTCACAGCCCAGAAAAGGAGGAGCGAGGCCCGGCACTCCTGCCCTGGCTGGAAGCAGAGGACGGCAGGACGGTGATTGCACATGAAGGCGGCTGCAGAACATCCCAGCTCCAGCCGAGCTCCTGCCCTGGGGCTCACCCGGCCTCGGCCAGAAACAAGGACACGGGGAAGCCGGGCCACCAGCTGCAGCATCACCCGAAACACCACTGGGAAGCTCGCACTGGAGGGATGCTGACTTTTTTTTGCTTGCTGTGAGGTACAGCATCACCTCCCAGTCTGGTCCTGGCCCTCCAGGAAGACGCATGGAAAAATTCCCACATTTCGGAGAAGGAATATGCTGAAACCAGCCCCACCATCTGTACTGACACGAGGAGCCTAGAGAGCCATGCTGGCCTTGGACATGGCTTGCTCTAATGAAAGCAGTGACAAACCAGAGCACTGAAGGTGTCTTTCTCCCAGGGGAAGCCAGCCGTCCCCGCGGTCCCTTTCACTTAGCAGAGCTGGTCTTTCGGCAGCTGCCGCAGGGACAGACTCGTCCCCCAAAACACCCAGCATCGGTGACATTCGCAGAGTTTGTCAGCCAGCCTGATGTCCAAATTCTGAAATAAACATTAAGCAAAAGGAAAAAACCCCACGGAACATAAGGGAAAGGGGAAAGAGAAGAAAAAGATAAGCATCAGAGACAGCACAGGACCTGCTGCCCCGGCGCAGGCTGCCAGGAGAGCTCGTGGGGCTGCATCGGTTCGCAACCACCACGGGACCTGGCAAATGCCAAACCAAAGCACAGGCCCAGCTCCCACCCAGCTGGCCTCTAACACGTGCCATCCCGCAGATCAGATGCCAGCACGCCCGGGAAACCTGCAGGTTCTGGTCCCTGAAGTTTTTTTAGAATGGGCTCTCAGCTCCCTGGCCAGCACAGCACAGGATGCCCGCGTGCCTCGGGGTAAAAAGCAGGGCTGGCAACTGGGTTAGATGCCACAAAGCCCAAAAAGGGGGGGAAAAAAAAAAAATCCACCTGAAGATGCGAATTGGCTCCCAACTCCAAATCATGAAGTGTGCTCTTCATGGTCTGAAGTTGGGGCAGGGGAGGTCTAGATTAGATATTAGGAAGAATTACTTTACTGAGAGAGTGGTCAGGCACTGGCACAGCCTGGCCAGGGAGGTGGTGGAGTCGCCATCCCTGGAGGTATTTAAGAAACGTGTAGACATGGCACTTCAGGGCATGCTCTAGTGCCCGAGATTGTTGGGTTGTGTCTGTTTGTGGGTGGGGTGGTGTGTGGTTGTGGGCGTTTGGTTTGGTTTTGGTGTTCTGAGATTTTTTAGGGTTTTTGGTGGGTGGGTTTTTTTTTTTTTGGTGGTTTGTTGGTTTTTTTTTTTTTTTTCCTGTTGGTTGGACTCAATGATCTCAAAGGTCCCATCCAACCAAAAATATTCTGTGATTCTGTGATTCGTCAGTGGCTTCTTTGGTGACCAACTTTCTCTTAGCCAAGTTTTACACAGAGCAGGGCTGAGCATCCGCACTGGGAGAGGGACAGATAAGCCAGGAGCTCCAAACCCCTCTCTGCGCCCCAAGCAAATTCATTTTAATTACTCTGGGGCAAGTGTCTCTCTTTGGTAAATGATTTTCAAGCGCAGAGGTGGGCCAAGTCCCCAGACAGTGAGTTTAAGCTTTTCTGATTTGCCTTTCACAGCAACCCACAGCCTTCAGGGACCACAAGCCAAAACCAGCCCAGGTCGAAGGGTCTCATCCAGAAGCCGCTCTCTTTTCTGGGTACTGCTTCAGTGAAGGCATTGCAGTAACACGGGAATTATTATTATTATTATTATTGCTGTCACAGCACCAAGCGAGAAGGGGACGGACATGCTGAGTTCAGCCCAGAGATCGATACATCCCAACAGCATCACGCTCCCTGGAGAGCTCTGCTTGGCCTGAGCTAGACAATATTTCTGCCTGACGGAGAACAAAGGTGCCCCTGAGACTGAATCGTACCCTCTCTGTGCCCTCCCGGGGCTGGTTTCACTTTGTTATACACGCCATCTTGTTGATTATGTGCTGATAATAGTAGAAAAATATGTATCTTTTTTTAAAAAAATCAGAGTACACACTTGAGAAAACAGTTGTGGGAAAAATCTGCAAGTGCAGCATTTAGAAAATTAAAAGCAGTACGAAGGGCTGCTGGAAGGTGCTAAACTGCTCCAGGGATGGGGCCTTGCTCCTGCAAAGGAGGAAAGATGGGCAAGGGGCCCTCAGCCACGTTCTTCATATCCTGGCACCAAGGTGACAGCTTCAGAGCTCTCTCCATCCCACTGCCCAAACTCGAGCACTCCGCTAAGGGATCCATCCCACCCAGTATTTGCTCGCAAAGTGCCACGGCTCATGTCTGCCACTTTTTCTTCCTAATTCACCAGGTCTTGGCCAGGAGTATGGTCTTAATTTGCTCTTGGAAGAGGGCTGGTGTCCTGGCACCCCTGCAATCGCCAGGACGCGTTGAGTTTGCTCGATCGGAAACAAAGTCCCAAAAGAGGACTGGAACCAGGAGAGCTGGCTGGAAGGAAGAAGAGCCCATCAGCATGGATGGGAAAGGACAGACAAGCTCATCTACAGCCCAGAGGGAAACGCCGTATTTAATATCTCCGTTTCCACGTTCAGCTGTCACTTTTCACTATTCAGTGAAACCTTCCGCTGCTCAGCAGAGCTCCTCGACGGAGGTAGACGGGGTCTGAACACCATGGGCTGCAGCACAGCAACCCCGATGAGCGAGCAGACAAAAGAAGGTGTGCTCTGGACAGCAGTGGCTGTCGTGGTGGAGCTGCCCACCCTGTTTTCCCAGTCGATCTCCTCATCTTATGCCATAGATACAGCAAGAGAAAGCTCTTTCTCACTTGGAGAAAGGCTTCTTTGCCACAAGTGACCAGAGAAATCAAATGCCTCTCGAGATCCTTCTTTTCCTGTCTGGTGTCTACCCGCCTCAAACGAGGCTCAACATGGATCCTTTCATCTCTCAGGCTACACTTGTGTTAACAAATTCTCTTTGAAAATGAAGTGCCGAACACCACTGACATCCAGGCGGAGCTGAGTGTGCTTCAACCATCTACAGATAAAGTCATCACAGGCTCTTCAAAGAAACATCAGCTGCGGGCATGTTTGCAAGAGGAGACTCATGTACAGCACCTCTCTGAATTAGGGAGCTTGCGGTATTTTATCAGAGCATCCGTTAAGTCACTCAACTAATGCTCATTCCACTTTAAGCACACGACACACATGAGGAGGAAAATAAAAAAAAAAAAAAAAGAGAAAGAAAAAAGCTTTTTTTCCCAAATTTCATAAGCAACGTGAGAGTGACCACGTAACACAACACCAATACAGAGGGCGGCCAGTGCACCTCCAGCAGCTGGAGATGAAGATTTGAAACAGGACCTGAGCATCTCTGTACCACACCGTTACCACTGGATGCTTGGAAATGGACAGCCAGGTGCTACAGATACTGGTACAAACTGGGATAATGCAACATAAAGAAGAAATAGATACCCTATGCGTTAAAACGTTTAGCCTAGAGCCATCCACTGCCAGGGACGCAAGCCCTCGCCCCAGTAATTCTGATGCACTACCCAGTATGAACCAGTACACAGTATGAACCAGTACTCAGCAAGTTCTGCAACACCCATGAAAAACCAGCTTTCCACAAAGGGTGTCTGAGCTACTCGTGTGATAGAACGAGCCAATACGGCGCTATGCACTAGAGACGTGGGCTGCAATGTGGCTCGTGCTGAGACACCAATTTTTTCCATTGACATCATTGAGTGATTTATCTCGGCTGCCAGCAGCACTGGATGAATGAATGAGCACAGGAGAAAAAAAAAACCACCTAGCACCTACCTACGTCTAAGAAAGACAAAGAAGAAAACCTGGTCGTGCTGCTTACTATATACTATTATACCGTCTGCTTTTAAAGGTCTAAAAGGATGCCTCACATTTATGGGAGGTTTTCCATATGTTAAGAAACCGTCAGTTCTCCCAAGAAGGGGTTAATGCTCTTCGTGCATACGACTCTTGGAAAGGGCACAGCGCCACGCATTTAGATTCAGTCTTAGTAAAATGCTTTTACAAAACTAATTGATATAAACATTTCAAGGAACTCTTAAGGGGAGGGGGAAAAAAAGGAAGAGTCACGTAGGGCTTTATTTGGCAAACCATCCTATTAACTTCAGACAAATTTAGTTCAGAGAGATTAAAGCCAGAAGAAACCATTAGGTAATTTTTAATCTAACCTGTCATTCGTCACAGGTACTTGCATCCTACTGACTTAGCTTGTGCTTAAATACATAGCTGTACCAAGAAACCAACTGGAAAGAAACTAAAGTCACCCCAATTACTTTTGCTATCTAAAGGAAATGAAGGAGAAAAATTCTAACGAACAGCAGCAGAGCTGTGAAAGAAAACTGGGGGCTTACAAATCCTTTCATTTTACTAATTGGCAAGTTTGAAGCTTCTTTTAATTAAGATTTAATACCAGTGCAACAGCATAATAGAGGAAGAGATATATAGTGAATAAAGCACTAGACTGGGGGTTATTTCCACAGTGTGCTCTGTGACCACGGGCGAGATTCAGAGCTGTTTCCCCATCCGTAAAAGAGGGATAATCACCTCGAGCCCCTCCCTAGAGCTGCCGGGTACCTGGGGCTTTTTGCCCGTACGTAATCCAAGGACAAGTATGACTTCACATTTCTTCCAGTTCCTTTTACCTGGCTCCAGGTGCCCAGACAGGGCCTCCATGGGAGTCTAAACAGAGTTTTCAAATGAATAAAGCAGTAAAGTGATTCTCCTTCCCTCTCGTGAGCTTTAAGTCGATGCTTTTGGCTGATTGTTTGCCAATCGCCGCTCCTCAGCTCAGATCCGTGTCTGTTCCAGGACAGAAGGCAGAACGGTGGGGATTGGGAAGCTCACAAAATATGGTTTAAATGGAAAAGCAAACACGCAGTACTCAGCTGGGGGCACCAATACCAAAATCTAGTACAGATGAAGAAGGACCAGCACCGGTTTCAGACCGTTTATCTGAAGCGCATCTCAAGTACAGGCTGCCTGGTCAGGGAGACTGAATTTCTCACGCTGCTCCAAAAACCCACCACCTCTTGGCACAGGCAAAGGAAAAAACATGATCGAAACTTGAACATAATTTAAGTCCCTGTATGAATTTTTTTCACCCTGTATCATCCTAAGTGTACTGACTTCACAGTCCTTGCAAAGACTCACAGGTCGCACACAAAATCAGCACTCACATAATAAATAACCCAGAAAAATCAGATCTCATTTTGTGGGAGAGAAGGGAATAAAACCCTGGGGAACCTCTTGGACCTCTTTGCTGTTTATCAGCTTCCAGCAGCGAGAAGCAGACTGTGGAGAGGCATCTGAGGGGTAACAGTCCCAGCCGGGTCATCATCAAGACTAGAGAGCACAGAAGGGCAGCCCTGTCTCCTGCCAGGCTCCTCACACCCCTGGTACTGTCACAATTTATGAAACCCACCAGAGACAGCACAAAATTACATGTTGGCATATCCCCAGGTCAGCTCCTGGATGCTGCCCAGGCTCTGGACACTGAACATCAACACGGTACTTGCCCTTTGCCCAGAAAAACCCGTCCCACGGGCTCTGGAGGAGCCAAGCGGCATCTCCTGCCCTTCTCCTGCCCATGGCTGCAGCGAGGCCCAAGGGAGCCACTCAGCTGGTTCCATCCCAGCCACTGAGGCCAGGCTCCCTGCTAAACAGGGGTCTGGTTGAGTGGTCATGTCTTCCCAGTACCGGTCGTTGTCCTCCCAGACTGTTCCAGGCTCTCGCTGCTTTTTTCCAAGCCCTCTCTGCTCCCTGCGCTTTTGAGGTAGTTAAACATCTAAGATTAGGTTTTTTCCCTAGCTCATTTAATTTTAAACTTCCAGTGTCACACACGCAAGCCAAATCGCCCCATTTACGCTGCCCTGAACCTCCCTGCTACCTTAAGGCATTCAAACAATCGTTCCTTGCGTCAAGGCTGAAGGCGCTTCTCTTTATTTTTTATTTATTTTTTTTTTTACTGCTTGCTCAGATCACGTTGCTACGGGCTGGCGTGGGGGAGGAGGAGGAAATACACGGCTCCTACGATGACAGCTCATTAGAGCAATATCTCTTGCTGATTCTGAGGTATGACTACCCTAAAACAAGCATCGTAGGTGCCTGCCTGCTCTTCAGCTCCAACACGCATAAAGCAGGTTGCCACGCAGCCAGGCACGTAGACGCTCTCCTTCCCCAAAGAAACCAAATACTCTTTATCGTGACTGAAGCTGCTGTTA
Organism: Numenius arquata; assembly: GCF_964106895.1. Lineage (NCBI taxonomy): Eukaryota > Metazoa > Chordata > Aves > Charadriiformes > Scolopacidae > Numenius > Numenius arquata. Next base: position 10,536,155 of record NC_133593.1, on the reverse strand, counting down.
TCGCAGCCGCCCACGGTCCTCCACCAGCCCTTGGCTGCCTTGGCAAGCCGGGTTCAAAGACCACGGAGCTCCAAGACACCCCCAGTGTCTGCGCAGTCCACGTGTCGCAGGCTGGATCGCCGCCTGCTCGAGCGCAGATTTCCAAGGCAACCTGCAAACACAGCGCTGGGAGGGCAGAGCCCAGCCTGAGCTCCAGCCTGACACCCTCCGATCACGGCACGTGCCTTCTGTGTCACCTCCACCGCGGGCGAGCACACCTCCGCTACGCTCAGGGAGTCGGAAAAAAAAAAAAAAAAAATTCTTTATTTTTATTAAAATCAAACTCCACCCAGTCTTGCAGCAGTGAAGATCTGAGATGCCTAGTGACACCCTGAAGATCTGAGGGTGTGATCAGAGGTCCATGGAAACCATCAGCCCACGCTGAATAACACACGGTGTAACCGAGTGCATCACCGTACCTTGTGGGCAAGACTCGGGAGCACTCCTGAGATCAGCCAGGACCTGTTCCCAGCTCTGTCACAAGCTCACTGGGGTTTTTTTTCCCCTCTTTCCCAGCCCCAGGGTCCCCACCCGCGAGACAAAGCAGCAGCAGATGATAACCCACCGGTGAGCTCTCTCCTCGCACGGGGGCCCAGGAAAATCTAAGCATGGATGGCAGCCGCTGGGCTCCCAGAGCTTGGCCAAGCCCCGCACCTCGCTGTGACACAGGGAGCTGTACCAGGACTGCAGGTCTCACCGTCCCAGCAGGAGATCAGCCTTTTCCCCTCTCAACACCCCACAGGGCAGCCCTGGCTTCTCTCCAGAGCTCGCGACGCAGCACCAAGCATCCCTGGTCCCCATGCACTCCTGCCTCACCGGCTCCCATCCCATGCCCCTGTAACCTTCCACGAAGCCTCTTCCGAAAAAACAGATTAACACACACTTGGAGAGGAGCAAACCTTCCCTCCATCGGCTCCCAATGCTCCCCAGCACCAAAGTTCAGGTGGCGGATCCTGAATTTCCATACACCCCAGATTTACCACCCACTGGCAAGTGCGACGAAGGCTCCCGCACGCCCCAGCCCTGGTCGGAGCAAGCGGCAGCGACAGCAGGGATTACCAGCTGCAGGTGCCACGATTAAACACCTGTACCAACGCCAACGCCTCCGGACGCGTTGGGCTCAGTCCCGCTCGCTCCTACACCGACACTAATCCCCGGTTAAGCTGAGCAGAGCTGCGGCTGATCTGCACCAGCCTAACAGGGAGAAAAGTCTGGTCAAAGGAACAAGACCGCAGCACCCCGGTCCCACTTTACCCTATAGAACCAGGGTGTCACAAACCCACCCAGAGCCAACCGAGGCAAAATAATGATATTGTCGGTCAGGAAATCACCATTAACACTTCCCACATGGATACTGGCAGGAGCGAGGGTTAAAGCTCGGCTTTGGCACAGCCAGGACTTTCTGCAGAGCTTTCTGCAGAAAAAAACCACCATCACATTTACTCCCCAACACTGTGCCCGGACCCCCCCCTCCCATAAACCCAAAACACAGAGAAAAACAGTCCGTGTCTGAACGCTGTCCCCATCCCGCCCTCCCACCTCCCCAGGGCAGCAGATTCTACATGGGGAAACTGAGGCACAGGACAAGTCCCTGATCTGCCCCATTACGCAGGGTGGCAGAGGCAGAACAAAAACCCACCACGCCTCCAAAATCCCAGAAAAGGCTCAATCATTACTTATTTTTAGGGCTGCAGGCACAGCAGACACTGTTATTGCTGCTCTATTGCAAAGCCAAATGGAACTGAAGAGAAGCAGAGAAGGGGGGTTGCTGCAATAAAACGGTTTTAAAGCACATTTTTGGGGGGAAGGAGGGTGAATCCAACCCGGCTTCAAAACAACCCATCTCCCACACACCTCCTGAGCTTCAAGGCTGAGGAAAACCACCGGGCCGGAGGAGCATTTGTTCCCTGCTACCCAAGACAGCAATTCTGGGATCTCTTTCGTATTTAATCAGGAAAGGATCGGGTCAGGGACAAGCGGCAATAAAAGCACCTCAAAGGCCTTGAGCACCCACCATCCCTGAGGCAAGGCCTTCGCCAAACACAAAACAAGCCCTTCCAGAGGCCAAGGAGATTCTGAAGGTCGTTCATTCACACGGGGACCATGCCTTGGGATTACCCTGCCTTAAAAAAAAAAAAAATAATAATTCATCAGGCTACCAGAGAGCCCAGCAGCTCTGCAGCCTGGAGAGCTGAGAGAGAGGAGTGATGAGGTCCACGATGAGCATTTGGGGACGGCGGCTCATCCACCTTCTGCAGAGGGAGGACGGGAGCTGAGCGCTAAAGTTCACACCTCTCGCGTTCGGCCACGAGCCCATGGCTGTAAATCACCAGATTAAGACAGTGTGGGAACAGAAGCAAACCTGGGGGTTTTTTTTTGGGGAATGCCCCATGAAACCCAGCCTGGGCAGGGGGACAGACCCCATTGTGGACACCCAGCTCTGCAGGGACACCCACAGCTTGACCCCACGGACAGACACCCACAGGGGGAGGCCAAAATTTTAACCAGTTGAGCTCCAAGCCGTCAATGTGGTTTGAACGCAACACAGTTAAATTCCACATTCGGGTACCATGAAATTTAGCCACTAATTAACCGCCTTAGAGCACCGAAGGGGTCGAGAGCCCCCCTTGCACCTTACAGCGATGGGTGGAAGGGATCAGCCAGCCCACAAACGGCTCCTGGGGATGCTCAGCTCCCGGGAGGAAGGCTCGGCTCCCTCTCCCTCCTTCCACCCTGGCGCTGCCTGACGGAACGAGCGCTGGCCTCTTCAGAGACCGGGCTGCTCGAATCTGCAATCAATAGCTCTGCTTATCAAAGGCTATTTCTTGAGCAAGATCTAACCTTGACAACAGAGTCCCTGGTTATAAATGTTACCTTTGATCAATAACTGTCACAAATGCATTAGAATTAATCGGGTAAACCTTGTATTTTAAACCACATTTATTGCTTCCTGCGCAGCTCCCTCTCCACACCCCAACAAAGAGAAAAAGGTATTTTTATTTTATTTTTTTTTTAAGAACACAACATCCATGATTAAATCTCACCAATGCCTTGGAGCAGGCTATTGCCCGAGGGTCCCGATCTCCCCTCACTGCTCTGGGAGAGCAGTGGATCCCCCCCCGCCAATCATCCCCCTCTGGCCCAGCAGCCGGGTACCGCTGCTCCAGGGGATGCTCGTCGGTCTCCTGGGAGAAGCCGGCTGCTTTGTTATTTGGCCTGCATTGGACCCCAGGAGCTCCCATCACAAACTGGGAGCTCCAAGAGGAGCCGGCCACCAGGCCAAGCTCTGCTCCGTCCTACCCGATGCCACAACCCAGCTATTCCCAGCAGCGATGGGAAGGGCTGCAGGAGCCAGCTGATTTCCCACATCTCTCCCGAGGAATTTTTTCCAAGCAATGAATTAACAACACTTGGAAGGCATTGGAAAAAAAAATAAAGTTAAAAAAAATATATTAAAAAAAAAAAATCACAAATAAGTGACAGATGCCCACGGCCGCCCTACAGCAAGGTGTCAAAGGAATAAACGAGCTGCTGGAAGATTTCTAGCAGAACCGAGCGCAGCAGCATCAGGCGCTGCCCGACCTGAAGCAGGTGGGACCACCCCAACCGGAGCGTCTCCCATCGGCCACGGCCCGGCCACGCAGCGATGCGTGCACGGATCCAGTGCTCCGACACCGGGGCCGGAGGGAGAGCTCCGGTCAGCACTTCTGCCATTCTCTACAAAAAATAAATATAAAAATGTGTGAAATCAAATTTTATTATTAAAAAAAAAAAAAAAAAGTGTAAAATACCAGATGTCAACTGCAAACTCCTTGGAAACAGCTCCCTGTGCTCCAAAAGAAAAGCATCCAAGTATCTCGATGCCTTTACCACGCCCCTGAGCCAGACCCTGCATTTACCAAACCCCTTCCCAAGCCTCCTCCTCACCCCAGGGGACAAACACTGCAAAATAAAACTTACACATCACACTTAATAAAAGACCAGAGAGTGTTTTACCAACCCAGGGGGAAGCGTTTTGTCCCGTGCGTGGGGAAACTCTCTCCTTTTTTCGTGCTGCTGCAAGAAGTCAGACATTAAATACGAGTTCCTGGAAAACGTCGTGAAGGAGAAAGTTGAAGAACCTTGTAGAGAAGCCATCACAGGTGATGCTCTGCCTTTTGTCTGCGGGATGGAGCGGCTGCAGCTTAACGTGCTAGCGTGTACCAGCTAAAGCTGTACTAAGCCATTAAATCACAGCAAGTCTTCTTCCGTGCTGGAGACCCAAGTGATGAGCGAGGGGGTCCCTGTGAAGGTGATGGTCTAATAGGAAGCAGCTTCCGCCAATGCCTGGTCTTGCTAAAAACTCTCGGCTAATTCATTAAAGCACTGACGCTCACTCCTGACTTGGAACGCGTGTAGGTAACTGAAGAGCAGAAAACAGCAAAAGCACACGCCGAAACTGTCTCTGACAGCTGGTAGTACCTCTAGGCTTCTCATTTAAAGCAGGCTTTCAACCCAAATTATCTCCTGGCACGCAAAATTAAAATTAAGCTATTTTAATTCTATTTTATTCCTCAAAGTCTGACTAGAGTAAAAAAGTTACTGTTGGGCAACCCCCCCACAGAGCCCCCACTCACAATGACGAGTGGGGAATGCCAGGCTGCTTGTGAGGGTCAACACCAGCTCAAGGCAAGTTGAGGCCGTGGCTTTTCTACAGAGCCAGTGGAAGAAAATAAAAAAAAAAAGACGACTTTTTTTTTTTTCCCCCAGGTTTTGTCAGCCATTAACATTTTTATTTCAAAAGTCAAATGAAGAGCACTGGAGTCATGACACGGGTTTAATACCAAAACCGCAACTTTGCAATTCCTTCGTTATCTTGCCTCAAGCCCTTATCTGATTTTCCACGAGATTAAGAAATCTTGACATAGCATTTATGGCCAGAGTTAAATTCCCGACAAGACAACATACTCTTTCAGTCACCAGTTTACAGAAGGTTATAAAACCACCATATAGAGTGGTTCCAGCCACTTTACCTTAAAATGGATGACTAGTGCATAACATTAATGAAAACATACGCTTTTGGGTTACAAAACGAGTCCTGTATTCCTGGTTTTAAACTGTACTGTTCGCTCTCTTTCCATTCCAAGCTGCCTTGATTTATTTTTTGGGTTCGCTCCTCTGTACACTGTTATCCGCAGGGGTATTTAGCAAATTATTCCATTTTAATACAGCGACAAGATTTGTCCTGCAGCAACTAGGGCTGTGATGCTCCAACCTCTCCTTTATTCACATCTGGCAGCACCAACCATCAGCTCCTTGGTATTTCTCTTCATATTTGTCTCCTCTCGTCCCTCGGTCACCGTACCCCAGCCCAGAACATCAGCGCCGTGTCCCCCATCCTGCCCCTTACGCCCAAATTCACATATCCTTCAAACCCCCGGCCAGGCTTCCCCCCAGGATGCCATCCCCCAGCTCCCGACCAACGACGACTTGGAAAATCAGCAGCCGGAGAGAACAGATGAGTGTATTTTGTGGGTAGATCTGGTTATACAATAACTAATCAAGGTAACAACACGCTCGCAGAGCACCGATGGCACGGACCTTCCCATTTGCTTCCCACCACCCGGAGCATCCGAAGCCCCTCCAGAGGGAAGGAGCCCCGTTGGCAGCTCCGGAGAGGGGGTCTGGCTGCATCACCTGCCGTGCCACCGCAGCACCGTCATCCCCGCAGGCAACGCCAGCTCCCGCTCCTCAAAACAGCTTCCTACAGCCACGTCCAAAGTCCCAAGTCCCAGCGTGGGCTCAATAATCTGCAGCCTGAATACCTTCCTCCTCTTTTTTTCTTTTTTTTTTTTTTTTTTTTTTTTTTTTTTTAATGGAAAAAAAAAAAAACCCACAAGGTGAAGCTCCTGGAGGGAAGCTTAGTTATCATGAACAACCCCGCTCCGAAGATACAGCAGGAGTTGGTAAGAAGCCTCATCTGCACCGACACAAGCGTCCCTGGCAGCCAGTCCGAGGTGATGGATCTGTTCCCGGAGTGACCCTGGACCACCTCGTGCTCCACCACCTTCCCTTCTGGGATTTTCTTCCTCTTTAAGGAAGCGTGCTTCGCAGTAAATAAAACCAGAATAGCAACGGAGCAAAACACAGTCCAGACACCGACCAAAACAACTGACAGCTCGGTCCTTGGAGAGGACGGGAGAAAGAAGTAAGTGGGGACAAACGGCTGCTGCCCTCTTTAACGCAAGTTTTTCAAACACGTCAGTAGCAAGAGACTTGGAAGATGCCAAAGAGTCAGCACTGCTCAGTAAACGTGCGTACCGCACCGCCCAGAGAAATCACCTCCATGAAACGGGACTGCACTTTGTGCCGATTCAAAGAGAAAGGCAAAGCCTTTAGAAGAGTACTCTTTCTTAAATCCATACTCTATTTTTGCCGGAAGAGCGTCGGAAAGAAAGGCTTTCAGGCTTCAGAAAGGAAACTCCTCTGTAGCATCAAAGGAAAATGTAAGTTTCATTGATTTGCTTTACCAAAAAAAAAATCAAAATATTTCAAAAGAAAGAGTAATACTGGAAATGGCTTTTCTTTCTAATTTTGGGGGGAATGGGAAGCAACGGCATCCTTTACAGCATCCTTTACCAGAGGCCGTGAGGCTACAACAGCCTCATGAAGCCAGGGAATAAAAGTACATTAAACACCGTCTGCCACACGTGGGAAAGCCTTTGGAAGCTCGGCTCTCCCCGTAAACCGCGGTATCAAAACGCCGGGAAGTCCAAAATTAGAAGCAAGCCCCAAAGGACAGTTAACTAAGTCACACTGGTGTATTTTCTCCTCTCGGCAAGTGGTGTCTTTCTGATTCCCGATGAAGAATGGAAAAAGTTTTGTGTCTTCTGAGCGTTTCTTTATTTAACCCCACTTCTCAGCAACACCGTGTTAGGTCCCGGTCCGATTGTTGGTCCGGGAAGGGTTCTCACACACCAGCGGTGGGAAGCCCTTTTTTCCATTAGTTTTTGGACAATCTATTCTTGGTGCCATCAACTATGCACAGTGAGTATTTATCGCCTTTGCTAAGGAAATACAAAGACTGGATGCTCGTATGGATCTCCTTTAGCTCAGCAGGCACCAGACCACCACGATGACAATATTTAAGCTGACTATAACGTTTATCCTCTCTCAGAGGAAACTTCTTAAAAAGTAACTAAGCTTTAGCTCGTGCCATCATGAGGGAAAGCCCGCAACCGTATCCAACTACAAAAGGAGGATCCCGCAGAAACTATTTCTTTTAAGCATCTTTATTTTAAGCCAACATGGTGAGGTTTTTGACTTGGCTCTAGAGATGCTCATCGTAAGGGTGAACAACACGTGAAGGACTGAAACTCTCTTTTAACGTTGACTCTTAAGAGCATCCCATCTCCCGACCGCCAGCGTGGGGACAGAAACGTGTCACATCCCACCCCAAGTGGGGTTTAACGTGCCCCGAAACATTTCGCAGCCCAAACCCACTCCCTGTAACCTCAGCACAGCGCAGGGGCGAGCAGCCAGGTGCTATTTGCATCCTCGAAAAGAGCTAAACTCAAAAAAATACCCCCAAAACTGGGTCTGCTCCTCGAGCATCCTCCAGCCGAGCGTCCCTGCGCCTCGGGGGTGGGACCCCCCCCCCCCGGCTCCGTGAATCCCCACGCACCGCTCTGCCCCCCGTGCTCTTCCCTCTGGTCGGGCTCCGGGACCCGAGGGGTTGACCCCGGCCCGCGGGGACCCACCTGGGAGCGGGGACGCGACCGCCCCCAGCGCACCCGGGGGACGCTCCGGCATCACCCGCCCGCGGCCCGGCCCCGGCCCGGCCTCAGGCAGCCCGCGGGCCCGGCGCTACCGGCAGCACCCCCGGCCCGGCGAGACCCGGTGTTGGGGGGGGGGGGGGGGGGGGGCGGCGGCGGCGGCCGGGACCCACCCGTGGGATACTCCCGCCGTGGGGGCTACCCGCCCCGGTTCTCTCCCACCGCCCCCTCTCCCTCACCCCCGGTACCTCGATCTTGTCGACGCTGCGGGCGCAGCCTACCACCTTCATGCCGTGCTGCACCAGCGCCCGCGCCACGGCCGCCCCGATGCCCACCGAGGCGCCGGTGACCAGCGCGACGCGCCCGGTCCAGCGCTCCATGGCCCCGGCCCGGCCCCGGCACCGCCGCCGCGCACAATGCGCCGCCCGCCCGCCCCAACGGCCACGCCCCCCCGCCCCAACGGCCACGCCCCCCGACGGCCACGCCCATCGCTCCAACGGCCACGCCCCCCACTGGCCACGCCCCCCCTCGTTTCCCCCCCCCCCCGCCTCCCATGCACCGAGTTTGTGCGGGCTCAGCGGTGGGAAGCGGGGAGCTCGGAGCCTAGCGGCTCGCGCTGGGTGGGGTTTGGGGGTTTTCCTCCCCAAAACGGCCCCCAAGGAGAAGGGAGAGGCCTGAAAGCTGGGAGGCGAAATGCCGCGAAAGGGCTTTTTGGCTTGAAAGGTAAAAATAGGTTATGCGGGGTGGGTAAGGAATAGGGAGGGGCTGCTTTAAATCTTTCTTTTAGTGGCAGCTGCGACCAAAATCTAAGCATTGTCACATAAATAAAGAAAAAAAAGAAAGTATTCGTATTTTCAGAGTTTTTCTCTGTGTTTTGTAATTGAAAGAATCAGTAAAAATATCCTAATATCCCAAGGAACTATTTATCAGTGTTCCCGGTTAACTTGGAAGAAAGTTATGAAGCTAAAGCTCACTCAGGAACGTGTTTTTTACCTCTGATTTTGTAAAACGGCTGTAAAAGAACCAAGTGGGGGTGTGCGATAACGGAGCATGATCCCCTTTCAGTATAAAAATTATTCAGGGCTTTTTTTTTAATTATCGATTCTGTGATTATTATGAAAACATATACACCTTGATTTCCATACATGATTTTTAATTCCTACCTTTTTTGAGTCGCACTTGTATGAGGAACAGCCTCCGTCTCTGGATACGCACGGGTGGATGAAGGTGCGAGAGCCACGGAATTCAGCTCACGGCGGCTCAACTGGGATACTCCCCCCACGGCAGGACTGGGATGTTCCCCCCCCCGGGGCAGAACTGAGCCCCTGCCTCCGCTCCTGTCGACTCAGCACCAGGTTTTAAACTGCTTTTTTCCCCCCTCTCTCCCCCTCACCCCCTCCCTCCGCCGCTCGTCAAATCACCGCTCACAAACAAGCCGTGCCACGGGATACCCCAAGTGTAAGAACAAGGTACGGCCGAAAGGATCTTTATGCAAAAATCACCCCAGTTCTGTCCTCAGAACTGAGCTCATTATTCCATTAAGAAAACATCAAGGTGTGTGGAAAACCTGCTTTTTGTTTAATTACATTCCAACAGGCTCACGCAGAAGCTTTAAGTCCTTCCAAAGAGCAAGAATTCAGACTGCAGGGAAGGAGTGTTTAAAGCAGAAACACGTACAACCCACTTTTACTATGCATATTAATAAATATTCTTTATTTAAATTTTGCACATTGCGCTTTTACATATTACATCCAAAACATTTTGCAAATGGATGTCTAATTTGTAAAATCTTATATTCAGCTCATTGTCATCCTGTACAGAATTATAGGTACAACATTACTTTGCCACTAGTTTGCTTTTTTGTAAGTCTCACAGTAAGAGAAACATTTAATGAAAAGAGATGGCTTAAATTATGAGAGGCTTGCACAGCTACTCAACTAAAGATACAAGCCTGAAGAAAGAACAAAATTAATGAAATCACCTCCACCAGCCTCCCCAAAAAACCAAGAGAAAAAAAAAAAATCACATTAATTTAAGATAAAATTTTGCCATAAGTCACTAAATTAAGTTTTTGAAAGAGAAGGCGCAGTAGTCATCTTGAGAATTTCAGTGAGAGACAGAGCTATGTTATTGGATTTAGTTTGCTCCAGCCGTTGTCAACCAACCGTTACAAATGGGCCCCTTGTGATCATTTAAGCGGCAGTATTTATTAAATTTCTCCTTCAGATGCTGTCGGTATTGTTCTCTATTGCTGTAAAAAGACTTGTTGTTTGCCATGAAGGACTGTATTTCATCTTGTGAGATAAAGATTTCCTCATCAGAAGTGCATTCAGACTCGTCCTGCAAATGAAAACAGGTATTTAGGAACTCGAGCGTCACCCGTCCTGCCATCCAACGCCACGTCTACGTCCTCAGAAGATGATATATCCTTCCTGTCACCGCACCACCAGGCTCAGCTGGGTCACCCAGCACCCGAGCCGCAGCGCTCGGCTTTTTAGGGCTAAGAGGCAGCCTGAAATCCCCCAGAATAAACTTCAGAGTCTTAGCACATTTCCATTGAAAGAGGAGGGCTTTTATTAGAGAAAATAAAGGAAAAGAAGAAAAAAGGATGTAAAGCCAGGAGGAGGAGGAGGAGGGGAAGGAAAGGGAGAGAGAAAAAAGTTGCCCCAGGAGCTTGTAGTGGGAAGTAATATTTGAGGCATGAAGGCAGCAATAATGCACGCCTCATTTTATGAAATAATACAATCCTTGACAACGAACACTTATAATACGAGTTCTGTCACTTGCATTCCAGTGACAGGCAATTCTTCCTCCTCTGCAAAGTGTCCGAGTTACATACTTCACAGAGAACACGCAAAAGCAAACACACCGAACACTGGGAGGGTAAGCTCTGAATTTTAGGTTCGGTTCCACTCTCTCTTGTAACATTTCTTCACTGGGATTTGAGTTCTAAACCCCATCCTCGTCCCCAAGGATTTAAAGGTGTGTGCTACAACCTAGAATTCAACGTAAGCGGTTACTTACAAGGAGTTCCACTAAGCTCTTGGCACCTTTTCCACTATCAGGAACAAGTGACATTTCTGTAGGTTCTGCAAACTGTGACACGTTTTTCATATGCTCAAACCAAGGCAACTGCTGCCCGCTTTTTTCTGAGCTACAGCAGCTTTCAGCGTGTGTGTCTTTGGTCTTGTCGCGATGAAACTCTGTGTGCATGATATTTCCTGAGGTCTCTCTGTTACCTGGATCCGCCATACAGCTCCCAAGTTTCTGCATCTAAAAATTGAAAATAGCCTGTGATGAACTACCAGCAGCGTTAAACCCGGGACATTCGAGTTTCAGATGGAAGCAGGAGAGAAAGAGGAAAGGAAAAAGTTCAAAGAGAGCAAGGATATATGTTGTTTTTAAATATGTGCCCAGGGAGGAGGGGGGGATGGCACGTAAATTCACTGAGAGGGCGCAAAAATGCCCACGCTGAGGAACACAGGAGAGAAGAGGCTCCTTCCACAACAACTTCTTCTAGGAAGGACCTCGATCTCAGAGCTTGGATGGAGAGAAGATCCTCGCTACCTCAATTACGGCATTCGTCGCAATCAAAATTTGCAATACTTTTTTAACGACTTTAAAATGTATGCGTTTAAAGCAGCATTCTGGAATAGCTGTGTTCCTTACATGTTCGTTCTCACACTTCAAGGTTTTACTTTTCTTTTTCTTCTTTTTGTTTTTGCCTTTTGTGTTATTCTCTTCCGAATTAGCCCAGCATTCCACGCAGCTATCTCCGTCCTCCTCCTTGTCATCACAGCGATGGACACACGAATCGTCTCCTGCAAAAGACAGGGCATTTTCTTCTCAGATCCATTACGTTTTGGGGAGACTAAACTAGCTTTACCTTCTTACCAAACCTACCGTTTTCATCGTGGTTGCAGATGCCTTCGGTGCAGGCCACATCCGACCCCTCTCGAGATCCCGTTTCGCTGCCCTCCATGCTGGATGAGTAGCCGCAATCGCTGCCGTTACAGTGCGGAGATAAACCTGAGACGAAATGGAAAACGACAATACTCTATCACAACCGTTGCTTATTCTTTAGTTATGCCTCTAACAAGGAAGAATTCTTTAAAAAAAGAGTTAAAAAAGTTATTTTTAAAACTAGCTGAGCACTGTTTATCCCACAAACGGCACATGTTTTTAAAAATGAAAAATAATGATATTGAACATACCTTTCTTCATTTTAGGTGAACCTAATAGGGTACCACTACCAGGACAGGTGCAAGAAGTGCTTTCATTAGTAACAATTACTTCTACACAATTGTTGGCTTCTTCGGTGCTACCACAGGCTTTGCAACTACTTTCCGTGAAGTTCGAGTTTTCCTTAAAACAAAACCAAAAAATACCTTCAAGGACTGGAAGTAGCTCAGCCAGCACCTTTACAAAGGGTACTCTTTGCACAAGCAAAACCAGCTGACACTGACTGATAACAGCCACAGAATTGCTTATAGTTCTTCACAAGTACAAGGCAACTGATAAAAAAAACCCCAAAAACCAATCTACTTTCCCCACACTAATACAGCCATTAAGTTCAGTTAAGAGATTTAGAAGAATAATTGCACTTATTAAAGATTTCCCCCTCACAAAATTGAATGGTAATTGTCTGCAATAAGCATTTGAATTCCCATATTTTAAGTGATCTTTAAGAAAAGATAGTTGAAAAACATTCTAGCCTAACCTGACCCCCTAGGTTTAGGATTTTATTTTTTCAAAAACCACCAAACCCAAACCCCCAAAAGCTATGGAGTTCCAGGCAACTCCTTTACAAAAAGACCATGCCAATCTGAAAAAGTATTAAATTCCACTAGAATCAAAAACTAGTTCCCAAAACTGAAATACAGTGAAAACGTCTCCAGGATTCTAACATGGAGCAGTGAGCTGATGAATGAAGCACCGAATTAGAAATCTAGTTATCCAACCCCAGCAGAAAGCCCCCGCTACCAGTATTTACCTTTGCTTGATTTATTTCCTTCTCTTCTGTTGCCTGCAAAGGAGTAGGGATCTCACACACACACTTATTTTTCCGTCTGTTCTTTCGTTTTTGGCGCTTCTTCTCTTGTTTAAGCTCTCGCACTCTTTCTTCTTCTGAAAATTCTTCACAGAGCTGTTCCAATCGACTAATACCCTGCACTTTTTCCACAGCCATCTGTTTACAAGAGGTTAGATCTATTTATAGATGTTAACACAATTCAAGTTTTTACATTTATAAAAGAGGAGGAGGAAAATAGCTGGTAAGTACTTTTTATAATAAAGTCACAGCAACGCAACTATTGGCTATAGAAGAAAAATGCCTGTCCAGATTTAGTCACTAAATTCAGTTTTCTGAGGAAGATATATGTACAGAGGGAGCCCAGCGTTTAACTGACAGCCCAAATTTCCATTTTTCAGTAAAAAGTTGCAGACTTGAATGCATTTTCGGATCTGTTTTTACATGGTAGATACTCTGATTATCGAACACAGAAAAACACATTAGAACTACTGCTACAGAATTCCTGCAGCTCTTTGTCTCGGGTAACTGGGGAAAAAACTAAGCCATTTTCTAGGCAGTCCAATTTTGAAGTGTAGACATATCTCTAAATATCGCATGTAGCTAAACACGCTCCTTAATATTAAATTTAGAACAAATATCCTAATGGTACATATACATAGAAAATTACAAGAATATAGTTAAACTAGTAAACTGTTCTGGATCAATGCTCCTACAGAGGTAAAAACAAATTCATGGGGATGTGTTGGGGTGTTTCAGATCACTCTGGGAACTCCTTAAGCCAAAATGAGACATCCCCATTTCCCACTCACCTTAGGACAGGACTCCATATAAATATATAACAGCTCTGTACTTCAAATTCATAGCCAACCTTGCACACCAGTATAGTTACCCGAGTTTTACAATGTAAATTAATTTTCAATACCATAGTTTACTAGATTAAAAAAATCATCAGGCAAAACCTGACAAAAAAGCCAGGGCATACCCGGTCCGATGGCACTTCCATAGCAAGACAAGTTATTAAAAAAAAATTACTTATAAAAACCTCCAAGAACTAACTAGATTAGGGTTCCAGTATGATCTTTCCCAAACTGGTTTTATTCCTCCTCCTCTGATGTTTTAAAAGCTTTTAGAGAGAACAGTCATTGTGAATGGAAGATAAACCAACCAAAAGAGATCTATGTCATACCGAAGGGGAAGAATACTCTTGGCGTACGTTAAAGGAATTGCATGGAGTTCTGTGGCAAGTTCAAGACCCCACAGGATTCCCGAGTGCATTTGGAACACGCTGAATGCAAGAGCTCGCAGTTGTGTTTGTAATTCAAAAGCACATCCTCCATTTTTACTAATAAGCCAAATAAAAACTGTTAGAGCCAGAGCTACTTTAAAAGCTACCAGGTAGAAAAACCTTCACCGTGAATTAAAAACACAGAAAATCCAGCGTTCTGTAACATGCAGCTTGGGAAGTAAAAGCAAGCCTCAGTCTTTATGTTCCAGTAGACTTCACGTGGGAAGGCAACGCAGTTGTGCTGCGCACTGACATCACACAACTGTCGCCTGCAGTGAACAAGGGATCGAATGCAACACCCTTGAAGCTCCTTCCAGCCCAACGTTAGTAGAAAGCAGAAAAATAGTTGTAGTGAAAATGCACACAGTTACCACGGCAATTCAAATACAAGTTAGATAAAATTTGATTTTTACCTCGAAGCTTTTGCGTAAAGCATCAACACCTAGGTAAAAAAGCATCTGCCACGTTTGTTCCTCAGCCCGCAACTTTTGCCAGATTCGGTGTAATCTTTCATAAAGATGAATACCCAGGCAGGTCAAAACTTCTTCTTGGGCTATGTCTATTGTCTTAGCATGCCTTTCTCTTCGTCTAAAGGAAGAGTCGAACCAAAGTATAGTATGGTTAAAGCAGCTGGAAGTCTACCAAGAGATCAAAGCAGTTCAGTGATGTATTTTCTTTATGTACAACTGCAGATATGTTTGCATGACCAGCTTTTAAGTCGAGTTCTGCTGTGCTGCATGCGGATGCAAAATAGAAAGGACCAGGTCAAAACCACACCACTGCATTCCTGGCAGGTTAATCTGTGCAGGGCACTGCTGAGCTGCACTATGAGTTGCCAGCCGTGACTTCTGCAGGTGGTGCCCCATCGGCCTCTGCTTACTCCTACTGGGAGGGATCAGCAGGGGTTTAATGGCAAAGAGATGCAGCCAGTCTTTTGGTTCCTAAAATTTGTATTTAGTTTATATAGCAACTACTTCAGCTTCCTAGACATTTACAGGGCAGTTAACTGAAGCTGAATAAACACACATGGAAGTTTATACATTACTTACCGTACAAAGTAAAAATATTTCAGTGTTAAACTGTACCTAACATCTATTAAATAAAAATCATTATAAAGGATTTACTCTCCTGATCAAACAGTTATGATGGAGCTCTAGAGATACTGAGGACAGAATTGTATTTTTCATTGGAACATTTTAAGGTGCTAAACCAGGTTCAGAAATCACTATAATATACAAATGGTGACAGAACTAAACCGAACACTTGGCATTTGGTAAAACTGTCAACCAAAGTTCTCTTTCTATTTCGCATATTTCAAACACCTCAATGGAAAAGCAGGCAGCCCTGGGGAGTGAACAAATGAACTAGGAGACATTTGGCAGTTTCTTTCAGTCTTGCCTTCAGAGTTAAATGCACTTTAAAGTCAAAAGCACGTATAAAATCTTGGCTACTTTGAAGCGCTATCTCGAAAGCCTACTTCGATATGAATATTTACATTCAGAAGTGTATTATGCAGCAAGGAGGCAAAAATCACTTTTGCAAAATACATTCAAGAATAAAAATAAAGAAGCAAAGCGCTAGATAGCCCACTCTAGCAAATTACATACTCATACCCTCCTGCGAACTCTGGTTCGGCTCGACCCAAGAGGTGTGCGATGAAATCTGTTTCACAGCATACGTGTATGTGACGCTCGTGGGGACAGCAACGCAAGCCCTCGTAGAGCGCAGCGCAGTAGCCCTTCTCTTTGCTGCAGTCCAGCTCACCGATGAGAATATTGTACGCCCGAAGTACTTTATTTTTGCAGTCAGTGCAAAACCTGCGTTAAAACAGAACGCAACGGAACGGAATCTTTATTCAAGCAGAAACTTCGACACGCTTAGTCTAAGTTATAATATACTGAGATATTTAATAGTGCATGCTATATTTAAGCTAGGTCACATAAGGTTTATGTTACTTCAAAAGGTAAAACAGCAAGGCTTTGGCTGTAAGCCACGTAAGTTTACTATATGTATTATACTACCTATCAGCTATTACAAGGCTGGATATCAACTTTCATAAGGCATAAGTCAACCTAATTGTCAAAATAAAGAAATTGCTATATGGATATGCAATTCCATATTCGTTCAAAGATCAGAAGTCTAACAGTGAACAAACTGAATCATTAGTACAAGCCAGGACAAAATTCCTCGAGTAACACACTCCAAGTTACTTTATAGCAATTATCTAAAGTATACTCAAGTGAGAGACAAGCAATAAGAAAAAGTTTCCTCTGTTGCCTGCTGAATTAGAGTGATATTTCCACTACAAGCACCTTTGAACATATTTTGAATTATTAGATTACTGCACAGATAGCCAAACAAGGTTTATTTATAACACAAAGTACTCAATTTAAACATGTGATAGCTCAGATAACTAATACAAGAAGAGTATAGTTATGAAGTCTGTTACAATTAAAATACAACCAAATTAAGCTCATTCTATTTTATAAGAGGAGGAATCTTCAAGAAGCTACAAAACCTCTTGCTGTATTATTCTAAAAATGCAAGTCAGACAAGCTGCTCACATTTCAGCTTGAAAAGCTGGCTCTTCAGGCCATCTCTGCAGGGTGTTTTTCCCTTTCCTAGTTTGCCCAGCCACTTGACAACACTAAGTCAAACAGATTTTGCTGTTTAACACAACTATGATAACTGGCTAGTTTCTGCGGTGAAAGGAAAGAAAACAGTAATATTATTGCAGGTTAGCATCAGGAACGCTGCCAACACCATGTTTAATGTCACAGGAGATTAAAGTTATTTTGTTTCCGAAGTGTTATTTCCACACCACCACCACCCCCACACCCATCTGTGTCCCCCCCAAGTTTACATCAGAACCTTGAGACTACTGGAAATCAAAACTTTTTTAATCAGCATGGTAACTACCGTACACATGCAGCAGTAATTTACTGGCCTATTTTCTGCTTGCAAGGGAGACTTAATAGCACCAGCACTACTAAGTCATAAACAACTGTTTTAAAGCAGTGATTTACAAGCAAGACCAAGCCTAAAGTTTGCTTTTATTAGTTTAGTTCACATTAATTTGAAATTGCACATACTCCCCGAAAGCCTAAAAAGAAGGCATAGTCCCACACAGAGCAGGCTACTTGTGAAAGAGTGAAAGAATATACACAGTTTTAATACATAAAACGTAAACCATAATTTAATCCTAACCAAAAATATTAAGACAAGTAGCTATGGCTTCATCTGAGGTCTCTGCATTTTCCCTACCATAACACGGAATAATAGGTAAAACACAAAGAATATTTCACCATCTTAACCTCATCAATTGTTACAATGCAATCTAGCAAGGTCCTCCATCACCAGGAAGCTTAGATCTTATGTTTTAGAAGGGTATCAGAAGAATCCTCAACACTTTTAAACATTGTGTGAACTCTACATACATTTTGATTCACAAAAAAAGAGAAATGCAGCATGTATTCCTCAAAACAAAGGTGCGTCTTTGTTCGTTAACATACCTGTGTTTTCGTAGATAGGTTTCTAATGTTTCTAAAAGACAACTAGAGTCAATTAAAACTACTTCATCCCTGCATTCCTGGGACATGAGCTCCCACACATCCATCCAACAACCCCTGCAAATCATAAGAAAGAAAAGACTGTACATTATCCTGTTTGGGGGTTAGAAAAGAAGCAAAATAAAGCCTCGCTGGTTTACCTGACTGCTCCCTGGAAAGGTCCACAGTGGAAAGTAATGCTACACTTCCTCTCTTTCCTTCTGTCTTCACTATTTCTCTTATCTGCACTTAATTTCTCTGTACTGAATGTGCTACTTCTCCCTTCACTGCTACACAGTATTAAAAAAACATTTTTTTTTAAATCTGTACCATATATATTATGAACTAGTTGTTTTTCCTAAACAGATGCTATGAAAATGCTACCATATTCCTTCATTTACTTGGAATCCTTTATAGGGTAAGACATGAGATATAAATTTTGCTGTCCGTTTTTATAAACCCAGAGTCATAATGACTTTTTAAAGTTACAGCTGAAAGTCAGTAATAATTTTTCAAACTATTACCTTAAGTATAAACATATACAAGCTTTAATTCTTCTGGAAGATCAAATTTCATATGACAACTTAGTAAACAAAAAACCCCCAAAACCCAAAGAAAAAAGCAAAACAAAAACCCCAACAAACTTCCAAACATCTACCACCAGAAGAAATCATAAACCACCACACATTAAATTTCCAAAATTTGTTTGAAAAACACCCCAATGCTTTAGAACACAGGTTAGGACATGCTAAAAGCACACTTACGGAGCAAAGAACAAACTTTAAATAGCAAGTCATGTTTACTTACAGGCTTGCCTACACTTGACATTTTATCAGAACGGCCATTTGTGTTTAAGCTCACGTATAGATACAACAGAGCAGGAAAACAGGGGGAAGAGCATTCCGATTTAATAATTAGCTCCTCGAGAGTATTTATCTATGCTGTTATCTAGTTTGCCAGATCATATGGCTTGTATTTATGAGAGGTTAAAATGCTCCTTCGCCCCGAATGGAACCATGTAGCCATAAACCAGGCACATTGAAACTGAGGACGTCAAGTAACTCTCAAGTGGTATTAGCCAGTTACGTAACTTGTATAATTAAACACACAATTACGACTCAAAGCCTTTTGTGTGTGTATAAAATGCCTAACAGACGCAAATCAGCTGAAGAAGTGTTTTTTTGTAATGAAGTCAAGCAGAAGCTCTAAGCTGATAAATAAAATTTGTTCTATAAGACAGTTCTATTTGACGCCTCCATGTCTAGGGCTGTGAGTGTATTTGCTTCCACTCAAGGCAGTGGATTTATTTGGAGAAATCCCAGTACTGATACACCCCAATCACTCCTGTAGCATAACAAACGGGGAGCGACTGAGCAAGCAGCAGGCAAGCCCTGTTTCTTTAGCAAACTACACTGATTGTCCACAAACCATCTTATCAGATAAACCTGAAAGCTTTACTTGCAGTATATTAAAATACTGCTCTTCCACACATTCCCTATTAACCTGCCAGCACTCCAAATACCGAGGGGATTTATTCCAGCATGAATCGAGGAAATAAAAGCAGCGTTTTCCTCTCCATTCAATCAGTTTCAGAATTGTTCTGCCTTGCCAAAATGGTAAGTGCAGCTTCCAGGATATATGTTCTTACACAGAAAAGATGGATCTTACTAAAAACAAAGCAAAAAATTTAACACTGTCATAATGCTTTGAATTTGCTTTATTTTAAAAATATATGCCCTTCTACCCTTACGATCTTTTGCTTGTGTAACATAAGCTTTAAACTAATTATATGAAAGGCCTGTAACCAAAATATAATAGGAGGTAATGATTAGCTCCCACTGTCCTCAAGCAGCACAAGTAAAAATCAAGTGTCAAATTCCACACGCCTGGCATCTCAGGGGATTTATCTAAACCCAAAGAGACTCAAGTCTGCATAGAAAAATACATGCCCTGTAACTGGAAACCATGATCAAGCTTTCACAGGTTGTGTTCTGCTTCTGGTTAAGCACACAACTGACTAAAAAATGTCCTGGACACTCCAGCCAAGCATAGTAGTCAAATTTATTGGTCATCATAAAAAAAAAAATAAAAACCAGCCCACAAACAAGAAACCCCCCCTCAAAATCCATAACAGATTTACAGGGAGGGTTTTTCTGGTTAACCAGCTGGAATAAACCATTTCAACTTCAAGACACAGAGCCACATATGCATCTTTTTCACCAGCGTATTCAAAATATGCTGTCACATTTTGAGAAAATACATTTTACAGAGTTTTAGTTTTAACCCTACAGCACAACCACAATAAAGCCCTTTATTAACAGTTGTGCAAGGCATTTTCAATAATCCCAAGCAAAATTTTGTTTAGCATGTACCCTTTCACCTCAATGTGAGAAAAATTGCTGATCGATCATTTTGACGTAGAGCATAAAAACCAGTTTGCCTTTCTAGAGCACTGTTTACATCACAACACAGACACCATCCAGGCCCTGAGCAGACTATATTCCCAGTTACGTCAGACGAGATAGGAAAAGCACATCAGAGAACACTGGTTCGTAATGGCCAAGTTGCGTTTTGGCAACTAGTTTTGAAATTAAACATGGATATCTTTATGCAATAAAACCCAAACACAAGTAAAACACCCCAGCACCAAGTAAGAGACCCAACCACCAAGTAAAAGCCAAGAGGAAAAAATGGAACAGCTACTAACAAGCAAGTTTTGGGAAACAGCTGATTTCATATAGCAGCCTTAAACTTCACATGAGAGCATCAGCAGTTGCCTTAGGGCTTAGGAAGGGAGTACAGATTACACTGGGAGGGCAGAAGACCTTATAGCACTGGTTTTGTCGATTCAAAGCGTGAGCAAGGGCAGTGGGGAAAGTATTAAACATCTTACTGATAAGACTGTTACTCTTACCATACAAAAAAAGGGCTAATTATCTCTTCTTATCATGAGAACCTACAGAGAAAGACAAGTGCCCTACAGCACACCAAGAACTCCTGGGTGCCTCTGTTCCTCTCCCCCACAACTGTTGGGGTCTCCTATAATCCAAATAGCATGGAGACTACCCCTCTGGCAAACAGATAACAGCATAAGAATTGATCTTAGTGCTTATAAATAAGTTAGTATCAATAGTTTGGTTCCTTAAAAAAAACTTAGATTGAATTGTGCATGTTAAACACAAACTTACCCCAAAGGTTTTGGTTTGTGTGTGTCCAGGGAGTGTAATTGACATCTCTTGTTCTTCTTACTTTTGGGAATTGCATCAATCATATCATTCAGTTTGGACCTAAGGAAAAAAAAAATGTAACTTATTATTCTGAAGACATGGTTATGCAGAGAAATTTTAAAGGGATTGATTCAGTTCATGTATCAGAAACAAGTACACTAATGAACATTAAATCTAAACCTTTCTTCCTGTCCCGCATTTTTACTTCTGGTGGCATACAATCCTGCAGTACACAAGGACAATCCAGTATAGATTTCCAGACAAATCCTAGCAAGCAAGATAAAGACAGCCCACAACAAAAAAAGCTATTGCATAACTGCGTAAGTAACAGACCTCAAGCAATGACACTGGTTTCAAAAGTGTAGGGAACCACCACAACCACTTTATCAAGTTACACCACCTCACCCTCCAGATCTCAGCATCCCCAGCTCTGCACTAACCTCTCCCGCTTTCACTGGCCTCTAACTGGAGCAGGAATTAGAGTGAGCTGAAGCCAACTGGAAGGCAAAGGCCCACTGTGGTGAGCAGTCACTGTTTGGCCCCCTGAGAGCTGAGAAACAAATGGCACCGAGACTGTGACTATTTATTTATTGTACCAGTCAAACCCAGGGGGTTTCACTTTCTCAGTGCTACCTTTCTACTCAAGAGTAGAAAGGGTCTGGGATTTTTTTGGGGGTGGTGGTGGTAGGGCTGTTAAATTATTTTTATTTTTTAAATGCAAATTAGCGAGACAAAGAAACACTCTTCTTCCAGAGACCATGAAAAACCCACAATGCATATTCCAGATTAATGACTGAACATTTTAATATTGGTATCTTTCAATTGCAATCATGGCATTGCAACTGAAGATATGAAAGATTAGATCTTTTGGGTTTGTTTTTTTTCCCAGCTTAAGCAATAACTAGTTTAAAATGTCTGTAAAAGACAAGTATGTACCATAACATTCAAACTTGCAACAATTCAGTATCACCAGTAAGAAGGGTCCAAAGCCAAAGCACAGAAAGTAGTATCGCTTTTCCCCCAGATTATTATTGTTTAAGCAGTTCTAAGACAGATGTCTGTCTAACTTACCCGTGCACATAAAACAGTGTGTAAAGCTTCTTTGCATCAGTCATACAGCTTCGAGTTACAGAAAGAACCCCCTTTGGCCCTACTGTCAGGGGCTCGAGTGCAGGATTTCCAGACTCCACAAGCTGAGAAAAGAGCCGTTCCACGCTCCGACGGCAGCCGACACACGGCACCAGCTGAGAAAGTGCACTCAAAACTTCACGCGATGTCACCATCATGGCAATATTTAAATCCTGCTGCTTAAGCATGCTATGTCTCTAAAAAAGAACAAGAAATAAAACAATTAAAAAAAAATAAAACCACATCCTAAACTGTTGAAGATTTCTTCGCCTTCAACAGCATTTCCTTATCAAAATACACTTGTGGAAACTGCAGCGCTCAGAGTTTCAGTTCACTGTTTTACTGTAGATCACTTAAAATAATTACTGTACAAACAAAACCACGCTTGCTAATATCACAGAAGCAATTCTGCTTCAAGTCTTACAGTTTACTGTAAGAAGGAATCTAATATTTTTCTCCTCTTGTTCCCTCCTCCTACCACTTAAATCAGTAAATGCTGCTTCCAAGCAAATGGCACACCTCCCTGTCCTGAGCAGGAAGCCCTTTTTTCTCCACCTCAGCACAGATGTTTTAAGGGTCTCACATACAACTCCGCAAGTTTTCACCACCTACTCACATTCGTTTTTATCTTTGACACATAGAAAGGAAATTCTTGGACACTCGCTGGCATACATAGAAATCTCATTTACAATAAACTTGTACTGTTCAGATCAAGACAATTTAGGAATATTTTCCCTGGAAGGCTAAATGCCATTTCACATTACAATTCTAACACTTGAAATTAAAAAAAAAAAAAAAAAAAAGCACACATTACTATTCAGGGTGGAACATTTTACTTCAGTAATGAACATCCAATGTGTGCTAATAATAGAACATTAGAGAGAACACCTTCTAATATTTCTTACATCAATAAACAATTTTAGGAGCTTCTTCGGGTTCCTCTGTCAAACACATCCAGGCACACATAAAAAGCACATACTCTTCTGTTTCTTCTTCTAACTGCTAAATTACTTGCTTGGACTTCATCAACACCGAACTGCCACTAGCACAGCTTTGCAGAAGACACAGTCCCTTCCTCACACACCAACCAACACATCTACACTCAGATTATCAGCACTAGTGGCACTTTCCAACATCATCTGTGAAAGCAGACACCTGTCAGTGTATTAACTGTCTTTCTTCCCTGGTTATACAAAGTACAGTTTGTATTTACACAGGGAATATTTTTCCACAGCAGTATTTTCTGTATTGTTGTTGCATGATACCATTTAAACACTCCTGCTGTAGAAATGACTTGTCACAATTTCTGGGAGAGAAAGAGAAGACCACACAACACAGCGAAACTAATCAATCACATGGAACGTGTAAATACACCAGTCAAAAAGAGAAAATATTTTTAGCTGATTTTATGTAATACACATTATGAAAAGTAAAGCTATTATCAGGTAACATTTAGGGGTTGTGCTCTTTAAAGGCTGGCACATTAAATAATCTGACAAGTGATACCACTCTGCAATAATCCTCTTTCCTGTAATTAATAGTACTAGTTACAGCAACAGCAGGAACAAGCTATTTCCACAACACAGCTCTGCTTTATTCGCAGCATATGCCTGAGCTGCTGCTGCCAAACCACCAGTGAAGAAGCGCAAGCTCCATATCAGCAAACTGGCCTGTTCCTTTGGACACCAACTGGCACAACTTTTTTATTTGCTACAGGTGTTACAGTGCTACGGTTATTTGCCCGAGTGTTAGCAGATAAGTTTCTAAAATTAAAGCTTCAGGGGCACCACGAAACCGTCTCTCACTATTCAACTGCATGTAATCTATAAACTGGCACGTTAGTTCTATCTTGGTATGGTTCTAATCACGAGAACTCGATCTTAAGCAATACACTTGAAAAAGCAGTTCAAAAGTATTTAGGGAAAAAAACAATAATAAAAATCTATTGATAAACTGTAGTTTCCATTAAGTATAAATTGGCAGTGACCAGAAGATGCATCGTTTTCAAAAGTTTTCAATTCTAACTAGATATGTAGCAATTACACCATTGTCTTGTCAGGAGGTATAAATGCTGTGAAATACAGAAAATGAATACACCCGGTGTACTTTGGAACCAATACATAATTGCATACAGGTATTGACGTGTCTTTTAAGTCATTCCAGGAGTGACAACCTCCTAGAGAAGCAAAAGCACTGAATTAAGGAAAGCAAGATTTAATATGTAGCCTTGTTAAAAAACAGAAGGATGTATTTACCTGAATGAACTGTTTTAATTGCGTGCCATTATTCTGATGTCCATCAAGGTTTAGCACGTTATCAGGAAACTCCATCACCATCTATACAAGAAAGGGGGGAAGAAAAAAAACTTTCAGAAAAAAAGTCGAACACAGAGCGTTAGTTTATTTTACTTTCTTGGGGAAATAAAACAGAAGTTACATTAAATCCTCATTCTTTTCAGGTAACTATTGGAAGCTTGGAAAAGGATAAAAGTAACAGTTTAAGATAGCGAATGTTTCAGCAAATTAACTAAATGTTTCACTAATACAATGTTCTAGAGGCAGTTTATAAATGGCAACTGTTAAATATCTGTTATAGAGGAAGCAAAAGTTGCTAAATGGAAGCACAGTATTTATATTACACTATCTGCCTGGCTTAAAACCTTGTTTCAGTTTTTTTTTAAAAAAAAATTGTACTTCAACACACTGAGATCCAAATTGATCCAACAGCCTAACTCAATTTACAAAGCTATGAAGAAACAGTCACAACAGCTTAATGACTGAGTCGACTCCTTCAAAGGCTAATTTAAAACCATATTAACCCAACAAGGTACTCCAAGGTATACTTTGTTTTGTAGGATTGCAGCTGCAACTCTCAAGAGGCTCAAAGTAAAACGTTAAGCCTACAGAACTATGTGATTACTCGTCAGTAATTAATACTATTTCTTTTACAATTACTGAGCAATAGAGGACAATTTCTTGGGGGGCGGGGGTGGTAATCAGCAAAATAATTTTCGGTCAAGAACCCAACTTTACAAGCACAGAGGAAAATGAAACAACTAGAAAAATGAGTGAAGACTGGCTTAATTGATCGTCTTTGTCCAGACTGAGAAATACAGAATTTATCACTATAAATACTGAAAGTTCACTTTAATATCTGAAAGACAGAATAAGAACTTTGGTTATTAACTCTAATACCAATCAACACCAAATGAAACTGTCCGATTCATCCCTTCTTCTCCCTCCACCTTCCCCCAATTGTCTAGTAAAGGCAGAATTCCCCGCTGTCTTCATAATTGCTGATGCTACCTCCAGAGAACCCACACATTTACTTTTACAGGCACTCAACAGCGCTCCAAAATAAACATCTATTCTCTAGGGCCAGAAAGGAAGGCAATATTTCGATCTCACATGTGCTAGAATTGGAAAATTAGCACAGGTGCCGTATCTTTGTGCAGAACAGTGCCACAGCCAGGCTGATTCTGACCTCTCATGCATTTCTTCTCCAGTTTCCCTCGCCCCTGACCCACACACTAAGCAGCAGCACAAGTTTTTGCTGTGGAATTACAGGTTTCCCGCATTGCTGACTTGATATTTCTGTGGGGAATGAGCTACATGCAAAAGTAAAAGCTCTATCTGCTAGTAACAGAGAAAAGGGAAAAATCTGCGTTTTTTTTTCCCCTTGCCTTCATCTCCCACTATCAGACAACACCCTTAGGTGTTTTGTACAACAGAGTGAAATTATCAAAGACTAAATTAATTCAAGTGTCTGATGAGATTTTATTAAGTGGTTAAACATCAACCACCATCACACTCTGAACTGGAAGAAAAAATTCCCATAATACCACATCAAATGGAATGCCTTCTAGAAATCATAAAAGCTGCTTAAGAAATGAAAAGGGTTAAGTATTTAAACTTCCTTTAATTTCTAGTTGGGCCATAAGAAACAGAAAAGTGCGATAGTGAACAATTCATTTAGAGAAGCACTATCGCATTGCGCCTAAACACCTTTCTATGCTACTACAAAGCAATGTTGCAAAACTAAGAACGTTATAGGCCCTTCATTCACTAATTTGCAATCACCAATTCACTATTTCTAGATTAAAGGCACAGATTAACTCTTCTCGCTGATTAACAGAAATGAAGTGGTCCCATTATTTTTAAAATTTGAGTTTTGAAAAAGGGCAACAAAAGCCAGCTACTATCAATAAACTCCACTATTTTTTAAGGATAATGCTGCAGATGTAAAATTATGTTTCAAAGACAACTGCATGTCCTGCAATAGCTCTCATTAAGAATTTAAAACATAAATTATAGAAGGCTGAGACAAGGAAGCTAAGAGTTCATTCACTGGCTTCTGCAGATTTATTTAATAAAAGCCTCCAGAACCACCTAGAAATCCAAGTACTTTGTAACAACAGTAACAGAATGGAAAAAAAATAAATGGACCTGAGATAAGATTTCTTCATGGTAAGGATGACTTGCACTTGCATAAATGCCTTTCATCCAGATGGATACAAAACTGATTTACAGCTATAGGAACCTCTTCAATCATGAGTATGGCCTGCCTCTGGTGTAAAAAGTAGAAGGATAACGACAACATAGTGCAATTGCATAAAGTTTCAGCCTGGCATTGAATTCTGGAACTAAACCACAAATGGAATTTTAGGTCAGCTGAATTCATCTACCTGATGCCTGGTACAGCCAAATTTTCACTCTCTCACAACCTAATAAACACAACAAAGGTATTAAGCATAATGAGACTTCTACTTGACACAATCTAATTGGTAATTTTTATAGGGGTTCCAGAGGAAAGAAAAAAAAAAAAAAAAGAAAGAAAAAAAGAGAGAAAAATCTAACATCTTAAAACTATACGGGGAACGGAGGGGTAAAATAACTTCTAAGGCGTGGCCAAGACATCAAAAACCCCAAACTTACACTACTGGTACACAGCACTGGGTTTTCCAGGTAACCAGCCACTCCAGGAGAGCTAGAAATTGCTTTGGACAAGTTAAGGGGAAACTTTGCCTAATGTATAAGCACAGTTAACCGGAGATGACAGCCTATGTAAAGCCAAAAAATT
Organism: Numenius arquata; assembly: GCF_964106895.1. Classification (NCBI taxonomy): domain Eukaryota; kingdom Metazoa; phylum Chordata; class Aves; order Charadriiformes; family Scolopacidae; genus Numenius; species Numenius arquata. Next base: position 10,509,063 of record NC_133593.1, on the reverse strand, counting down.
AGTGACGATATTTGGTAAATTAATAATATGCCATCATTTAAAATGATCAAAACTAAAATACAGCAAAGACCCTTTCTTCAAATGTACCAAAACCAGATGGGATTGAGACAGATATCTTTAACAGTGGGATGGAGGGTTAGGAGACCATCTGAAGATACTCTGTTCTGGAAGACGGAAGAAATTACATTACGAAGTTGATCAAGTTAGGGGATGGAAGTCAGGCATTCTCCCATACTAAAACATGAGATTAGGAATTTAAAGCTCACACATTTTACACCACTTAAAGTAACAGCAGTTACTGTCACACCACTGACAGCAACAGAAATCAAATACGAATAATTCAGATACTCAATTACATTATCTAAGTCCAATTTTATTTTCAACCCAACATTTTCACACCTAAAGAATTAAAACAAATGACAACTGGCTACTGAGAAAATTTTTTCAATTTGCTCTGTGTTCACCTCCAGTGCAATTTCTGAGCCTTCCTCTAAACACATGAGGAAGAGAAGCAAGACCAGAGAGCCTCCAAGCTGCATTTAGTTCATTTTTACACTGAATCTTCTGGAAATGGCAAAACCCCCATGTTTCTCAATTCAGAATAACACGCTGAAAAGGAAACACACCCAGATTTGTTACTGCAGACATAGCAGCGTATTACGGATCCGATAACCCTTAGTTTAAGCCAAAGCTTTCATAAATACCTCTTACACTTTTAGATAGACAAGAAAAGGCTACAATCGCCTGGTTGTAAACCTGGGTTTTAACGCTAACATGGCTCCCTTCCTTATTAACTAAAAAAATGGCTTTGCTCCACATTTGGGCTTGGGCACCGAGACACACTTGCCACTTGAAAACAAGTTACGCGCAGGCCCCGATCCAGCTATAACTTTGTTATTGTGTGGTTTGACTGTTTTTAGAGCTGTGAATCAGATAAAAAAAAAAAAAAAAGTTGCCCCATTCAGCGCTTCTAACCCCAAGTGTTGCAAAGTCCCGGAGATGAACGCTGCAGGAGCAAAGGAGGAGCCGGGGAGGCCTGTCTGGAGGAAAGGCCTCGCCTGGGAATTGCAACACAGGGCAGATGCTGGGAGCGGAGACGGCGGGAGGGGGGGGGGGGGGCGGCACAGGGACTCACCGTCAGGGTGTCATCGATGTAGAGGGGGATCTGCCTCTTCTCGAAAGGGAATTCCTCCTCCCCGTCCCTGCAAACCGCCACCAGCCGCGCCATCTCTGCCGCTGTCTGCTGCTGCTGCTGCTGCTGCCGCCGCCGTCGCCGCTGCTGCTGCTGCTTCCTCTCTCCGCTCCAGCCTGCCAGCAGCCAAACCCCGGGGAGGTAAATACCCACCGCGTTTCCCCGGCACACTTTCACCAGCCCGGCAACCAGCCTGCTTTACCCCATCGCCTGATTCACCACGCCGGCCCCACCGCCCCGGCCCACGCCCGTCCGTCTCAGCCTTGGAAAGGACTCCACCAGCCGCCGGGCCGGGAAGGGGAGAGGTGGGCAGGCTGGGAAATGCGACATAACATGGAAGAACAGGGAGGTGGAGGGCGGGGAGGGGCACAGCCGGGGTGAGGGGAGGGGGGGTGGAGGAAGGCCGGAGGGGGATGGAGCCCCCCCCCCGCCACCACCGGCCCAGACAGGCCGGCGGGGACCCGCCCAGCCCGCAGCCGGGGTTGCGGTTCTCCGCCGCCCCCGTCCCGCCCCGCGGCGGCCGGGGAGGGAGAGGAGCAACGGCGGGGCGAGGGGCCGCCTCCACCTGCCTCACCCCGCCAGGAGACCCGCTGGCGGGGAAGGGGCCCGCCGCCCTCCCGCTCCCCAGCCCGGGCCCGCCGCCACCTCCCTCCGGCGGGCCGGGGATGAGAGCGGGGGGGCGGAGGGGGGACGCGGCGGGCAGACCCACCCCTCTCCTCCCTGTCCTCGCCCGGCCTCCAGCCGGGCCGGGGCGGCGATGGCGGGGAGGCAGCCCCGAACGGGGGACAGCCGGCGGGCCGGCTCCCGGCCTTCCCTCTCCTCCCGCCTCCCCGAGGCCCAGCGGCCGCCTCGCCCCCCTCGGGCCTTTACCGGCTCCTCCGCGGGTCGGCGGCCCGGGCGCTGTGACAGGCGGACGGACACCCCCGAGCTCCGCCACGGAGCCGCCTCCTTCCTCTCCCCCTCCCCGGGCCCTCCCCACAGGCGCCGGCCCCGGCCCCGGGCCGCCCCGCCCTCCTCTCGCGAGAGGCGGTGGCCCCACCGTTCTCCCCCCCCCCTCCCCTCCCCTCCCCGCCCCGGCCCGGGGCCCTCGGCCCCGCCTCGTCGCCCCCGGGGCTGCCCGCAGGGAGGCGCCCGCTCGCCCGTTACATGGCGGCCCCGCCGCCGGAGAAGCTGCGCGGGTGACAAACGGCCGGAGCGGCGCGCTCCGCCTCGAGTGCGGGGCGGGAGGCTGAGGTAGGGCAGCGGCCGCTGAGGGCGGCGGGAGGAGGCCTGGCCCCGGGGGATCCGCGGGCCTTCCCGCCATGGCGCTGAGGGGCCGTCGGGGCCTATCCCCGCACCCCCGCCTTGGAAAGTGGGGTGTAAGGAGCTGTCCCCAGGGAGGTTCGCCCCGCTGAGGGCGGCGGGAGGCCTGGCCCCGGGGGATCCGCGGGCCTTCCCCACCCTGAGGCGACAAAGCCTTCCCGCCGTGGCGCTGAGGGGCCGTCGGGGCCTGTCCCCGCGTCCCCGCCTTGGAAAGTGGGGTGTAAGGAGCTGTCCCCAGAGCGGTTCGCCCCGCTGAGGCGGTGGGTTAAGGGGAGCAGGGGAGGTTGAACCCCGAAGGGTTGGCGGGATGGAAACCCGCCGCTGTCTCCAGCGGGACAGGGCTGGAGCGTGACAGGGGAGCCCTCAGTGGAGGCCGCCGAGCGCAGGCCGCCGGGGAGCGTGAGCTGCCAAAAACGCATCTGCGCTTCAGACCCATCAAAGTGCAGCCTCAGATTTCCCTGCCCTGATTAGACGCCAGGTAAGGCAGGCTTTAATTGGACTTACGGTCTTTTGACTGAAGGCAGTTCGTTTCTGCAGCACCCTGGTGCAACCGGCTAGAAATCCTGTGGCTGCCTAAATTAAGCAGCCACAAAAAACCCCCATAGCCTTTCTTGAACTATTAAATAATACAGTTGATCTGTTCATTCTTGTTATTTATGTATATAGATACTAAAATCCTCACAAGAAAATGCAGGGGAGGCAATTAGGAAGCAGGATTATTATTTTTTTTTCTTGTTTCTGCATAAAAACCATCTTTAGTGGAGGAGTTAATTTAATTGAACTCATCATGCAACATCTCTACCTCTACCGGAAACATTCTGCAGAGCCACATCGCTGCACAGTTTGCAGTTGGTGTATTTTCATGGTTTTCTTCTTCAGCAAAAAAAAGAAAGCTGGCATTTTGTAACAAGGGACCAGAGTATCGTGAACACACTGGACTGTGATGAGCAAATGTTGTCTTTGCAGGGTCCATTCAGTGTGTGGCTCCTCTGTGACTTCTGCCCCTCCACTCCCAGAGCATGTTTGGATCACATCAATAAAATAGCAATGTCCCAAATTTTGTATCCTCAGGGTGCACACTGATAAATTCCATTTCATGTTATTTTTGTCCACAGAAAAGGTGGGTTTTTTTAAGTTGCTAGAACATGCAGTTTGCTTGTTATCTACAAAACAGTGAAAAGGCAGACAGCCCCTTTGTGCCGTTCATTTGCATGCCCCATCTTCCACCTGGAAGAAATACCTGTTCTTTAGGACATAGTGCTTTGAAATAGGATACGGCCTGAAATCTTTATTGTAACGTTTGGCTTCAAAAGAGATGCTCCTGGGTCGGAAAGGAAGGCGTGCTAGTGAGTTGATCCTTAATAATGAAATCTGGTAAGCTACCAGATTTGTTAAACCTTAGGTTTAACAAATAACAAGGTTAAGGATAAATGTCATCAGCTCTGTTCTCCCACTGTGTTTTGTCTATCCTGCAGCCCTACAAAAAGGTCATTCGGTGGAATTATGGCAGCAAAACAAAAATAAAATACTAGGTTTTCTCCCTGCTCTGCTTTACTATTAAAGTCAGCAGCATGCTATAGTTGAACCATTTTAGTCTCACTAGTTGAAATATCTTTAACTTTACTGATTATGTAACAGCTAAATCAAAGTTTCTTACTTTTTAAAATATATCTTTGCTCTGTAGAAGCTTACTCGTCTAAACATGCCCCAAAGTGAAATGAAAGGTTCCTACCAACCACTCATCCAACTGCTCTTGAGGTGTGTGTGGAGAAAGTGTCTACAGCAGTATCGCGGTGTTAACTTCTCTCGCATCTTTTCCAACTCACTGCAGCGCCGTTTGCTTGGACAGACTCTGATCAAAGGATGCTCGCTCACATTTCTTGGTTCTTCCAGAGGCATGCTTAATTATCTCTATCTATTCATAGTCTAAACATTCAGCATTAATAACTACACTGGTTGCTTCAGGGCAGAGCTTGCCGCATTTGTTATCGACAATACGCAATGAGAATTAATTGTCTCTCATTAATTCAGTGGGGAACAACTTACTTCGTGCGGCTTTAAAAGCGGGAGACAGCCTGGTGATGCGGCAGTTGTGGAGAGAAGCGGGTGGTTCTCACTCTCATCATCACTTGTGCACCACAGTCCCCTCTGTTCGCCGGCTCTGTGGTTGCAAACCACAGCTCCAGTCCTGGCACTGGTGCCCGCCAGCCTGCTGCCAGTGCAGAACTCGCAGGGCTCTGCACAGACACAGCAGACCTCCCACGGAATTTCTGCTTTGCCCAACGGAGCTGGCATCTCGATACTCTGCAGCTTGTCCAGACACAGCTCTGCTTTGTCACACCCCATTCGTGCCTTAGCTCTGAATCACGGCAATAGACTTGTGCTCACAGGCAGAACTCACGGCAGGTCTTGTGCTTCGGGTATTTCAAAAATTAATATCCACGAGTAATTTTGCATAAATGAGTAGTGCCATTCAGTTCATGACGATGGAGGCCTTTCTACCCTAGGCAAGGCTAGGAAATGTTTTAAAATAAATACATACACCAGTTACCAGAAAACTCTGCTAGAAACTGTGACAACCGTTATGACACTGTTGCCAATTAATTGCATTTGTCCCCAGGATAATTCAGGCTGTTTTTCTTTAATTCCGAAGACTACGTGGCTATAACTTGGAAGTAAACAAGCATGAAATCAGCATGGCCACAGCCTATAATCCTCAGACTTCACCCTTCCATTGGCCAACAGCTGAGAGAACCTCATAAATTTCAGAATATTCCACAGCTTGTCTGCCTTAAGGAATCTGATTTAGAGGCTTAATCTCCATCGGTTTTATGATTCATCACATTTGCTAGACAAGGAGAAATATGAAATACGGCCCATGTGCACTGCTGGAACTCCACTGACATTAGACATCTATCATCAACTACCAATTGTACTCTACTTCTTAAGTATTAATATCTCTCATTATTGAATTCCTCACAATGTTTAAGTGCATTTCTCTTCTCAACAACTCAGTGAGGTCAGGAAGACCTGTCACAATTGGGAAAGTGAACAAAGAGGCTGTTCTGCTCTGCACTCGCAGAAAGACTGCGATAGAGAAACCGAGCACATCTCTTGCCTATACTCTGCCAGGACCCTGACCCACCGCTTCGTGCTGCTTTCCATTTGCACAGTTTGTTTGCTAATAAAAATTAATACAGAATGTTCCCACTTGAAGACATCCCAGCTGTCAAAATACACTAAGGAATGAGCTGCTGTTTAAAATAATTTTATAGGCAAGTAGGCGGGCCCTGAGTACTTTCAAAGTAGAGCTGAAGACCGTATTTTACAGTGTTCCTAAAGATGAACTGTCACAACATGTTGGTAATGCAGGCTGGGGGTGAATTCGTTTTGGATCTTTGTATTTTCTCATAAAAGGCTGTGCTGCTCTTACTATCTGCACCACGAATTCCAACAACTGCTTTATGAATTCATCTGCACTTGAGTTTTATCCTTCAGAGCATCGCAGTTTATCTAGGGTCTTCATTTATATTCATCAGTGAGGATGAAAATAAAAGCTAGCTTTAATTCAAAGGCTAATTTAGATTTCAGTATATGATTAACATTCCACATACAATTACTGCCATCAAAGTCAGGCATATGCATAAATCTTTGCAGGACTGGGGCCAGAACATTTTTAAGTATCCACTTATTAAATACATTTTATATAAGAAATTATTCTTATCTATTATTTATGCAAGGGCCTTAACTAGGTAAATCTTGACACAGCTAAGTCTCTCTCTATATTATTATTCATTTTCTTACTTTTCATCTGGCTTCTACTATACACACTGTTATCTAATTCTGCCAGCACTTGGATATGAACACAGCTCGTTAACTGTAAATACAGTCTTATTCTTCTGCACGAGTGTTTGTAGGAGCAGCAGGAACATTCAGCAAATGATCTCAAAAACTAAGTTTTCAGGAAAATGTGCAACAACTCCAACAGGTAACAGCAACAACTGTATAATTCAGAAAAATAAGCACCACTAAATCATAAAAAGCTATCCTAAATTAAAGATTATTGGAATAGATTCAGGAAAAATCCCGATTTTTCCATTAAAATACCATCATTCAGCTACAGCAAAGTTCAACTATTCCACTTAAGACAGAGTGGAATCACCAGAACTTTAATACTATATTTTTGGCATGCAATATATACATAATTAAACAGTTAACAAACATATACAAGTGCAGTATACCCAAGGTAAATGCAGTCTCGCTGTGGATTGTGTCTACCAGTATATTCACAGTACCGGTCATAACATTTGCTAGCAAGAAAAACAGTAATTGATTTTTATTAATAGCGCTAATCAGGCAAATGTGCGCCAGTCTGCTGTCCCTTCCCGTGGGCACGGCCTCCGCTTCATGCCTTGTGCCAGTATAAGGGGGCTTTACAATGTTCCAGCAACTGGGCACACTGGACCCCTTCACAAGCAGCTTTGTGAACACCAACGTGAGATCCGTCACCACAAACCAGGTGAAGAAAGTGAGAGAGTGAGCCAGCACCCATAGGCAGTAGGACAGGTTGGCCATTCGGCGGGACACAGCGTCCGTGTGCGCTTGCGACATGTGAAGGAGCAGGAAGAGCAGGAGAGCCGCCAGCAGTAAGAACCGTGCCGCTTCCATCCAGCCTCTGATGGAGTTCCTGCGCTTCAGCAGATATAGTCCCACCTGGACGCTCGCCATGTATATGGCTAAATACCCAAAAAGGGAGAGCAGTCCTTCCCTGTTGGCATTTAAAAAGCCAACCCTCGTATCTCTGCCGTTGCTCCCATGCAGGATAAACATCTTCAGAGAGGTAGTGTTAAGAACAAGCTGATAAAATACAGCGAGATTTATAGCAATGATCCAAGATTTATTTTTCGGAAATATGGCTAAGAGTAGAGATGCTGCAAGCCTCACAAAGGCTAAGGTAAAGAAAAAATTCCAGTGCACTCCATACTCTGAAGTATGTTCATGGTACTCTACAGATTTAACGCTAAGCAGTCGCCCAACGCCAAGGAAAATCAACGGCCAAATGGAAAAGAACTGCTTGGCCAGATTGGAAAATTTTGGTTGTGTCACGTAAGACTTTTGTCTAACTTCAGGACAAACGAGGGCGTTACCAAAAATAAAAGCTCCAACCCCCAAATCCATAACTCCCGTTCCATAGGTCTCGGTTTTGGCGTATCGCCTTGGGTACTGCGGGAAATCCACCGCTAAAATGCTGATGGATGTCAACAGATTGACATAAACGCGAAACACGGTTATTGCTGGAATGTATTCTGGATCCAAGTACGTCTTCTGGAATTCTTGTACGATTTGCCTAAAAGGGACCCTGCTCTCGTGCCTTCTTTGGCTGTATATTTTAGAAAATATTCCAGCACAGAAGGCTGCAATGATAATTGGCACAAAAAAGATGACTGGAGACAGGATTGTACAGGAGAGCACCAGAGGAGACACCAGCACGAGGAAGTCCAGCAGCAGGCTGTGTTTCCTTGAACTTAAAGGTTTCCCATAGTGCAGGTAATACAAAATGAGGAGGAGTCCTCTGCAGAGCAGGCAGAGCGGGGCGAGGGACAAGCCCAGGGAAATTTCCAGCAAACTAGTTCCATTTAAGTTGCTGATAAAGGCTTCCTTCAGGTGCTTGTCTGACATCCTTCCTTCTGCCTCTGAAATCACAAACGTGAACTTGAGTCAGTTTTTTAAAAGGGGGGCCCTTAGAACTCCAGCAAAAATCAGTCTTATGGTTAATTAACGGTTCGTTAAAGCATACGTGGATTTCAGAAGTCATCTGGGTTTGTTCCTCTGCCATCTAAAGAACACGGACCAGCCCCGGTGCTGCTGGTGGTGACACCCGGGAGACGGAGCAGAGGCAAGACCCGACCGAGTTCCTGCCTTACAAACCTTGCTCTGTTCCAACAAAATTCTTACAGTGTTTCTGCTGAAGATCTCTAAATACCAAATGCTCGGTTGAATATTCACATTGTGAATAATCTGACCATATGTCCTGCTCTATGGAATACACTTAATCATGGCGTAAATGAAATGGATACGTAAAACTGGGACCCTAATGAAGTTTCTGTTGCCTGGGCAGCAGAGAGGGTGCCGTAAAACCACCAGCTAAAATCCCACTTAAAACAGAATATTGTAATATCCTTTTTTAAAGAAGCCCCAGCCCCGCAGTGACCCTCCCCCCCCCAGGCTCCTCTCCCGCGGGACCTGTTTCAGGAGAATGCATGTTAAATTAGAAAAGCGTTAATTAGAAGGTCAGGATTGCAGTGTTGGCTCTGCAAGGCGGCTGTGGGTAGCAGCAAGGCCGCTGGTAGCCACCCTGGCTCGCTCGCTCGCCCGCTCGCTCCGGACCGCCCCGTCCCTCCCAGTGCGGGGCCGCCCGCCGGACACCGGGGGATGGATGTCGGAGGGGAAAGGAACAAACCCGCATTTCAGCGCCGCCGTCCCCCGCAGAGCCCCTGAGGAAGCCACCCCCGGAGGTCGCCGGCGTCCCGGGCCCCGCCTCGGGTAAACGCCGGCCGCGCTCCCCGCCCGCACTTTCGCGCCGGGAACCGGCCCTGCTCTTCCGCTGCCGCCGATTCGCCACCGGCCGCTGCCGGTAGCCCCCGCCCCGGCTCCGCCTCCGCCCGCACCGCGCTGCTTTCGGCCCGCGCTGCCCGCCCGCTGCCCGCGGTGAGTGTCCCCGGCCCGGCCCCGGCACAGCGCGGCCGTCGCCGCCGGCCCGAGCGGAGCCGCCGCCCGGAGCCCGCCCCTGACCCCCGGGGAGGGTCCTGGCCCCCGGCTCCGCGGGGGAGGCCCCCGGGGCCCGTCCCGGGGACGCGTGGGCTTGTGGTGGCCCGGTGGCGAGGCCCTGGGGTGGGGGGAACGGGCCCGTTGGCAGTGACCTTGGAGCCCGGGCGAATGTCGGATTCTGCCCTGGCAAGGGCGCGGGGGGGGGGGGGGGGGGGGGGGGGGAAGGCTGCATCAGCAGGGAGCTGAGATGGCCTGTGTCCTCTGGGAACTGGTTTAACTGGCACAGGGAACTCCGCTGCCAGCTACAACCAACACCTCTCCTTGGAAGGCACGACAGCATAAATGGTTAGAGACCCTTTAAAGGCAGAGGGGGTCTCGGGTGAAGGTTGTGTGTGCCGGGAGCTCGGTGCACTTCGGGTCGTGGATTGGAGTGGTCTCTAAACGATGTTTTCGTGCCAGGTAAGAACAGAATAGGAGTGCAATAAGAATAGGAATGGGAATAGAATAGAATAGAATAAGAATAGAATAGAATAGATTAGATGGTAGTTTCAGCAAGAATAGAGAATTCTTCCTGGCTATGTGAATGGGATCTCTGTGTTTATCACAGAAATTGAGCTTGACTCACCTTGGGTTGGGTCCCACCAATTTTCAGAGGAAATGGGAAGATAACAGCCAGCATATCTTGTTTCTGCTGCAATACAAAACTTCTCTGAGTCACTCCTTTTCCAAAAGCAGTAACTTCTTGGGCGCCGTCAGACCCACAAATCTTTCCCATTTGTCCTAATAGGAGGAATTTAACAAAAGCAAAGTTGCGATTTCTTGCCAAGAAACCTTGCTTTAGTAATTCAAGAGGAACAAAGCATTTTATTCCTGCAGTAAGGAAAAATATATTATTCCCTCCAAATAAGCTTTATTTACAGAATATATGACTATTACTGATGGTGCAGGGGGGCTTTCTATCTCCAGCATTACTTGAGCCCCCACTGGTACAAGTACTTCTGTCTGAAATCTTTAGGCTCTGCTTGTGGAATGCTCTGGAGAATGATGTTTCTGGAGTTACTTTGTTCTAAATGCCTTTTTAAATTTATTTTTTCTTTCATTTAAGCGTTCTTCAGTCCGATTTGAATGAAATACCCTAGAGAAAAGGCCGTCTCCGGTGTTCCCGTCCATAGGGCTGGACAAGATGCCAAAGCAGGTAAAAAGAAAACCAGGAATTGTGTGTGCTAATTAAGTTTTACTGCCAGGAAAGAATTCTTGGCTTGTTTCCATGCAGTCAAGATTAGGTAACTACTAATGCATATTCACCCCTACTTCATTAATTGGCTGGACCTATTAACTGTGCGGTTTTGAGCTGTGTTACTAACACCAGCTAGTTGTTTGTGTTATGCCATTGGCTTTAATGGGGCAGGTGTTAGTGCGTGCAGCAAGCACATCCGTAAGGCTGATTGTTCAGTAAAATTAATGCACACACGAGCTATGCGATGTAGGTATCAGAAGTGATAATAAGCCCTTTCTCAGGTCTTGCAGTATCAGCTGCACGGTGGACTTAAGAACTCGGCGGGTGCCAGCGTAACACAGGGAACGCACAGGAGAGCACAGGAAGAGTGACTGGCAGAAATTCATCTTCTCAGAGAACTGAGTATTTCATAATTGTGTGTGTCTGTTCCCTGTGAGAGCCGCAAATGCCTTAACGGTCATTCAGAGTGGAATAACAGAAATCACTTAGATGGCAATGCTTACCTGCGTTCCTAAGCTTTTTTTTTTTTTCCCTTGCTGTGTAAAATTTTGTATTACTGGAAATGAACTACTTATGCTGTCTGCAAAAGATAATAATGCTCCTAAATGAGTACAGTATTGTAGCTTTATTTTTTTTTTAAGAAATGTGTTAATGGGGTTTTGCAGTATATTTTCCCCTTTATTAATGAGCTTGGCTCACATAGTGGGAATGCTGCTAACTAAATTTAGCACTTTTTCTGTATAAGCAAGGTGATACCATTCATTGACTTGGTTAACTTCTAAAGAATTGCAGATTTATGCTACTAAATAGAAATGAGTAGGGTTACTTTGAAGGACTTTCTGTGAAGGAGAAAGGGAACAGAAAAGGAATATCCAGAAAGCAAAAATCAGGACTGGCATCTTTTCCCTTCTTTATTTTCCCTCTCTCCTTCCTCCCAGAAATGACAAAGAGGACCTGAAATCTCTCTTCTGGCTAAGTTTTCCATTACGTTTGTACAACAAATGTGTCCTTCCAACTAATATTGTCAAGGACGTGGGAGCCCAGAGGCTAAGATTTAAATGCTTTAAGTGATTCAAAGGGACAAATCATCTAATGCAGCCCAGCTCTTGTAACACCACCATTTCTTTCCCCTGGCTGTAATGTGTGTGCTCTGCAACTTTACTCTTGGGGCCATCGGTTTCTGCTCTAAAAACGACAGTCTCTGCTAGGAAACCTGCATCTGTGCTGGACCATGGAGCTTTCAGCTCTATCTTGGCCTCTGCAGCCAGTCCTTCCTGCTTTCCACGGCCACGGCAGTGTTTGCATCGAATGCGTGACATTCGTAGACTTAGAAATACACCAGTTAAGAACACTGTCTAAGTGTGTCTGTGCTGAATGACCCGCAAAATTGCAAGTGCCAGGTAATGCAAGTCTAAGGACACACTCTTTCCAAGTGCCTTTGCTTATAGTCAGAATTACCAGCGATTAATTCAGTTTACAGATGGCGTTGTCAGGCTGCCATCTCTCGTGCGCTCATCTCTCATTTCTAAAACCAGAGCACCCCATGGGAACTACTGATGCAGGGGGAGGGCAACTGGGAGGAAGAGTAGCTCAAACATACTAAGTTATGACTCCCATTGAGACTGATCTTGGGTTACATGGAAGCAGTAGAAGAGCTATAAACTCTAGTGGATGAGGTGAAAGTCCAGCTGCATTCAGCCTTTGGTCCTGATCTGACATCCCCTCCAGGAAAATGGGCAAAAAGAAGATTCTATCATCCAGAATGACCTCAGTGAATCGTTTGAAGAAGAAGTTAGAGCGTTCCTCAGTGATGAAGAGAAACTGCACCTTTTTGATGACCTCACAAAAGTTAATCCGGTGACAACTACAACAGGTGAGAGCCAGGGGAGTATCTCCTGAGGAGCCACTTTCCCTGGTGGCTACTAATATAAGGTAGTTACTGTTCTCATCAAATTAATAGTACCATGAACATAGTAGTTAAAGATTCAAAGCCTATTAAAACCTATTCAAAGCCTTAGAAAGTCCCATTTGGCTTGGCTGAAATTTTTTTCCAAATAGTTTTATTGTATGTTTAGCTGTGCTGAACTCTTACCAAGCTGTGCAGGCAGAGCTCACGTTTGTGTTGTCGGTTCAGGTACCAGGGTGTGGCTGAGGGTTAATGCTATTGAAAGACTCCTGTGTGACCTTGTGATTGCAGGTTGGTTTTAGATGAACCTGTCAGAAAACAAGGCTCTGATTTAGAATCAAAATACGTCCGTGAAATTGGTTTTGAAAAGTAAATTCCTCTCTTGGCTTTTAAAGATCATCCTGTTAAGAGAAGCTAAGGCCTGTCCCTCGTGCAAATGGGGAATTCTTGCCTCTTCTGCAAATGAACAGATTTGCTTTCTAGGACTATGCAAAACCTCATAAAAGCCCAAGATTTATTGAATGGAATAGTTAGCAGATCCCTTAAGATTTTTAAAAATAAGGGCAACTCTTAAAGACACTGTTGTGTGCATGTCATGGTTTAACCCCAGCTGGCAGCTGAGCACCACACAGCCGCTCGCTCACTCCCCCTCAGTGGGATGGGGGGCAGAATCGAAAGGGTAAAAGTGAGAAAACTCATGGGCTGAGATAAAGACAGTTTAATGGGTAAAGCAAAAGCTGCGCACACAAACAAAGCAAAACAAGGAGTTCACTCACTGCTTCCCATCGCAGGCGGGTGTTCAGCCATCTCCAGGAAAGCTGGGCTCCATCACAAGTAACAGTTACTGGGGAATAAAAACACCATAACTCTGAGCGTCCCCCTTTCCTTCTTCCCCAGCTTTATATGCTGAGCATGATGTCCTATGGTATGGGATACCCCTTTGGTCAGCCGGGGTCAGCTGTCCCAGCTGTGTCGCCTCCCAGCTCCTCGTGCCCCCCAGCCCATTGCTGGCGGGGTGGTGTGAGGAGCAGAAAAGGCCTGGACTCTGTGTAAGCACTGCTCAGCAATAACAAAAACATCGCTGTATCATCACTGTTTTCAGCACGAATCCAAAACACAGCCCCATGCTACCTACTATGGCAGTGTCAGGTTAATAGTTGGACTCAATGATCTTAAAGGTCCCCTCCACTAGACAATTCTATGATTCTATTCTATGATTCTACTATGAAGAAAATTAACTCTACCCCAGCTGAAACCAGGACAGTGTATTAGAACTATATCACTCTCTTGATCACCTCATTCTCTATTCGACCTAACAGGTAACATATCTGCAGATTTTTGTTACAAACAGGAAGAGTCAAATACACTTTTCAAAAGATGCTAACAGAAGGTATGTCTTTCAGTTCTGAAATGTCTTCAAGCAAGATATGCAGTAAACTTGTTTTATACGAATGCTGGCTGCAGCCTGGTGGCTTTAAATCCGTTTCAGCCTGTCACCTGCCTCTATTCACCTGAGCTTATGAGAGAGTACCATGTTGCACTTCGTCCTCAGGTAATCCTTGTATTTGAAATAACTGTCCTTCCGCAGAGCCCAGATGTTAAGTTTGACAAAATCTATATAAGCAAAATAATCCTAAAGGATAAAACCCATTTCTAGTGAAATAGGAGTTCTGCTAAAAGAGCAGTACTGTTTTCAGATAAATGTGAGAAGAGCTTTGCTGTTCATTTGTGTTGAACTGTGTGATTACCGTTCTCTTAAATACGATCATTCTCTTTTATTGCCAGGATTTAAAACCTCACATCTTTGCAGTGGCTGAACAAACCTACAGAAACGTCCAAAGTCAGATAGAGCCTGTAAACCAATCCATAATTGTTAGTGGAGAAAGTGGTGCTGGGAAGGTAAGGGGATTTTTTTCTGACATTGCTCTTAAGTTTTGAGATTTGCTCCTGATTTGTAGTGCACGGTGTTTCAGTGAACAAGTAAAGACGAAGAAAAAACAATTCTGCCCGAGCACACAGCCAGTCTGCAGTAGCAAGACTCTCTTGAAATATGTGTAAAGCATGAAGTGATTGCTGCAGTTAAAAAGATTCTACTTAATATAGCTGCTCTTGAGGTGACATCTGTAATTTCTGGGAGGGCTAGATTTGAATCTTTCAACAGGAATTGCACCTGAGTCAATGTCTCAGCCTGTTAGGGAGCTCGTGTGGGTCTCAGCAAACCCTGTGTGGAGACTTAGAAGAAGCAGAGAGTTCAGATCCTATCCTAGACCCTTCTGCAATGGTCTGTCCCTATTCAGGAAGATATCCAGGATATTTTTAAGCCTGAGAACAAAATGATTTGCTTAGTGTTAATGACTCAAAGTCTCCATTTATATTCAGTTCATCCTAAGATACTAGCTGTTAATTCTAGGTGAGCGTCCAGGTGGTTACATCTTGATAAAGCTGCCATTCAGCAAAGCGTTCTGACTCCAGTGGCATTTAAATGTGTCTGTTGAACATAAGTACGTCCACAAAAAGTTTCCACTGAACTAGAGCTATAAACCTGACACAATTACCCTCTTCAGAATCCTCGCCAGCTGCATACTGTGTTTTCAGAAGCTAGGGCTGTTTCACTGACATAACTAAAACAACACGGTAAAAACAAAGACCTATTGTCAAGCCTCTCTCTTGCAGACCTGGACGTCTCGCTGCCTTATGAAATTCTATGCTTCTGTTGCTGCTTCAGTTATCTCCCCCAAAGGCAATGAAACTGTGGAAAGGATAGAGAAGAGAGTGTTGGATTCCAACCCTGTCATGGAAGCATTTGGTAAATGAGGCTTTTTTAACAGCTATAAGAGGTAGTGGCCACTGTGGGAATTTTCTTTGTTAATGCACAAGTTTAAGCCCTTGGTCCTCTCCCTAAAAGACAAACTCTTCAAATATTACCCTTAATATCTCTATGTCCTACATGGAAGAGTGGAACCACTCTGATTATGCTGTATTTGTCACTGGCAATTTCACAGGAAATGCATGTACCCTGCGGAATAACAACAGTAGCCGTTTTGGAAAATATATCCAGCTTCAGTTAGACAGGTAATAATCACTGTGTAAAAACCTTATCTATTGTCTTCTTCCTTTAAATCTTTACAAGCCTATTTCTGAAGGCTGCCCTAGAATATTTTATCTGTCTTTAGAACGTATTTTGGTTTGCTGGCAGCTTACATTATTATTATTTTTAATTTTTTTTGTGCAAGCTCTCACCCTGATCTCTAAGAGAGAGCAAAGGAAAAACAGAGATGCAGTTCAGAACTCTGAATAAAATATTACATTAAGCTTGCACAAAACTGAAGGTGAACTGCAAAGAATTCATGGTATCGTAACAACACAACACCCATCAGATTCTGTGAGAAAGTTTTGTTGAAATCTCTGCTTTTATTGCCCCTCTAGATTCCACCATCTGAGTAGTGCCTCCATCCAGACTTTCCTTTTGGAGAAGACCAGAGTTGCCTATCAGGCCCCCAATGAAAGAAACTTTCACATCTTTTATCAGGTTTGCTTTCAGTTAATTTTCCTAGATATTTCTGACAGTGGGGATGAAATCACCAGATTTACCACAGTTGTAATTTTTAATATTTAGCAGTTTTCCTGTCTGCCATGCTTCCAAATTAAGTCATGCTCCCAGTGCATTACTCTTCATTGTCTGTGAGATGTAAATACCAAAGGCAGAATTCAGTCCTTACCTTGTTTTCTGTCTCCAGATCACAAAAGGTGCCACTGCAGAGGAGAGGCTGGAATGGAACCTTCCAGAAGGGGCTGACTACCGCTGGCTGCCAAATTCTGAAAGAAACTTAGATGGTAAAGATTAGTTTCACAGACTGTCCATTAATAATGGCTGTAACTTTAAAGGAAGGCAGACAAAAACGTGTCTGCCTGTTAAATCCCATGAGCCAGGCTGGTCACCAGCAGACATTTTCCAAAGCCACCTGCGTTAATGTGATTATTTTCAAGTTTCAGTTTGCACTGTTAAGAGGTTTCACCTGGCTTAAACCAGTGGTTTTTGGCCTAGTGAATTTGCATCTCTGTGGCTATGTTTGGAAACCGATTTGTCTTTGGATGTGCTTCAGCAACCTCGCTGCCTCACGTCAGAGCCCCACCAAGTCAGCGTTCGGTCAATGACTTGGTTCTCCAGCTTGTACCCTGGGATTTACCAACACAGCATCTGCCTTCCTTGATCTCCTTTGACAATTCCAGCTGAACTGGAGGCAGTGTCGAGCATTCTGCTTGCCTGTGTTTGTGTGCATGGCTTTCTTTTAAATAGCACCCGTTTGGCTTTTCAGAGGACTGCTTCGAGGTGACCAGAGATGCAATGTTTCACTTGGGCATTGACCGCTCCACGCAGAACAATATTTTCAAGGTCAGGTACAAAGCACGGTCACCACAAGGCTGCTGCTGATGTTTGGAATGTCTTTTTAGTGTGGGATTTCTGCAGAAGTAAATCTGTATCGATGTATAGAGTGTAGGATGTATGGTACTCCTGACTGCAGGGCCTGCAGCTATGCATTTGATTGTGTAATCAAATATTAATTCTTAACTAAAAATCTGCACCAGTGGACTTTAGTTTTCCTTCAGTAATTGCAGCATTAGGAATTAACACAGAAGCTTGGAATCTACTTGCTTTTTTTTTTGTGTACAGAAATGTTTTGACTTGTCATATTCATGTGGCTAAGGGAAGGTGAAGAGGACACTGTTTTAGAAAACTCAATGAATAATTATATTTCAGGTATTGTCAGGCCTTCTCCATCTTGGGAATGTTCAATTCTGTAATCCGGTGGATGAATCTCAGCCTTGTGAACTAGAAGACAAAGCCAAAGGTGAGGCAACGAGCATGGCGTGCTCCAGAGAGTCTTGTTCTCTTAATGCCCAATGGAAAGGATTACTACGCTCTTCTGCTTGGTAGGAGACTATCGAGGTCTTGGGCAAACCAAAATTTAAGTGTGTTTTTATTCAGTACTTCAGGGTTTCAAAGTACCGAACAAACAAAAAGCCAATGCTCCCCTGCTCTGAGAGATAACATCCTTCCACCACAGGTCAAGGCAACTGCAACGTTAGACAGTCATTTCAGGAGGATTATTGGCAGAACTGTTACTCTTGATCGTAATCTTACGCTGACATCACAGGACTTCCAGAAATCTGACCCAGAGTGGAGAGCAGGGCTTTTAAAATTAAAGCTTTGAAGTTCTCACAATAAAGACTAAAACTTAGGAGACTTAGGTCTCTGCTCAGAAAAGGTGGAAAAAGTAACAAAGACATACCTAGAAAGTACTCTCTAAAAGCGCCTTCTTCAGTGTGGCAAACTTCAGACTTTTTTGGTATCGTTGTTTCATTTCAAATAGCGTACCTAAAATTCTAGGGGTGTTGCACATCCAAATACAGAATCTGGTCTTGCAAAACTTTCCCCCAGGTTTGGGCAAAAAGATCCAAAACCCACGTTTAAGTTGGTGAGTTCATGGAAGTGTCATTTGTCTATGCTATCTCTAGATCTTCCATAACTTCAAAGGGGCTGCATCCATTTGACACTCCAGATAACCTTGCAATGTTGCTTTTTTCTGGGCAAGACTTTGTGAAAACTGCTGGAGATTTGCTGCAGATACCTGTCGAGGAACTACTGGAATCATTAAGAATTCGAACAATAACTGCTGGGAAACAACAACAAGTCTTCAAGAAGCCGTGCTCCAGAGCCGAGTGTGAGACTAGGAGGGACTGCCTCGCCAAAGTGATCTACGCCAAGTAAGGACACGTAGCCCAGGCTGCTCTGCTAATCCCTATAACTTTTTTGAGGGAATAGAGAGGGATTTACTTTCCCTTGGCTTTCTGCTTGGACTCAATAGCAGCGTAACCCTCCCTTCCCTGCTCGACACACCTTTGAATCAGTTGTAGACACTGACAGAGCTGCAGTATCTGATAGGGACACCTTCAGAGAACTGCTGTTTCATGCCAGCAGGCAGCATGTCTTAATTTTTTGTTTCTTCCACGTGATACTGGTAAAAACAGGAGTAAAAGAGCACTACTCTGTTGTAAGCAAGCACTTTCCAACTAATCCAATTGTCATTGTCTGCAGATTGTTTGAATGGCTCGTTTTGGTCATAAATGAAAGCATCTATGGAAATCCTTCAGGATGGACCAGCTTCATAGGTATGGTTTGTTCATCCCTGGTTTAACTGGGTAACCCTAAGTCCTTCAAGCTGCTCTTAAATCAAAGTGCACTGTCTTCCCATGTTCCTCCCAGGTTTGTTGGATGTTTATGGTTTTGAAGCCTTCCCTGAAAACAACTTGGAACAGCTTTGTATTAACTATGCCAATGAGAAACTGCAGCAGCACTTCGTAGCACACTATCTGAAGGCACAACAGGTAATACTCTGTTAAGATCAAATGTTGAATATCTAATTTTAAAACAGCATTTTTAATCTCTATCATTGTATTTCTTTGCTTCTGATTGGATTGCAACCTTCAGTCGAGTAATTAATGCCACAGAAATCAGTGGGAAGTGAGTAAAGATTGGGTTTTTTTAAAGAGGAGAGTGTGGGGCAGTTGGTGGAATGAGACAAGTTTCTCCTGTAGGGCACTGGAAACCTGTTCCCTGTTATACAGCTCCGCTGGCTCTGTGCCTTGTTAAACTCTTTGCATTCCCTCAAAGAGCTGAACACTTAAAACTAAAGTCTTGAGATAAGAATGGCCTAAATTGAGATTCTCTTGCAAGCTGCTGCTTATAACCACGTTAATTCTCTTCGAGTATAAATTACCTTAATGGTTGGGTTTGGTTCTAGAGCTGTGCTTAGTACAGAGGCAGAGACCCCAACAGACCCCTGTGACCCAAACATCAATAGCTTGTGGTACCTGGTGGAGGCCTCCTGCTGCCAGAGAATGGCTTCATCAACCCAGTTCTCATCCTGGTGCCTGTAAAGATAAAACCACACAAATGCACTGCGGTCACTTCCTTAACTGGTCACACGCTGATAATTCCAGTTCCCATCTGAGTGCTCTGAAAGCTGCAGAGTCCCTGCCAGGCCCAGGATGCTGCTCTAGTGGATGTACGTACGTCCTCCTTGAATCCCTCCACGTGACACATCCATTACCACAATGCTCTTTGCCATTATCTGGAATCTGGGAAATTCTTTTCTTTACGGCACCAATGTGATGGTACCTCCTGCATTGTGGCATAGTTTTATCAATTTATTCAGGAGATAAGTACCTCTCTGACCATAATTCATGCTTTCCTATGCCAAGCTTTTTTTTCCCTGCCTGCCCTCGTCAGTAAGGCAGGGGTTAATGGTCAGTGAAGATGGAAACCAAGTTCAAGCACACAATTACTTTCCTTGAAACTGATTGATGACCTCTATTTATAGTCCCCTCCCAGTTACTGCCTGCCCTCTCACCTCTCCTGAGCTGGCCCTGTCCCAAGCCACTTAGACGCCATTAGTGGCCACACTGAGCAAGCTTTCGCCAGGAGACCTTTAAAATAACTGGCCGGAGTTTGTGCTTGTTAAACACTCCTGACAGTTTGTTCTGTAATTTGGCAAAAATATTGTACAAATTATTTCAACCAATATCTTTCTCCGCTTCCTTTTGGATCAGGCTTTGTTTTAAATGGAGCCCAGTAAGTAAGGTCTGGCGTAGGGTGGTTGGTTTAGGGCTATGTCCCAAGCTGAGGAAGGAGTTCTCTGCGATCCTTGCCCTACAGGGCAGAACACAGTACAGCCAGGAGAAACTTACTGGGACTGTCTGAGCCTTGCAGCTCTCTCTAATAAATCTGAGAGGTTCCCAGAGGCTTAAACAAATTGTTCCAGCAGGATCTGCTGGTACATACTCAAAAGCTACCTGGGGTAGCATATCCTCGTTTGTTTTTTTTTTCTCAAGATTGCCACTGAACACGAGCTGAGCTTTGGATCTGAGCCTGGGATTAACTGTTAAACAGTAACTGCATCAAACTGCAAAAAGCACACGGTTATTTGAGCTGTAGTGCCCTCTGCTGCAGAGTAACCGCTTTCTCTTACTTCAGGAGGAATATGCAGCCGAGGGCCTGCAGTGGTCCTTCATAAACTACCAGGACAACCAGAACTGCCTGGATCTGATCGAGGGGAATCCTCTCAGCATTTTTTCTTTGCTGAATGAGGTAAGCGTGGATCTACACTCCCAAATGCTTTTGGCCTAATTTCCTGCCATCCATCCCATCCCACCAAACATGAGTGCTCAATTAGTAGGAAACTTGATATCTATAAAATTTCTGCAGCGCTTACTTTTCAGAACAGTTGGGACACTGCTGCTTCCTATGCTGAGCCATCTTTTTTCCTCTGAAACAGGATGTTCTGATTCAAATACGAAGCCTCAATTACATTTTTGGGGTTTTTTTATTCCCCAGTATTTCAGGGCTTGCATACTCAAAGCAACTCTGAAAGTAAAGTGGCTATGATTTTAATTTAAAGTGGTTTTAACTTTTAAAGACCATTCTTTATGGCAAATAAGAGCTGCAATTTTGTCTTGTCTGTTCTGCAGGAGTGCCGTCTGAACAGATCCTCCAACACCGACCTCTTTCAAACGCGGATTGAGAAAGCCTTGTCTAATAATCAATGTTTAAGTCGAAACAAGTTTAGTAAGAAGCCTAACTTTATTATTTCACATTATGCTGGCAAAGTCTGCTATCAGCTGGCAGCCATGGTGGAGAAAAATAAGGTAGGTGTTTTTAGAAAGAGCTGTTTAAAAAACAAAGAAACAAAAAATCTTACAGACCAAAAGCGATTTAAATCAAAGCACGACTAACGTATATATTCAGTGATGTTTACTGGAGATACATACCTTGCTCCAAACAAGTAGATTCACAGAATGTTCCTGACTCTGACTCTGAATGTACATAGTCAGATTTGAAACTACAGCTTTGATTAAATCACAGTTGGCATCAGAAATACTATTCCATCTATACCTGTGGAATTTTTAGTCATTTTCAAAGGTGGCAGGTTTCTGGTAAGTCCAAATACTCATGAGTCACGTTTGTGTTCGCAGGACCCCATTCCACCAGAGCTGGTCCATGTGTTGCAGAATTCTAAAGACCCTTTGATTCAAAAATTATTTCCTGTGACAGAGAGGAACCAAAATAACATCAAAACCCAGAGCAGAGCAGCTGTGGTTACAGTGGTGTCAAAGTTCAAGGTACATCCTATTTGGGCTTCTGCTTTCTACTGCTGCCTTCAACACTAGATGAGAAAACAGTATAGTTGGACCAAGACCAGTAAACGTTATTAAAATGAAACAGCTGTAAAACAGAAACAGCTTCAGATTCCTGAGATTCTCAGGGTTTTAACTCACTCTGATTTTACCTTTTCCTTTAACAGTTGGGCATCTGCCTTTGTGAGGCTTCTTCCTACCTGTTCCTCTGGAGGGGTAGCTTCAGCTGATGGCCCTGCTATGATTTTGGAAACTTTCTGAATTTACCATCAAGTGTTTTACAAAAGCATCCACAGAGTGGGTTTTTTGCTCAAGCTGTCCTTACAGAAGAGCTCTGCTAATGCTGAGTCTGTATAGCCATCCTTGCAAAAAAAAAAAAAAGGCTTTGTTGTTTTTACAGAAGACCACTGATTTGTTAAACTACCCATGGAGGAGTTGTCCCTAATGAAGCCTGTATTTGTTTTCTACAGAGTTCGCTTGAACATCTCATGCAGATCTTGAATAGCACCACACCGCATTACATCCGCTGCATCAAGCCTAACGCCGACTGCAAGGCAATGACTTTCAAAAGAGAAGAGGTAACTTTTCAAAAGCCCTTCCTCACGGAGTTGCTGAGAAGGTTCCTAGAGACACTGTGTGGGGCTTTGCATTGGGTCTCTCATCTGGAGTCACTTGCAAAGCTCTTTTCTCAGCACATCTTGAAATAGCTTTTTCTGCTTTGGAGCTTCCAAGATAAACATCCTTTCGGAATCACTGATGATGCTTGTCTGAAATGGAGGTGGTAACCACAGCAGCTCTTCCAGATGCAACTTACTTGTTGCTGTATGAGAGGTTCTCTTACCAGAGTAATCCTGGGTTGGTTGGGGTGCTGCCATCCCAGCCCTCAAGAGAAAGGTGACATAACTGCTCCGCACTCCTTCATGGTGAATGCCCTATAAAACTTTGCTTGCTCCCGGAGTCTACTGTAGAACAAGTTAGATGAGATCAACCAGCAAGTCTGTCTTTGGGAACAGAGCAGCAGATGCTAAAGCTCTAACTAGAGAGCCTCATCTGCGCAAAAATAAGCATCTGGGTAGCGCAGCATTATCTTTAAACACAGTATTAAAATACCAACATTGGGTTTCTGTGTTCTGCTGCATTCGGCCAGTGCAGGGTGTGTGGCCACCACGAGAGAGGGGACACAAGGACTCTTCTCTGTGTCAGCTCTGCCTTGACCCTTCTCTGGGTGTTACTCAAAGCAGCAGCTCGTTGGCTGCATAATCCCCCTCTGCCTCCGTTCCGCAGCCGCCGGCCGCACACCCTGCAGGCTCTGGGGCGGCTGCTGAGCTGAGCTGCACCGCACCAGGGCCGAGCACATGCAGCTTCCACGAAGAGTAAGACGGTGGTTGCCTAAACCATCTCAATTTACACCTCAGGTTCTCAGCCAGCTCCAGGCGTGTGGAATAGTGGAAGCCATCACCATCAGCGCAGCAGGGTTCCCTATTAGGTAAGTCTGAATTTCTTGAGCAACATCTTCCATAATCCGTTTCTATAGCAATTAGTGGCATATTAGTTACTCAGAAGAGCATTTAAGCAGGAAATCCAAATATTTTGCAGTCTGTTTCAGATCATGAAACTTTACTGATTCTTTCAAAGCTATGGGAAGGGTTCTGCTCACTACTTGCTTTTAAGCTTATTTGAGCCCCTCTCTTTCTCGTTTTGGAGACAAAAATACCTGTCACAAACGTGGACTGCTCTTCAGTGTTTTGGATAATGAAACTCTGCTCATTCAGCAAGTCCCAAAGTGCAGTCACCAGCGCAACCTGTGTTCAAGGCAGTGGGATTCTTAAAAATATACCAAATATTAATGAAGCCCAGATGTGTCTGTAACACACCTCTGGTCCAAGAGCTCACGGAGAGCTCCAGTCTGAGAAGCTGGGGAAGAGTTGTTTTGATGTGGACTATTGTGTACTAAAACTTTCTAATTTAATGTGGCCCCACAGTAACATTTTTAGCAATTAAAATTAAATTATAAATGGCATTCATCTAAGTGTAGCTGCTTGAAGTCGAGCATTTCATTGCAGCTAGTGACCTTGCTAGGCTTTCTTCACCACCTGTAGAGGATGGAGGTAACAAGACCTGAGCTAGTTGTGGTTTTGACATCTCAGTATTGATGGGGTGAAGCTCAGCCGTTACCATAAACAAGCACAATTCCTGCCCAGTCTTTGTTACTGGCAGAAGAAGTGTTATTGGGCAATAGAGAGTCTCCTGAATTTCTTCAGAAAGTCTGTACTTTCTTGTATGTTGGTGGCTGCAGAGGCATCAGCCTATTTGCATTCTATGCACTGGATTTTTGAAGCCATTTGGCAAGTTCTTACCGCTCACAGGACAAGTTATTGACTGTACAGTAAATGGTACTTGCCTAGAATTAACCGTACGTTTGTCTGTCAGGATCCCTTTCCAAAGTTTCACTGAGCGCTATCAAATACTCAGAAAATCGTGTGGGTCCAGTAAAAAGAGAGTGTGTGATAAAAGCAACTATTTTTCTACTGCCGAGAAAAAAGGTACGTTTCTTTAGATAATCCCTCTGCTATCAAGTGAAATTATCACTGCACCAAGTTGGTATCGCGTGGATCAGATGCAATGACTGTAGTCAGACCTAGGGACACCACTACTCTCAAAAGTATTTCTCTATCACCAACTCAAGTTTCTAATTTGCCTAACGCTTACAGCAGGCTCTTTAAAAGTCTGCAAATCTTTCATCTTATTGGTTTTCTGTGCTCCTCCTGGGTAGAGCAGTTACAGTTATGATGGTGTTGGGGTTCCTCCGTTATATAACCTGATTTAGAGTTGGTTCTTGAGTAGACTTGAAAACCACTTACCTTTTTGCTTATATTCCTTCTCCTTCCTTTCTTTTTTTTTTTTTTTTTCCCCCACCCTGTTTTCTTGCCGAACACACTGACCTTCTGCCTTACCTGGATTCTGGCGCTTCTTCTACCTTTTGCAAACTTCTGTATGCGATTCTTTTTTCTAAGCAAGAGCCAGGATGGACTTTAAAAAACACAATCCAGTCTACAAGGTAACGTCTTTGGTGTGAACCCCTTGGAGGAGGAGCTTACCAGGTGGTTACACTTAATATTGAAAGTTGCTGCAGCCCCCTTCTCTCTCCCAGATCAATCCCATCTTCACCCAGTGGGTCTGTTCAGTAACCGGTAGGGGTGGGAAGCAGGACCAGTTAAGTACCAGCCTCTTTCTGATAAGTAAAATGGCTGGAAATCTATTCACCTTGCGGAAATGGAATAAAGTAACGAGGTAGAAGCTGGAAAATCACTTACACGCCGTATCTTTCTCCCTCGGTTATAAAGCCATTAGCTGAAAGGCCTCACTGGGATAGGTTACCCGTCCTTTTTATCTTTAGCGGGTAATAAGCTGCAAACAAAGCAAAACAATTTCCTAAACATGGGGATAAGCTTTTGGTTCCCTTATCAGCCCAGCCCCATGAACACCATCATAGTCACCAGATGTCTTCCTGTAAGCAAGAATTGCCTCTATTTGTTTTCAGTACCTTAAAATGCTCTCATCTCCTTAGAAATATTTATAGCAGAAAAGCAAACAGTATCCAGGATGGAAAGATACAAAGAGCATCACGTTCCAGCATTGGGCATGCAGAAACTTGGGCAGCATTGCCTTGAACAACACAATCCCTTTCCAGGACAGGTCTGAATTAAAGTCTACCTCTATTTCCAAATAGATTTAACCTGTTTGTCTCAGAATGTCAAAACTTGTGTACCATGTCCCAAAAATGGTTTTAATAACCTCTTATTGCTGCAATAAACTCCTGCTTAGTACACGTCCCTGTAGCTGCTTCTGATGCCCTGTGAAAGCTGTAGAATTGTGTAGAATTTGTTTTCTGTTCCTGCATCTTTGGGTACATTAAGGCTACAAGTCTAATTCCTTGCTTTTTGTTCTTTGTTCCCAACAGCTTTTGAGTTTGGGGTATTTTGTCAGATTTTCTTAGGGCTGAGCTGCTCAAATCTATTCTTAATGGCATTGCTGTTGCTTTCTAATGTTTCCATGTAGGATGCTTTAAACAATGTGAAAACAGCTGAGCCCTCCGTGTGCCTGTTTCATTGCCTAGATCTACCCAAAAATGACATTTCTTACCCAGGGATAACTTGTAATGGAGGTGATAAGACAGCACCCAAACTACATCCTAATTAAAACACACCGAGCTGGTTTTCTGGCTGCTGGCCATTGGCAAAATCCATGCTGTCACATCATCTTTCACTTAAACACAGCTAGATCTAGTAATGTCTCAGCCATCACCTCCTCCCCTCCTGTTGTAGGTGTATCCCCCCCTAAATGGTCCAGAAGTCTCAGTGTAAAGACGATTACTTGGTCCCGAGTTTCAAGTTTGGCGATACCTTCTCTCCAATGCTTCGTTCGCAGGCGGGACTCCGGTGGTGGCCGGTGACAAAGCATCGCGTGATGTCATCTTTGAGATCCTTCAGAATGTTATGGGACAAACCACTGCTGAGCAAACGGGGAGCAGAGCAGAAAACCCTTCAGTGTACTGCGGCAAAACCAAAGTGTTTATGGCGAATGCTGTGGTAAGAGCGCCGGTTCCTTACAGCTCCAGGCTAACGGGGCTGGAGCGCGTTTGCCTAACGGGGATTCTGGCACAGATTGTCATCGTGGTTTAGACGATGCTCCTGCTAACAGCAGCATGACCACAATTTGGCATTTTCCTTCAAATTATTAAACTAAATCAAACGTCCATCAGAACGTAGCTATCAGAAGCACTTTGTTTAACAGCATCCTTGTTAACAGACATGGAGCTGTACTTGGGTCCAGTGCTGTACCCTCCCAGTTCCAGTAACGATTACAGCTTTCCTCGGCTTCAGCCGACGGACTCGGATACTCAGCCAGGCTGAAACAGCTTCTTTGGGAAAGAGATGAAGGAGATGAAGGCACCTTTGCAAAGCTCATGTTCTGGAGAGTGCAGCCTTAAAAGAAACCCCTTCAGTGGAGCTACTTTTAAGCCAGCTGCTGCTGTGACTTTGGGAGTGTCCACTTTTTCCCTCCACAACACCCTTTTTCCCCTCGGACACTTACATTTTCATTTTACGTGTTATCTATCTAATGAGCACGAATGAAGTACTTTCACTTCTAAAACCTAATCCAGCAGTTTTAGCACCCTGAAATGCGCATGTAGTTTTTCTGACAAACACCAAGAGGCTGTAGAAGAGGGAGGAGCAGTGAACACAACCCCGTTCCCGAGTACTAACTGCAGGCTCCTGTCCCCAATGCAGCTGGAGCGACTTGAAGCCAGAAGAGTGGAGGTGTTAAATAAGAAAGCATTTTGCATTCAGTGCTGCTGGAGAAGATTTAAACAGAAGAAGCTAGAGAAGGAGAGACGGTCTGCAACCATCATCCAAGCAGGTAAATTGATAAGGATGCGGCTGAAGAGAATACAAGAGGTAACATTTCCAGTTGCTCTGGATGTTTAAGGTGGCAGGAGCTGTTAATGTTAACTGAGCACGGAGAAAGCTTAAGTGCCATCTCTCTGACATGGTGTTCAAGAGCTTCTGCGATTCTGTGTACTCAGACTTCTTTTAATTAAATCTTCAGCTGTTCGTTCCTGGTTGGCCAAGAATCGCTTCCGAAGGATGCGCAAGGCTGCGAATGTTATTAAGCGTGGCTGGAGGAAATGGAAAGTAAGTACCTTGGTACAGGAACTCATTGAGTGACTGAGGCTTTTTTGTGTTTGAGAAAGAATCTCCCTCTGTCAAGGAACTGTACAAAACCAATTCAGTCAATTCTCCAGAAAACTCTTCTCAAGCTGCAGAGCAGCAGAGGGTGCCAGTCCTGTACAGCTGCTCCTGCAGGGTGGCAGCACAGAGACTGCACAATGGACTCGTTCCTTACCATCGTACCATGGGAAAGTGCCCCAAAGGGTGTCCTGTCCTTCACGATGCCCCTTTTTTAGAGTGCTAGTTTTACAGTTTTAAATTTTGTTCAAGAGGATCTTATGCAAGAGTATTGTTCTGCTTCTCTTCATCAGGCAAAAATGGCTGCTTTAGCAGCAGCTGAATTGGATGAGGGCGAAGAAAAGGCTTTCTTCTCAGGTCCTGGAGCTACGACAATCTCGGCCAAGCCACCGTGCTCTTTGGAAACAACTTGGCCTCTGCACAGGATAATTCCGTTCTGGCCTCTTGGCCTCGTCCTGGCTGCTGCACCCGTTACTGTGACGGGACTTCGGAGAGACCTGTCCCTGCTGGCTTGTCTCAAAGTCCTTCAGGAGAGCGACTGCTGCAAGGTGGAGAGCTGCTTCTTTGGCTGCGGCATCACTTCCATTAGAGCTCTCCCACAGGTAACGTTCCTCATGCTATCGAGTCATCAACACAATTAAGCCATCACGAGTTCAGGAACCTGAACTCCGCAATGGAGCGGAGCGACTCTGAAGTCTGCTCTCAGGCTAGAGCCTTCCTTTTCCGCTGGCTCAGACGTGCCGGGCGGCCGCTGATGGCTCTGACATCCGTAGGTCAAGCTGGACACAGGGCTGAGTGGAGACTTTCAACCAAGCGTGAAAACTCCTTGTTTTTCCCATGACAATCTCTGTCACAGGAACAAGCTGATCAAAGCTCTGCTTCAAAACCAGAGCGCGGAGGATTCCGACAGGGGCTCTGCTGTTACGTACTGTGTATTTTTTCTGCTTAGGGCATTCAGGTTGCACAACAGGTGAACACACGAAAAAGCATCCACTTGGGGAAAAGCCCCTGGGTGTATTAATAACATCCCAGTAATTCTGTATTCACTTCACTGCACAGACTAATTCAGACGGAGGATTTTCAGGGCAGAAAGCGGGGAACAGCCCTCCCGTACTCCACCTGCTAACAGACAGGCAGAACGGTCTCAGATACCATTTACTACAAACAGCCACAACCCACACCGGCTTCTCTCGGAAGCTGCGCTCTGGTTACCACCCCCTTGGGGCTGGGCTTGGCTTTTTTGTTGAAAAATTCTTGAGGTTGCATAAAATTATGCTTGCAAGAACGGAGCCTGTGCCTGGTCAATTATGAGAAGTAGGAAGAAGCAACACCAAGTTCAGTACTGACTAAATACTCAGATCTTCAGTTTAAGCTAAATGCAGTTCAAATACTCTTTGTAGTAACCATTTCTCTTAAATCCATTTGTGCCAGGACTTCTCTGGAGCTCCTCCTCTGTCCTTACTCATGGTCACTAGCACTGCTTCGTCTGAATAGCAAAATGAGCTCAAAATCTGGCAAAACATCAACTGACCCCTCCACCTCTTTTTCTTCTAGGGCTCAGTCAGGTTTCACTGTAAGAAGTCTCCCCTGCACTACGCAAACGTCAGCCCCCACTCGGATGCCTGCTCTGTCACTGGGTTTAACCAGATCTTACTGGACAGAAAAAAACTCCTTCCAACATAGGTTTCGGCCACCTGCACACGCCCTGCATTTTCCTTCAGGGAAGGACTGTCTGCAAAATGCTGCTTCCAAATTACTCAACGTCCGTATCTGCCGTTACCTCAGAGCTTTCTGTATCAATGCATTGTATGTATAATATAGCATAATATAACATACATCAAATTTAGAACGCAGAGGGGGGACGCTCCTCCTCTCACACGTGCACATATTAGAGGAAATATCAGTACTATGAGAACACTTGACATAATTAAAATAGACCAAGTGCTTTAAGCACAATGTACTTGAAGTGACCGCGTCTGGCACCACCTGGGAGAAGCGAGAGGCTGGTAACGAGAGCGCAAAGAAGGGAACCATGTCTGATGCGTCCTGGATTCTCCTTTGGAGATACAACTATTCCAACTGACCGTGAGTGTTCAGTAACACCCTAACGCTTCTGACTGGCCAAGGGAGCGAGCCGCAGTCGGCTGTAACACTAAAGCCTGATGTCTCAGGGAAAAGCGAGACCGGACTCTCGCTTTCTTATCTATAGGACCAAAACCATACGTATTCACAACCGCCGTGGCATTTCCAGCACTAACCCTGTCAAGAGCATCAGCTCTGCCAAGGCTCTCATCAGAGGCACCCTCTGCCATCCCTCGGCTGCTCACACGGGTCTTGAAAATGTTCAGCTCTTCCGTGTTTTTAAATAAACTGTTAAATACCTTGTAAAGGTGTCTGACCGTCCGCAACGAGGTTCAGTTAACAAAAACCATTTCAGATTAGTTTGTGGGTTAAAGTAAAAGCAAATATATTTAATAGTAACTGTTATCGGGAAGCAACGTTTCCCACAGTTGACAGTATTTTTGTACCAACAGAAAGCAAGTCCAGGGAACATCAGGTTTAATTCCTGTTATCTCCCAGTCCGTCCAACACTGCGTCACTGTTTATCAACTCTAAACGGGGAATTGGAGCACTGGCATCCGTGAGCAAAGCGTGACCAGGCCCCGTGTGCGCCCCGGCAGCGGCGATCTCTCCCTCAGAGGGGAAAAAAAATCTCGAGGAAAGAAAAAGGTTCCCCGAGTAGCTCACTCGGGAAGAATGTTCTCCTTCTCTGGAGGCTCAACAATCCTCAAGCAGCAGTCTGCAAACTCGACAAACAGCGGCTCCTGCATGTACTTCTTCATGAGGGAGCTTTTATCTTCTGCCCCATCGATGGTCAGCAGCAGCTGCCTGAGATGGGGATTCAGCAGCAAACCTCGCAGCTCTTCCGACTCCCCTGGGATGAACAAAAAAAAAAGAAAGGGAAAGGTAAACAGCGCTAATCCTGAATAGCTACAAACAGGCTGAGCCCACCCTCCTTTTACAAATAAAGTTTCAAAGAGACGCGGTGAAAGGCCAGGTTCCTGGCGTCTGAATCTCGAAGGCCTTGCCATGAGTCGCCCAAGGGGGACGAGCCGCTGTGCCCCGTGAACGCCTCGCAGGAACTGTGTCTCCGCTTGCTTGGCAGAAGCCGCCCCCCCCCCGCCCCGCACACCCAATTGATTCCCGACTCCTCAAAATTACCTAAAAGCTGCAGTTTCTGCAGCGGGACGCGGTCCTGCTCCTCGTCCTCACTCAGGATGTCCTCCACCGACCAGGGGCCACCTGCGGGCGAGCACGGCGGGGCTGCAGAGGGGCCGGGAGGGGGGGGCCCGGTGCCGCACAGCCCGCCCGCCCGCCCCACCTACCTGCCGCCTGCCCGGCGCCCTCCGCCCCGCCGGGGGAGCTCTCTCCGCCCGCCGAACGCTCCGGCTCCGGCGCGCATCGCTCTGCGGGAGGAGACGGCGTGAGCGGAGGGGCCAACCCCATCCACCACCCCCCCCGGACCCCGTCCCCCTCCCCGTCCCCGCCGGTCACTCACCCTTGTGGGTCCTGCAGCACGGCACCGAGCAGCTGCGGGGCGAGAGCCGTCGGTAAGGCCTGGGGGCAGCCCCGCACCGGGCGGCCGCCGCCCCCGTCACCGAGCGGACCAGGCCGCACCGTCCCCCCTCTCTCCCCGCCCGCCGCTCCCGCCCCCAGGCCCCCGCCGCTTCCGGCCCCCCGGCCCCTGCCCGCCGCCCCCCGGCCCGGCCCGGCCCTCACTATGCGGCGGCGCAGCGCGGGCAGCGGTACTTGGCCGCCCCGGCCGCCCCGCAGACGCCGCAAGGCCTCGGTGCCCGCATGGCGCCCGCCACCGCGCCAGTCCCGACCAGCCGAGCGCCGAGCGCCCGCAGCCAGGCTCGATAGTCAACCGCCGAGCGGCGGGCGGGGCGAGCCGGGCCCAGGGATTTTTTTTTTTTGTATTTTATATAAATTTTTATATAAATCTCCCCAACTCCTTGCTTTTGAAACGACAGTCGCTGCCAGAGCCAGTGCTGCATTGAATATTCTGCCGGTTACGTAGCACCTTGCCCCGGAGATGCAGAGAGATCGGCTGATACGATAAATACCACCCAATTAAAGCCACCCCCCCCCCGCTGACCCCCCCCGCCCGCGCCCGGGGAGTTCGGGGTGAAGCTCCTGGATTCGGTCGAGGTCGAAATACCCCCGGTACGAGACAGAGGTTCGGGTTCCAGCCCAAGGCTCCCCGAGGCGGGCGCTGGAGTGGCAGCACACGCTCGGGGACAGAAAAAAAAAAAAACAAAAAAAAAAAAAACGGAGCCAAATTTATCTTGCCCGAGTTACATTATCCATTTAAATAATTCATTTTAATTATATATCATTTAGAGCCATCCATCTCCTTAACTGGCTGAATTTCAGTTCAGGCCAAACAAATGCTCCCGGCCTTCTCCAACGGGAAGCGGGGCAGAGGAGGGGGTTTATGGCCATAAATGCCAAACACGGCGTGTGGGAGCCGTTAACGTGCCGGCTCTCGCCCCTTCCTCACGCGAGCAGCTGAACCCGGCTCTTGCACCAAACGTGCTCTTTTCTCATCCCCGCTCAGGAAGAGATCAACGGGATTTTGTTCCCGGTTCACTCAAGCCTTTTGAAATGCTGAAAAAATGACAACAAAGCAAACGAATGAAATGAATCCCCGAAAACTGGGACCTGCGGGGGGGGGAAGGGCTGATTCCGACCCTTCGTGAAAGAGAGACCGTGGTGACGGTTGGATCATCGCACTGAGGTAACACCCCCGGGCAGTACTTGAGCGTACTTTAAAACCAGAAAGACGAGCCAACGTCACCAGGATCTACTGCTCGAGGCTTCTAGACTGTGCGAGGGGAGAGAAGGAATTTGAGCACTGAGATTCTTCTAGAAAATATCCCCTCATTACTAAGAATAAGCACTAATTTCTATGAGGATCCGGCAGATCAACTGTTCAGTAGCCAGTTTCCCTTCTGGAGAGGGAGGGAGACCTTTTCCTTTTACAAAATACTTACTCTTAACATTTTTATTTTGGTTTGTTTTGTACAGGAAACTGTGATTCTGATGCTGAAGAATTCGAGTGAGATTTTTCTCCTAAAGCAACTCAAATTTCAAAAGCCACAGACTCAAGCGCTCCTCTCTTTATAAGCAGAAATAGGAAAAGGGCAGTCACAATTTTCTCACAAAAAAAACGTGCGGTGCAGCCACGTACTGCAGTTACAATTCAAATTACAACAGTAAACCAGAGCTGAGCCCCCCCGTTAATAAAGAGATTTATCAAATATTCAAAGATACAATTTGGCTGCCTGTAAATGAGAAAGTAAAATTGCGTTTCCCCCACAGTACCCAACGTTTTCTAGCCGTTTAACTGCCTTCAAAACCAGGAAAGCACGACACAAAGGAGGTGAGCCTGGGCAGCAAAGCGCACACACAACAGAAACCCATTTCCAAGGGCAAAGCAAACACGGCTAATGGAGTTATTTTTATCTCCCAGCACAACAGCTCCGTGGGGTCCGTCTGGAGGCCGGACACACCGGGCAGTGCCGGGATGCTTCGCCGGGACGAGGTGCCAACCGCCGCCGTGCTGCGCCCCATTCCCGGCCCCACAGGCCCTGGAAGATGCTGAGAGAAGCCCCAAAAGCTCCAGCCCCCCCCCTCCAACTCCTTCCAGCGCAGGGACCCGCGCTGTTTTCCGCGCCCCGCGCTGGTTTCCCGCGCCCCGGAGCTGTCCACGGGCCGGGTGCTGAACCGCCCCGGGAGCCCGGCTTGGAGTCCCATCTCCGATCGCACGGACACGGCAGCAGCGCCGGGGCAGGGACAGTCTCCCGGGGCAGGGACAGTCCCCGCTAGACGTTCTCGATGGTGCAGGCTCGAATGCGGTTGGTGGAGAGGCATTTGAGAGCCTTAAGCTTAGCCCCCAGGGTTTTGACTTTCAGGGTGTAGATGATGGGGTTTCCCAAGCAGTTGATGGTGATCAGCATCGCCGTGCAGTTTCGAAAGATGTAGACGCCCGGGTAGAGATCGACGTGGCACTGGTGGTTAGTCGCATCGAATATGACCCCTGCGAAAAAAGGGGCGTAGGAGATCAATGCCAGGAGCCAGATAAAAATACTGGTTCTGGCAACCTGGATTTCGGCTGATTTGTAGGTGCCGGTAGCTTGTCCGCATGCTTTCATTCTCAGCTTTCTTTTCCTCAAGATGATAATGATTCTAAGGTAAGTGAACAGAGGTATAATAAAAGCCACCACAACGTTGGGAATGGCGATGAAGATGAGGTAGTTAACGCAGAACGGACTGTAGAGGACAGAGAGGTTTTTTTCCATCTGCAAGCAGTTCCACCCCATCAATGGCAAGCAGCCCAAAAAGAAAGCAAGGACCCAGTTAATTAAAACCGCAGCTATGGAATGGTTTCTAGTAACCCTGAATCTTGTCCTCATGCTTTCAGCCACAGCCAGATAACGTTCAATTCCAATGCTTACCAAGTTATAGATGGTGGATAAAATAGACACAGTATAGAAGGCATAAGGTGCGAGCATATCCTTGGATCCAAAGATGGTGATGTCAGGATTGGTGATGAACAGCATTGAAATCCAAAAGCCAGAAAAGCTGGTGAAGAGATCAGAAAAAGCCAGATTGCAGAAGAGTACAGAGATAGGCTTGTGCAGATCCTTTGTGGCCATTCTGGTGAAGATGACTGTGCAGTTGAAGATCACAGATGCTATGTTAATGGTCAGCTGGGGGATGCCCAGTGCAAGCACTAAATAATGACTCCAAATTTTTGTGTGGTTCGCAGAGCAGTTGGGGTATCCATTCATGGTGGAAAATCCTACTTTCAACCGTTAACAAAGTCCGCTTTACACATCCCGTGTTCCGTAAGAGACCGAACCACACGAGCGTTACTGCCTCCTTGTTCTCCACGTGAAGAATGAATCCTGACACACAGCTTCTACTGCCACATCATCATCGTGACAGTGGATTAAACTTTAACCACTTGTGTTTTTAAATATTTGGGTTACCAACTCAGAGCAGAGCCAATTACCTTTCAGTTGCTAGGAGAGCCAAAAGTGGAAAGCATATTTACTACTACACAGATGATTTGCTTAAATCAACCTTTATCCTGAGCAAAATCTGGCCAGTTCTTGGGAAGAGGAAAGATCACATCAGTGGTTTAAAAGTCTTTGAGGATATTCTAAAATGGAATGACACTGAATTCAGCTTTAATTCACAAATCGGTTTGTTAGATAAAGGACTAGAGAGTCAGAAAATGGAGAGCAGTCTTTTTTTGGTCCCGGAGGTGGGGAGTATGTGACTGCTGGAACTTGAAGAACATCACTGTCGTGTCATCAACTCTAGTGACATCACAAAACTTCTAAAATGCTCTCAGCTGAGCAAGAGACAACAGCACTGAGCTCTTCACTGCCTCTTGCTTACAATGACAAATCCATGTGGCCAAAGGTGGCTGTTTTTCTAAGCACACTTAGGTCACACCTACAGAACAAACCCCAAACTTGCAGGAAAAACCATACGATGAACTGCAGCACCTCAAGGGGGACCCAAAAAGGGAAGAGTTTCCATCTCCACAGACGCTGGTGCTTGGGCCCACAGAAATATCCATACTGAGTACTGGAGTACTCAGAAGTTGTCAGAATACACCTGGAATTGTATAACCTTTCTTACTCCTCATGTAAATCAGAGGCACTGATGCCTTACAAGCTACAAAAAAAAAGAGATGTAGTCAAAGAGTTGTTGAATTGATTCTTGTCAAACAAGGAAATGCAGGAGAATGGCTTTAGTAGGTTAATTTTATCAGAGATTAAGATGCCTAAGTAGTTCTGATAATGCCATTCTTCCACCTTAATTCTTGGATGAGAATGTTGCCAGAAAATGACAGATATTTATACTCACACCTTTGTCACAGGATATTTTGCATCTGCTTGTTTAAAGTTGATGTGTAACTTGTACGTTAGTAAGCCAACATAATATCATTATATCTTTCCTTTCTGTGTCTTTTTAAAGGTAAATAGTTTTTGAGAACTAGACTGAAAATACCTGAAACTTGGGGAAAAAAAGCTCTTTGGACATACATTCAGCGCTATCAGACAGCAGAGGGCACTGCTGGAGCAAACAATCCAGTATACAGTGGGGAACTGGGATTTTAAGCAGTGTGGTTGAGGTGAGCAGTACCTCAGTATCGCAATATGAACAGCACCGTGGATATTTTTTCTACGCAGAAGTGGCTGCTTTTATTTGCTAGTGCTGAGTGGGGGTCGCCTCTGTGTCACCCTGCGTTTTATTCAAAATGCCCACCTACAAGGAGAAATCTCCAGCGTGCTCTGGCTGGTACCTGGCATATCCATCTGCAGCTGAGCAGCCAGTTTTTGCAAGGTTTCCTTTAGCAAAATTATCCAGGTAAAGCCACGCTGCTTACAAAGTTATTCCGAGTTGTTTTTTTTTACTGTTATCCTAACAAAGGATTAATTTGCTTTAGTACCAATTTTATACCATAATGCTGCAGCAGCAGCTCAGCTGAGTTTATGGGCTTTCCACATTCGGTGCCCCCATCTGATCATTTTAGCAGGAATTCCAGCTTTAAAATTGTAAATCTGTGAACTATATGATAGCTCTGCCAGAATTTACAACAAAAGAAATTTGTGCTAAAATGTTGAGCTTAAAAAGGAAAACTCTGTAGCTTTTTTTCTATTAAAGTTGAAGTGTATGAAAGTATATTCAGGTTCACGTGCAATTAGTAGCACACAGTTATTATATACTAAATGTACTTTACGCAAATAAGTAGAAGGTATTTCAGATGGTCACAGGGAAGTGCAAAGAATGATTATAGAGAAATAAGAGATGCAAATGGATTAAACAAGCCTGATGGTGTATTAATATCCTATAAATTATTCTTCTCAAAAGTGTTAGGAGATAGACCAGTCTTTGTGCATCCTATAACGAACCTCACACAGGCTTTGTCAGCCCCACCTTTGGTGTGAGGTTGCTGCTGACCAAGGACTCCACTATTTGTGTCACCTTGTCAGCCCCAGCACCAGGAGTCAGCACATCCTTTTAATACCAGCGAGAACGTCAGCAGGTAACGTCAGGAACGGCAGAGGAGACACCAAACCAAGGCACACATCCTCGTCATCTCTTCCGACAGGGTTTTCCGTGGCTCTGTGAACTGAGGAAGGGGCAGAGGGGGGTGAGGAACAGCAGGTTATCCACAAAGTATCACAGCTTCAGAAATAGCCTAGTTACTAAGAAGGGTATATCCGTGAACTTGGGCTCTAAAGTGCCCTAGATATTCCTGAAAGTGCTACTTGAAATTTCTCTAATTTGAAAATTTGGTGTTCAAGCACAAAACACTAAATGACATGAGATCAGAACGTAATTAAAAATAATATCAATTAGTACAAATTGCTCTTCACAAAAGCTTTGTAATCTTATTTCCCTAAAATAATTGCATAAAAATTAGCATAATGTTGTGAGATTAAAGGAGACAATATTATTGTGGAAACTGCTTTTTTTAGCGTGCTTCAGTACACACAAAAAAGCCCCGATTTGTGTATTCCAACCCTCTGTAATGAAGTTTAAGCTCTCAAAAACAGATGAGAAGGGGGTTTGAATTGAAAACACTGCAAGACAGAGGGCTACCACGCAGCCAAATCTGTGCCTATAGCAATCTTGATTAAAGGATATTCTTATACTTCTGGGAACTTTGCAATCTTTCTTGTGCTTATGCTCACAACTCACCTGCGAGGAAAGAGTGTTATCTACGTTTTACAAGTGGGAAAAGAACAATCGTATTATTTGCTTAAGATCACGCAGAGGTCCAGTACAAAGGGACGTGAATCTAATCTCTTATATCTCAGGCTGACACTTTAAACACTGGCTGTACCTCACAGTTGGCAAAACTTTGATTGATATGTATCTAGATTTCACCTTCTACAGCACTTTTTAGTTCTATGATTGTTTTCATATTTCTTTACCTGAATGACCAAATTGCTATTTGTCATGAGTAGGAAATGACATCATTTTGTACAGAATCTCAAAGTTCAATAATAATTATCTGATGATTATGCCTGTGGAGAACACAATAATCACTGTACGTGTTGAAAAGACTGAGAAAGAGACACGGAAAGCTTCAGGCTGAATTTTTAATGACCATTAATTTCAAGTGGCTGTTGTGGAAAATCTAGCTTCACACAACTGCACTTGCAGTTTCAGAAACACTGATAACCTGTGGCGCTCAGACTTCATCAGGAATCACAAGTGCTCAGCACAACATGCCCCAGCTGTGACACGCCAAAGTTGATTTCAAAACAGGAAATTAAGCTCAGGAGCTGAGAGTTCAATCCTGTGCAGTAACCCTTGGACAACATACACTTTTAACTTAACGTGATGTCCTTTATGCCAATAGTACCCCAAGAAACTCGAGTTATGCCTGAAACTGCAGGAGAAAAAGCCACATCCAGGTAATGAAAATAAGAATTCCATAGCACAATTAAGCTACAGATGATGTGGTGTTACTTTCAGAGGCATGTACATACACTAGACACACAAGGAAAACAAGGCACTGAAAGGATGAGGGATTTTACTGTTCTGGTTTCTTTCCTGCCGCATTCTTCTTGAAATCACATCCAATTTCTACTTCCATTCTTGAAACACCAGGCCTTCTTTGTTGTGGAATGCAACGATCCAGCTTTCTCCTCAGTTCCCTTGCACTCCAACTGTACACTTTACCAAACTGCAGACAACACACAATCTGAGGCAAAAAATGGCAAGTGACACGCAGCTTGGCTACGTATTGAGGGAAATTAATTCCCACTTGCCATGACCTTCAGCAAAGCCTTGAGACAAGACCATCCATCTGCTCAGTCTTTCAACGGGTATCATGAGGCCTGCAAACATGGAACGTTCAGGAAAGGGAGCAATACAAATAAGGCGCCTATTTATCCAATTTATGTTTTAATTTATGCAGATTAAAGTCTTCCTCTTTGGAGAGGAAGACACAACTGGGATGTATGATCTCCTTCCAAGATTTCTCTGAGATGTTTTCACAACAGAAAGCTCTCCGCTCCTCCTCCCCCCACTCTCTTTGAGGAATTTTTGCCTCACAGGTTTCGTGTTATCTGATGTCCCAGCTACACTTTCATGGCCCTTACCAGGAACATGAAGTGAAGACAATCATCAGAATCAAACATCTCTGACTGCCGTTTAGCGTTATGTTAGCTACAAGCCACAAAATAATGGCAAGGACAGCTTGCTGCAAGAACAGGCCCTCTCTCCGTCTATGCAGAGCCTGAACATTTCTCTGAGATGCCAGAACTGTTATTTTCCCCTTTGAGGAGCTTGTATCAGGCTGTCTAAAGGGAGACAAACATTGATAAATACCTGAAACTAAAGTTGTATAGTAAACAAAGCCTTCCACTGATAATTTCTATGTGAAGAAGCCAGAATGAATCTTATCCCTTTAAGACATGAAATGGTCTCCATGCAAAGGGCATCTTCCTTCTGAACTAAACAGCTACCGAGGCACGATGAGGACTCTTCTTACAAGAAAGCAATGGTCAGAAACGTGTGCTTCAAACCAGGCAAAATAACTAGAAAGGCTGTGAACACACAGAGCTAAATGTACAGCTGAGAGACACACATGCTTCAGAACACATCTTCATAATTCTAGGAAATGTTGGATTGCACACTGCTAGTGTTCCATCACTCACCGAATGAAGACTATTCTTCCACATAAAGAATGGTGCTTTACATAAATATTGGGAAAAGGAGAGAAGTGCAGCTTTACTAATGATGACATCACATAATACAGGGTCTAATCCTCAGGTACAGCCAAAAATAGAAAGTAAGCAGTTAATGCACCAGAGCTGAGCAGGCCAAATAAAGAGCCATTGAAAAAAATGCTTCTTACTGTCCCACTGGAAATGACCTTATATTAGAACAAAGTTCCCGATAGAGCAGATGCAGGGAGAATCACAGCCAAATCACATTTTCACAGGAAAGATGAAGAGCTGATGTCTCTGATTCACCAAGAGCTACTGTTCATGAAATTCCAGATTTCCTGTTCATGGTCAGGGAACTCCAATGAGGCCATTACAACACACAAATACATGAAGAGCACTTAGTGTGCTCTCTCACTCTGAAGAGCAGGTTTCCCAATCACGCAGTCATTAATCATGAAATTCATCTGTGTTTTAAGTCTCTTGGAAGTTCTTCCCTATCCCACTACAGGACAATTCCTCCCAGGTCAGCTCATCCATGAACAGGGTTTGGATTCAAATCAGTCTGACCCTCACAAGCTTTAGATCGTTCTTCTAAGAGCAACAGCTCAGCCTCCCAGCACAAAGAGCTGTGCCACCGCCTTGGCTTTGACTGGGACTCCTATGCATTTGTGCCACAGCGTCAGATCCAGCCTGCCCTCATCCTCCCCTGTCTGCGCTGCTGGAATGCGGTGGGACTGCTCAGCTGGAAGGTTAGGAACAGCTCTCGACTTCCTCAGCACATGGTAGGATCATTTGGCTCAGACACATGGAAGCTTCATTAGCCGTCACGTCAGTCCCTCTGAACTTCCCGTGAAGCCCTTTTGGTAGCAGCAGGCTAGTGTCAGAGCTCACGCATTGCAGAAACCAGGCCGGGGGGAACATCTCCAAAATCTTTGCTGCTGCGGCTCTCAAAGCCACAAAATAGTCGCAGTTTTCACTGGTTTTGATAACTCCTTCCTGTTCTTATCTATCCTGTGGCTATGGGCACAACTGCAATCATTATGCCAGGAAAAAAGAGCCGTGAGTCCAATGACCTGCAATAGACTCCCTGCATAACTTTATCTCTCTCGCATCTCTGACCAAGATCCTCACAGGTATTTAGGTTCAATGTCCAAAGACCTTTATGTAAAACCCACCCATGGTGTAATTCCTTTCAAAAATATCCCTACATGCACAGATGGCATCGAGAACTGATAACTAAGCACCTGTCAGGTGAATTTCTTTTGGAAAAAATTAAGAAAGAGATCACATGATATCTGCCCTGCTTATTGAGATTACAGATCTTATAAGGACAGGGAATGCCTTTCCCTGAGCCTGCCTTCACTTCTAACACGAATAAAAACTTAGTTAACATGACTGCAGTGCAATTGATTACCTGTCCGGATCGTTTACAGAAGGAAAAAAAAAAAAAATTGAAAAAAAACCTACAAACCCAAGATTCTTGAATTTCAAGATTGAAATCTATAACCCTCAGACTTTTCAGTCCTAAACAGAGAGATTCCAGCAGACTTTTAGCTTTCAGAGAACTAAAAACAAATAGAGTGAAAAAAATTAATCAAAGAGCTTGGTTCAGCTGCCCCACCGAAGATCATCCCCGGAAAAGAAAAAGAGAAAAGCCCAAGAGTAAAATGTCTTGTAGGTGCCCTTGAAGGCTGACACCGCCTGCGGCTGCCACGTTCACGCCCCCGTTTCTCTCTACGTGCTCAGCATGCACCTTGCTTAGATAGCTCCACCGAGACTGCCCAACTAGGAAGTTAAAAAAACGCAACAAATTCCCTTATTGTTCTTGTCACTGCAGTAACTATTTATCTTAGCACCATGTGCTAGGCAAATCATCGTCTGTTCATGCTTTAATCTACCTAATCCAGGATGGAAAAACACTACCAAGCAAATCTTCATTGTTGGAATGTTATTTATAGCCATCCTTTTTATGAATAAAAGACCTGCTCATAAGTCAGCTGTCAGATTTCCCGTTGTTATTACATGTCCCGATCCTGTGCGACCCTACTAGTAACAGCGGAATGGCTATGCTCTTCACCTGGGAGCCCGCAGCTCTTGGTAAAGGCAAGCAGCACTTTCTTGGCTCCCTTTTTTTTTAAAATCCAGCCCTTGCTGGATGATCAGGCTTGCTCAGTGCAGTCAGCATAATGCCGCTTCACTCTGCCCATCCCTTCATGGAGGAGCACTGGGTTGAGCATCCTGCTCTTCTTCTTGCTCTCCCATGGACAGAGAAGCATTTGGGGAAGGGGAAGAAGAAGTTGCACTCCCCTCTTTTGTCTTCCTCAGCTGTATCAAAATCCGACCCCGAATGAAAATATGAAAATGTGTCTGTAATAGAGACTATAGAGCAAAAAATCATAGCGCCACTTTTCCGTACACGCCTTTGTTTGCTGAACATAAAGCCTGAATCAGACACATGGAATTAAAGCATTCAGATAAGAAAGTAATGGCAACAGGGAAAAAAAAAATAAATTTGCATATATTATACTACAGTACTAGAAGCAGGAAAGTTAAGAAAAAGTATTATTTAAAAAAAAAAAAAGGACAAAACCGCTCCAAACCAAACAAAAAATGTCCTCTTGGTTAATTCCCTAAGTGCAAAAGCATATATAAGTAAGGTGTTGGTATGTCACATTTCCTGCTACTGCACACAGAAGTCCCATTTTCCAGTCTCACAAATCTGCTCCAACCCTGAGAAGCTGTTTGGAGGGTTGCAGGGTAGGCACGGGGCGAGGGGGGGGTGAGGGAGTTGGGTTTTTGTTTGTTTCATTGGGTTTTTTTGAAACAAAACACTAACCTTAACACACACATTCACAGCTAATCGAATGGCATTTGGGCTGTCAGGGGAAAAAAAAAAAAGTAAATAAAAATGTAGCATTTTAGTAATA
Organism: Numenius arquata; assembly: GCF_964106895.1. Classification (NCBI taxonomy): domain Eukaryota; kingdom Metazoa; phylum Chordata; class Aves; order Charadriiformes; family Scolopacidae; genus Numenius; species Numenius arquata. The sequence continues at coordinate 10,467,015 of NC_133593.1, read as the reverse complement.
GGTTACTGAAGGTGCATAGGTTGCAAAGTTCCAGTTATTCACTACAGGCTACTTGCTTAGTGCTAGAAAACCTTATTCCTTTTGCCATTCATTCTGGAGAAATGAATAAATTTAGGCAAATCAGGAGTAGGGTAAATCTGGAGAAATTACAAAGGGGAGGAGTTCACCTTCCTGGCTATGGCTTTCAGGTCTGTCCAGGACTACTTACTCCAGTATAAAACTGAGAGCAGAAATATGATCACATACTAAGAAGTCTAATCAATTCTGGTTTCGACACTGAGCCTATTTAAAATAGATAATGGAATTGCTGTTCCTTGTTCTGTTCTCCCTGCACATTCTCAAGACAGAGGCATTAGGTAAGTCCTTGCCTGCTCTTTCTAACCCCATGTACCAAGGTTACATTTATTTATGTTTTGTTTCTGACTATCAGTACCTACAGTACAGACTCTCTAATTCTCTTATATGACAAATGGAGAATGTTTTCTTTATTTCTCTGCCTTTTGTTATTTGTGGTAAAATATCTAGTATAGACCTCTCTCATGAAGGAAAGAGTGGGGTTTTTTTTTCACCTTAAGAGATTCTGGTTGTCTTCCTCCTCCAAGAAAAATCAATGAGGTTTGACTTGATCTCTATAGTTAATTATATAAGTAAATTTAAAAAAATCAAAATAGAATTTCTTTATCTGTAAACTTCTTAATACTTCAAATAGCTTGGTTTAGCATTCTACTCATATTGCTTTGCCATTTATGATGTAAGATGAAATTCTTATGGTTGCCTGCTGAGGAAGAAAGAACGATATGTCTTTGCTGCATTAGCCCAGCAGATCCATCTATTTTTGCAGCCTGTGCACTATGTATATAAGTACACTATGCACTTACGATGACTAGATTAAATAGCGAGCTATAATTAGTATTCAAAAATGCAGAGGGTATTTTTATGCTTCTATTAGATCAGCAATGCTATAACATTGAATAAATCGCCTTCTCTATGTAAATATCAGCACACAGCCTCAAAATTAAAGACAAACACTGCAGTTCTTAATGGTAATGAAGGGTCTATTGTTTGCAGTAAAATAGACTAGACTGCATTAAGGAAAAAAAAAAGAGATACATTATTATCAGAGGTATCAGAGGGAAGCACTGCACCAAGAGCCTATTAAAGGGACACGGTTTTAAAGCAGATCAAGATTCAGTTTCCAGACTTAAAGTAACAGAGGTCTGAGGTGCTCAGAAAGCGCCTTAAGGGGACAGACTGAGCTCTGGGGAAATGGGGGTGTCTCCCACATTTTATTACTCTGTTCTTACATTAATTCTCCATGTCCACGACTCATACCTCACCTTTTCCAGATTTTTACCTGACAGTTCAAATACCTTCCCTCTTCTTTAGGCTGTATTTTGTAGGTACTTTGTCTCTGGAGGCTTCCTGCATGTGGTACAAGTAAACAGAAACACAAAGAACCTTTGCTCTTCCTAAGTCTACAACTAGTGTTTGCTTGATATTGATTACTGACTAATTACACTTTGCTAAATTTACTGCTCTATTAAGGGATTTATTACAGGATCTTGAAAGACTATTTAGAAAACCCTTAGGGGCTTTTATTAGATTACTGTTAGTAATTAGTGCTTTAGCAGTTGGAAGTAAGATAGGGAATGAATATAATATTTCTGTTGGTTTTTTTTCCCAACCATGATTATTTCCACTTTCCTCTCTGACTGCAGAGGCAAACTACACAATCATTCATGCAGAAGAAATGCACTCTCCTCCTGACCTTCTTTTCCAAAACTTTTCTTGAGGTAGAAGCTTCACAGGATACATTATGCTAAGTTAAAGGCTGAACATTTCAAGCAACCTCAATGTTTGAGAGTCATCTTAAATTGTTTTTTGTTATATTTGGAAGGTATCTTTTTTAAAAATTAGGGATTTCATTTCTATCTGACCACTTTTCAGAACTAGCTTGAGTGATATCCACTTATCAACTCATTTAACACACCTCTACGAGGGCAGCTTCATAATTCACCACACTTAAATAGTCAGTATGACTGATTGCTAGTCTTTCAAATTGCTTTCAGCCTTGACCTGTCTTAATATCATAGCAGCTATGTTTTAAAATTATTACTAATAGTCCTTATAGGGCTTTATAAAGAAGTAAGATCCATTATCTTCATTCTACAAAAGGGAAACTGAGGCACATTAGTGCAGCCACCAGCACCAGGTGGAGAGAGAAACTATCTAGCTTGAATCTCTGTCCAACGTCCCATCCACCGACTGATATGGATCTCAGTTAACATATTCCATTAATAGCTGCACTGATGCATCTCAAATGGCTTGCTTGATTCCTCTGAGAGATCAGTGACCCTTTGGTACTGCTATTAGGCAGGTAGGAGGGAGGAAAAACGTCTGCAACAGGAATATTCCAAACCTTTTGAGAGAGCTGTTTTATTAATGATAGATTCAGTCTAGTGCCATCCAGAGAACAACAATTGTAGAGGACCACAATATACGTCCATCTAGAAGCTTTGTAGTGGGGTTACAGCGAGCTCCATGTGTTACTGAAAAATAATTTGCTCTAAGAGAAGTTGAATGAAACCCAGCGTGGTTTAACCTTTTTCTTTATCACAGACTAGGACTCAGCCATGAGAAGACTTTCTCCTACAGTTCATGCTCTAGTGCTCCAAAAGACTGATGGCATGATAGAACACGATTCCTCTCATTTTCTATATTTCTACTTACATACTTTCAACTTCCACAAATACAAAATCTACATAACTGTGCTGGCACTAATTTTGTCAGCATTAATTTTCAGTCTGATGTTTCTTCAGCACCCTTCAAACACAAAGCACACCTGATATCTCTATAAGCAGCATAAAGAGATGCTTTAACTTCTTCTATTGCCACTTCTAATGTTATAGACTGCACACATACTGGGATGCGGGTGCCCACAGATACACTCTGGGATGAAAAGTTGCATTTTCAGTTGTTTAGGGAAGAAGAGTAAAAACTGCAATACAAGACCTAGAACTCATAGAAAAGGCAGGAAGACATAGTTGCTTTAGGCAGCAATCGAAAGATTCTTTAAGAAATAAGAATTACCTGAATTCTCCTCTCTCCACCCACCTAATCCAACAAATGAGTAAAGATAACTGACAAGCTATCACTGACATTATCTCAAAGTGGCTACCTCAGCTATCTCAGTGCAGACAGACTTTAGATCTCAAGTCATCATCCTTATGCAGGATATATTGCTTAGGGCTTCCTTCTCTTTCCTCCTGGTAATCATTCAAGGTGCCAAAACAGAGTGAAAGGCTTATCTGAGTCTGCCTACCATCATCTGTACCTATCAGTGTGTGCTGTCATGGTCAGATCCACTGTGTGCAAGAAGAAACAAGAGCTCACGTTTGCCAGGTTGCTGAGCATGCACTAAGAGCAAAAAATATCCACCGATACTGCTCTGTACTCTCCCCTCTGTAAGGCTGTGTAAACTGCACGAGCAGGCTTCAGGCAGCAAAGAGTTTTCTAGCTTTATCATCTGTGCTGGACCAGTAGCAGCACTGAGTACTTAATATCTTTGAAACTCTGAAATTTTTTTACTCATGAGCTTTCCCATTAAACATGGATCCTGCAATGAAATTTTAGGAAATGAACTTTATAAGAGGGACTGTTATGGTGAACAGAGGTTTAGCCATTGTCATATTTGGCTTAAAATTGGAGGGGGTTTATGACTGGGAGAAGAGTGGACATAGACTGCTTGACCAGGATATCTAAGGATGCAAATCCTGTAATTGCAGAGTACGCTTATTTCCTTCCACAGCTTATGATAAAGGCCCAAAGTGGTAAGGCCTTGAAACAATTTCATTCTCACTCTCTCTTTGACACTAAAATTCAGCAGAAGACAGAAAGGCGCTTGTGGCAGAGCAGCAGATGAAAGAGCAGAGCCAGAAAGCAGCTCTTCAGTTAGCTGTAACAGCCTGTTTCATTCCGGGTGGCAGAGAACCAAGCCCAGCAGGCAAAGAAACAACACTGTGTGTCACTGGAAGACTCCTGAAAGGCAGCTACAAGACAGTATTAGAGTCATATATGGAATAAACTTGGAAATGTTTTTAACTTACGTTTCTGTAGCCTGCCAGGCATGGCATCCAGACACATCTGTGTTGCACAAATGGATAAATTTGTGTCAGAACAGGAATGCCTTGATTCTCTTCACATTAATCTACGTGTGAAGTTATTCAAGCATACGTACTGTGCAGTCACGCCTTGCTGTAATCTACATTCATCTGCAAATCCTGATTTCTCTTAAAGAATTACATATGTAAGCGCTATAAGATCACCTCTGCTGTCTCTACCACACATGAATCCAGCAACCTCCCCTCATTCCCATGCACAACTTCTGAATTGCCGAAGAGTGAGTGCATTTAGCATGTAGTGATGAATGACTGGTATCACAGATGAGATGAATCCCACTTTGTTTTACTTGTGCTGTGCCTAAGGCAGCATACACCTATGTGATGCCTTGATAGACATCGAGGTTCTTGAGCAGACTGGTTTTTTAGGCCGATGCATCCAAGGCCATCACAGCTCCAAGTTCAGAAATCATTGTTTGCTAGTTTGCAGCCTGATTCTGGCAACGTGCAAGGAATGGGCAATTTTCCATGTACACAGTGGACCCAATCACATTATTAATGCTCCATTTAAGGATCAGCCTGACTAGCATGAGGACATGACCTTGTCATCAATTTGTTTAGCTGACCTCATGCAGAGCTGCGATGTGCTGCATCACCTTGTCCTTCTCCAGCGTACAAGGCAGGGTGCTTTCCTGCTGCTCTTCACTTCAGCTCTGGGGGAAGGGAAGGAACATGGTAGAAGCCATACATAGGAGCCACATGCAGGTGACAGGGGATGTTACTTCAACTTCAGAATTACTCTCCTTTCTCCTACAGCAAAAGGTATCAGCATAAGAACTGGAATATCCCTTACATGCTGCAAGTTGTGCACTGTGGTACTTAATAAAATTGGAGTCACAACTTCTCCTAGACCTTATGTTTAGATTTTGAAGACTAGAAGCAGAAAAGCAGTTTCAGAGACAGGTGCTTCTGTGCATCCCCTTTCTTTTAGCTGTCCAAATAACCAGCACAAACCTTCAAGACATGCTGCAAGGTCCATTTCCTCAGCCAGGTGTTTGTCTCCATCCAAACAGGCTTTTTTTCCTGTTTGTGGCACTGCAGGAGAGGCTTTATTATGTTGCAGAATGTATCCAATGGCCTGTTATTAGATTTCAGTCCCATTTCTAGCCATAGGATCGGTCATCACAAACCCAGCACAAGACTACAAAGGGACAGTAAAGCCATGAAGTAATTTGTTTGAATTAAATTTGAAAAATACTAAAAAAAGGATTTCAGAATTTTGACACTGCCTTTGTTGTAAACAAAGCAAAGCAAAATATCCCACAGAAGCAAATTACCTTAGCCCTGGATACTCATTTTTTGTTAAAGGCCAGCTTCCTTCTTTGATACAGCAAATTTATGAGGACACACATATATGACAGAGGCCACGACAGTATCACAGGTCTCAGCCAAAAACATTCTCCTCGCTCTCTGACACAAAGGAAGTAGTTTGCAAGTGTTTATAGGGCATATCTAGAACCCTCCAATCTCTTTGGATTTTTCCTTTAGTTTATATGTGTTACAGTCAGACATCTCACTAAGCATGTGATTTATGTATATGTGTGCAAATTATAAACATTGTGCTCAAATCAGATATGATTCCTTATAATGCTTCACTACTAAAATTAAGCTTATTTTCAAGGCTAACTCCCCATAATAGCTTGGAATATACATGCATACAGATGTATATCCTTATGAAAAATAAAATTTCCAGGTAAAAGTGAATAGAAGAGATAGGAATGATCACAAACACTTGTTTTTACATGACTAGAGATACACCGATCTAGAAATAAACAGTTGGAACAGATTTTGCCTGTCAAAGTAGTTGATCAGGACTTCCTGAGGATGTGTAATACTTAAGAATATATAAATAGACTTATGTATATATGTTATGTTCGTGTTCAGCAATCTCATTAATTAGAAAGACAGCCTTAGATTCCACTTGCTTTTAAGTTGCTTTGTCTTTTGTTCTAAAGATAACAAGTTTCACAAAGCAAGCTAAAAATAGAACGAGCCCAACTCAAACCAAAGCTAAAAATATACTGCATGCAAAAGTAGCTTTTGCCATTTTCATAGAGAAGGCCAGTCGTCACTCTGCTCCAGAGCCAGCACTTACAACAGGTTTTAGGGATGGATTTGAAACCTGCAGACAATAGAGCAGTAACAAGAACTGTGACATTCAGGGCAGCCTGGGCTTTCTGAAAAGCAGGGGTGCAGTGGGAGCACTATCAGCTGTGTCTCAAAGAACAACGAATTGCCAGCGAGGACACAGCTGAAAGAAGGTGACCAGATCTAAAGGGACAAACAAAGGAGTCAGTCAGTGAAAGAGAGAGAAGGGATTTTAACTAAAAAGCAACAGAAGGTATTCTTACTGTCCCAGTACTTCAGGCTGTTAGTGGCATAAAGGTCATTCACGCTTCAAGAGATTAAATATAGTTAATAAAAACAGCTAACCGTCAACATATAAAATTAATACATTTCCAACCACTTTATCCAGTAGGAAAAAAATCCTGTTTTAGTAACTCTTTTGTGTGGCTTGTCAAATTAAAGGGGCAATTTTGGGCTAGCCTGAACACCACCTGTCTCATGGCACTGAGTCAGAGGAGATGCAGGTTTCCAAGCAGCAGCTCAGCAGGTCCAAGTAGGGCAGCAAGCGGGGAACAAGTAGGACAAAGTAGATTTAGGAACTTTTATGGAATTCAGGCAATCTGACCATGGTCCAAAGAGCTTAAGGGTCTTTTCCTAGATCACACAATAGCACACTGGCAAACTGCTAACAGCCTGGCTTCCAGCCAGAAGCACTGTCCTCCATCCAGCTGCGTAAGTGAACAGAAGAGGGAGTTCTCAACTGAAGGAATTTTTTCCTCAAGTTTCCAAGCTAGGCTTGATAGCTAAAACAATTGAAAACATTTACAATAAAATGAAAACAATACGTAATTGTATTGTTTTCCAGCTATTCTGGTGCCAAGAAACAGCTTTGGTCAGGAAACCAGTTGTAAATTTGACAAGGAAGAAACAGAGATAAGTGGGACTGCTTACTTGCCAAGAGAGACTCCCTAAATTTAACTGTCTTGAACTTTGTGAAGGAAGAGAAGGCCTTCAGCCCAGTTCAGCCCCACTCTAAACTAAAACCTGGTAAAGTCAAGGTGATATCTATGATATGGTGCATCACCACTTAAATCAAGAATCTATAATACAATGTAAGAGTTGGATATAGTTGATATTATAGCAATTTAAAGTCCAGGTATATACGTATACTGAATTATATTACTTCCAATGGTGACAACAACAATGCAAATGTCTCTATTTAATGCCAATTAGGCAAGGAGCTTTTGGAAATCCTACCTAGTATCTAATACTCTCCTGAGCAAAGTGTGCACACTCATGGCTTAACTCACTTGCACCAGCAAGGTAAGGGAGTAAGCTGTGAAACCCTCCAGGATAGCTCATATCTCAGCAATGGTTTCAGCACCTCAACTACAAAAACAAACAAAAAACACCAAGACACCAACTCCCCCCGCCATGTTCTGCTGTATTTTTCTGGGTAATAAAATAAACAACAGGAAAGAGAATGGGAGAGCCGAGGTTTGGTCGAAAGAGCAGTCAGGTGAGAGGGCTGCAGGATGGGATCTGACATGTACTGAGTCCCTGTAGGAAAGGGACGTCAGAGAAAGCGGTGAAAGACTTTGAAATGGAAATGGTGGAAAGGTGAAGGGCACGTTGTCAAGAGATGGGACAAAGGATGGATGAAGCTAGAACAGGAATTACAGATTATGAAGGAACTATTTGAATGCTGTAAACACCAGGGAGGGAAAGAATTGTTTAGGGTGGTTCAGTGATATTTCTAGGAGTGATGGGATGCAGATAAGCAAGTGGAAAATGTAAGTTATTAAACAGGAAACATTTCCTGACAGTGAAGGCTAATAAACTGTGGAAAAGTCTCCTAAGGGAAGTGGCAGGAGCCGCTCAGACAATTAAAACTAGACTAGACAACATACCTTAGGGCATAATCATACCCAAGACCACAGACAACTGACTGGATGTGACAAGTATCTTCCATTTTTGCTTCAGAAATAAAGCCATTAAGCCCAGGGCGAAAAATGGACCATTGTAAATGCAAGGTTCCTATACGTAGGGAGGAATCACACCTGACTGAAATGAAATATAAATGCAAATTTTCTTTGTAAGTGACACAGGGTATGGCAGTTTAGTTCCTCCTGAGCAGTATCTACACAAAAGATCCTGTTCTCTAACGTCACATTACCACCAGCCAAAAAAAAAATATCTAATTCACAATAAACATTAATTCATTGTTTGCTCAGTCATTCTGCAGTGTTTAATTAGCTCATTGTTTAAGGTTTAACAGCTTTAAGGACCTTTTCCTTACGAATTGCTGAATTTATATCCTGTTCTACTTCACTGACACCATCCAACTTTCTAAATCGCAACTGTGATAACTACTTGATAGAAAAAGAGTAATCCTTTGTTAATTTGTAGACTTTAGGAATTCTGCAGGAAGCTTGCAAAAATTAGATGCTGATTATTTGGTGTACATTGTGTTTGACAGAAGAAGGGAAGAATACACAGAAGTGTGAGATGTAAGGCAGCCGTAGCCTCCTGAGGGCTAGATTATTTTTTTATTATTATTTTTTAAGCTTTTTCTCCCCATCACCTTCATGTGCAGGCTGAAGGTAGCTAGCGTATGTCAATCTACTATGATGTGATTGAAACCCAAAAGCTTATTTGAGAGAACCTGTCAAACACCTGTCAGCTGGTAAAAAGTCAGCAGCTGCTTTGTTTGAGAAGGTTTGGACTCAGACTCGGCAATGAAAGGCTCCATAACCCACTTCCATTTCACTCCGTCTGCTACAGAGACACTGTATTAGGACCACTGACACCATAATTTGGTGATATTTACCTTCCCTCAGTGTTTACTGTGGTCGTCTTTGACTTTCATGGTTCTATGGTCATGGTCTAAAAGCTCCACAACCTTGCACCCAATGAACAATGAACTTGCTGCACTTACTCCTAATTGTAAATCATATCAACCATAAAATTTGATTTGCATTACAGTAATGCTTTGATGTCTAAGTTATGATTGCATTCCCATTGTGCAAAGCACTATACAAACCCAGAACAGTAGATCTTGTTCCAAGGATTTACAGTAAACAGACTGGAATACTTCAACCGACCTTGATTTCTCACCTGACAGATTTCCTTTCTGGTTTAACTCGCATCCCAAAGAGTTTGAGACCAAAGCTGCGCAGGGAATGAGCCTCTCATGCCACACAGATGCTACCACCTTTTAATATTTGCGTCCAGGTTATTCCTGCAGTGCAGCATTTTTTCTCCTGAAGGTTCAAGCACATTTAACTTGCAAAGAAAGCCCACTCCCAATCACGGGGTGCTGGTGCAGCCATTTTTAAAGCATATACTGACCACTGGGCTCCAGCAGTTGCCAAAAATATGTCTGCAGTCATTCATCTGTGTGAACACTAACACATAAAATATAATCAAGCATTGAGAAGATTGGCTTACCTAGTATTTGCTAGGCATTTATTGATTAAAATATTGATTAAGGCACTTGGTGACATTCTGTGCTTGGAACTTGTGGTTCTGCTGCTTCCCAGGGGAGATGGGAAATGGCTCAGCGCTGCTGGGGGTCTGGCTGCTGTCTTGTGTACACAGGCCTGAAAAAAATGCAACAATCAATTTTAGAAATGGCAGGTCCTAAAGCTAAGTTTTTTGTATGTTTAGAAGAGTGTCAAAAAAACCCAGCCTTGTCAAAACCAAATTCTTTATAATTACAAAATATTAACAGAACAACAGTGTAGAAATCCCTACAGTTGTTACTGTATGAATGTAGCAACATTGTTTACTTTTCTTCTCAATATTACTAAACATTTGCTAAACTAGAAAGTGAGTCAACATTATTTATAGTTTTCAGCATAAATTTAATTTTTGAGAGAGATGAACTAAAACGGTATCATTTTTTCAAGATTATATTAACTGCCACAAGCTCATCCCAGTCTCCATCTGTTATTACAGCCAGCCACATTTTACATCAAGGTTCTATTTATAACTTCTAAATACTTAATAGATGGATGATATTGCTATGCTACTGATATAAAGATAAAGGTGTTATAAGCAGTTATCAGCCTTCCAGCAGATGTGTTATACAAGGGCACAAATTATGGTAATTAGCAATCTAATGACAGGACTACTCCATAATAATCTCTAAAAATTGATTAGCCATTAATTAAAACGTCTATAATTTACTAAACAGAGGCAAACAGAAACTATAGTATTAATCATGATTATAAGAGGTTTTGAATTGTTATTGATCAAAGTTAAATAGCCAAAGAGAATTATTCCTGTTAAAGTCCATTTAAACTTTACTCCTGTTATAAACAACCACTGAAGCCTGCTGCAACAAACTAAATCTTACTTTTCTGACTAGATCAACACATACAAAGTTAAATCAGCCCTCTTCTTCTGAACTTCACATTTCTGGCAACAAAAAAACAAGATTAAGGTGTTCTATTGAAAAAATTTTCAACCATCTGTGTGGGATCACAGCTGAGTTAGAATAAGGAGTCTTCATTTCTTTGGGGAAAGAAAAATTCATTTCTTAAAATGCCTTATTGCACCAAGTTATCTTTAAAATACTTCCTGGAACAGAGGGAGATAAGGCATCTTGCATAAATAAATTTACAAGTATATGAAAGGATGGCAAGTACAAACTGATAAAAGGAAGCTTATTTTAACACTACATATATTCAGATGTGGAACTTTTGCCTGAAGAATTTGCTGGAGCCAAAGTTTCAAAAACAGATTATTTAGAACCACATCCCATCCAGAGTTCTACTATTTCATGCTGGCACACTTTTTGGAAGGGATATTAGCAGGTGATTCATTCAAGATCAGGAGGAAACTGAAGCACTCACTTCTTAGCAGCCTCTGTTGTTTATATATTTAAGATATTAAATATCTTACTCTAATAAAATCAGGCAGAAAAAATGAAGTTGTCAAAACTGTGTGCCCAGTTATCACTCTCTGAGGATCACAAGTTGCAAACCCATTTCACATCTGCTTTTTGGGGGGACAATTTCTACAGCTTTTAATTCATCTAATTTTCACTATCTGATTTTTTTTTTTTTTCAGTTGGAGTCCCTTGGTGTTATCAGTCACAGAAGTATGAACAGCCACACTGCAAAGGTACTGCTAAACAATTTATTTTTCCAATCACATCAGTGTTTGGATTCTTCTGTTTTGCAAAAGGCCTCTTTATAGAAATAATGCAAAACTACACCCAACTCAGCATTTAATGCTACGTGATCATGTTATATGCAAACATAAATGCTAAACGGGATACCTAAAGAAGGGTATTTGCAGATATCAGTGTTTGTTCTAACTCTTCATTTTGTTTCAACCAAGAATAAAGCTAAAAATATAAAAATAATTCTAAACGTGCTCCAGAGGTAATCATGCCAGCAAGCTGCTTATAGATAGCTATTTAAATTCTTAAAGACAGTTATGAAAAATCCTAGTGTTCTACCTACAACTGCACCTTTTGTTTTACCAGCAGTATCCACGTAGGCTGCCTGATCCCTTCCTCATCCCTATGTCCTGCCCAGCCCTCCCTGGAGCTGACTGTGCCGGGAACAGCATTTCACTCTCAGAACCACCACCACTTAATTTTGCTTTTTGTTGTAGTTTCCAAATTTCTATAGCTCAGCCAACCTCACTTGTAGTTCACTTTCTATTTTACAGCCATTTACATATGCATATTTTCCTACTAAGCTTAACAGAATATTCTTGATGCATATTAATGTTTTTAAAACTACAAAAAATTATATGCTAAGAAAGTTCCCGTATTAAATTCCAACATCCAGAGACCTTTTCTTCAAAGATGTCTCCAATCTCCCAAGCAAGAATCTATTGACTGTTTGATGGGTTGGCTTTATCAAGGATTTGCAGTCTACAGAAAAATATTATTTTCTCCATCCTCAAACAGATCCTCGACAATGGCATTCATCATATGCCACCTGCAAAGGAAACAAACAGTCACCTATCAATATTGTCACCAAAAATGTCGTTCATGACAAAAACCTTAAGCCACTGAATTTTGAAGGATACGATGTGAAGGGAACTTCAAAATGGAACATAGCAAATAATGGACATACAGGCAAGTACTATCAAATTATTACTGTTGTTATGTTACTGTGCCTTCACTTAGAACCATCCATTCACTTCTTCCATGCCCTAGGCAAGGTGTCAGATGTCACTACTGCTACTTAAAGGCAAGCAAGCAAAAATAAGATAGCACCCCTATATTTCAAAAACAAAACTGTCTGAACCAAGGTCTTCTGGGAACTTTGTGGGAATTATCTAGTTTTTGAATCCTGGACGTGGTCCTTGTGGGTCTCAGCAGAAATTGGTTCTGTGCATATGCAGAAAGAGAACTCGAGATGTCTAGGGAACCTCTAGGACTAGGAGGCAGGGGAGTACAGGGGTTTAAGACACGTGTTGGCAGAGATATATAACTTCTGCTGAATGCAGAATTTAATGCTTCATTTCTGGCTTGACATTTCTGACTCTTGTTTCTGCACAAAGAATTCTGCTGAAGAACACAATCTGGGAAAATCATACAACCAGAGGCTTGCAGTATATGTGTTTTACCCGTTCTTTAAATGATGAGCTGAAACCTCAGATTTCAACCTGTTTTCTCCGCACACAGAAGCAATCTAATGTGAACTTGTTGATCTGCTACTTACTGATGCAGTAAACAGTGAATCAGTGAACAGCAAATAAGTAAACAGTGAATCAGAGAATAGTAATTCAGCACTGTTTCACTTCCTCCATTTTCTTCACTAAAAGCAATACAGTGATGATGCTGGTTAATGACTTTCCCATTACAGAAGTGTAGTCTAGAATCTCCATATTATGGTCACTGTGCATAGAAATCTTTTACACAAAAATTAACATTCAGAAGGATTGGTCAGAACTCTCATCTTTCCCAGCCATGCAAAAGGATTAGGTTTTTAATCTGGGTTTTTAACCTTTCTTCCTTCTGAGGGCAACTAATTCCTGTATAACGATGAGTACATCACTGATACCGTTATTGCTTAAATTACAGCTGCAGTTAGAAGCTCTATGTGAGATTAGACTATCATTATGTTCAACAGTGTGCAGATAGCGAAGGTCAGTGTATCAAAGGTCCTACAATCTAAATAAATAAATCCAACAAAGATATGTTACTCATCCATGTACTGGTAAAAAAAGCAAAGTAAGTAAATGACTCTTGCAAGCTTCCAGTTCATTTGGAATTCAGAACAGAAATGAAATCTCTGGGGCTTCAATCCAGGTCAAAACAACCTTTCCTATGGAAGGAAAAGTACTGTGCTTGATGTAGAGGTCTTTCTAAGTAGATTTAAATATCCCAAATGTCTCAAGCATAGGAAGTGAGGGTGATTTATAACTAGAAAAATATTTCCTAAGAAAAATTTGTTTTGCTGTTAACAACAGATCAAGCATCACATTAAATAGATGCAAGGACTTAGATGCTTAGGCTTAAGTTGCAATATTACTTTAAATTAAAACAGAATATCTTTAAACTCTGCCCAAAACAAACATTACAATGCAGACAATAGGAGATGAGATAAAAACAATGCTTAAAACCCAAATAAACTGTGATCAAGCTTACTTTTAAGAATACTTTGACAGAGGGTGTTCTCAAAGACAAAAAAAAAAAGGAATATAGGGTCTTCTGAAAGGTATAAGTAGTTCTGGCTCCTGGGGTTATAATGGGAGTGAACAAATCCCTACAAATCCCCTCAGTGCAATCAAGGAAAGGCAGCCTATTACCCTGTTTTCTTTAAAATGCAATTAACTGACGACACTCCAAGGGATATATCAATGGATGCCATAAAAGTCTACAAAACCCTTATCCTGGAACAATCCAAAGTAGTGTTCTGCCCTTTTCCTCCACTTTACAAAGGGAAACAAGCATCATCAAATTTATTTTATTTGTTATTATTTACTCAATTGAAGTAATGGGTAGCTCAGCTCCCCAGCAAGTCATTCAATTTCACAGAGCAAATCCTTGGTAGCAGTGGGAACAGAACCTCCAAGTGCTGTGCCACAGAGGGATGTCCAAATGCTGTTGCATATTAGAGGGAAGTGGACAGTGAAATTTCTCCCTCTCATTTCAAATTAATTTCAGTTAGCGTTTTGTAAGAGTTCAGCTTCTGCAGTTGAACTGCTGGAACACTCGCTATGAAAAACCAAGCCAGAAGTTTAGGATGAATTTGAATCTCAAGAACATACTTCTCTACTCTCAAATACTACTAATGTGTGGTCTGATTATTTCTTTTCAACTACTTATTTGTTTCCCCCAGTTAAAGTAACATTAGGCACATCCCCTAAAATTGGAGGTGGAGGTCTGGAAAAAAAATACAAGGCGATAGAACTTCATTGGCACTGGGGAGCCGAAGATCCACAGCAATACCTTCCTGGGTCAGAGCACAGCATAGATGGAGAAAAACAAGCCATGGAGGTAGGTGAGAGTGTTTGTGGGTTATGGCTTTGAGTCAAGAACTCCAGCTTTTTAAGACACTGTTGTCAAAATCTATTAGCTAGCCCTATGAAACCCCAGCAGTGGAAATGGAGATCCAAGGACACATTGTTCGCTAACCAGAACAGAGGTTATCAGGACAGGGGAAAACACAGTAGATTGGGATAGCAAAGCCACAGGAGAGACAACAAATCTGGACTTTTATAGCATTTTGGGAGGAGAAATATTTAGAAGTCTATTCAGTCTGATTACACTCTCACAATGCTTATTCAGATGATATATGCATTTCTGGGACCACAACCATGAATTGGCTTATGCAACCAAAAAATCCAGTATTGTCTTCAAGGCAAGACAAGTCACCAGTGCTGATACTCATGGATTGGTGGAAGGAAACTACTCCCTTTTCAAGCCGTGCTGTAAAAATCTGCCTGTTCCACTGCACAGGCTGAAAATGGAGGGCTGCAGCAGTCCACAGAGCACTTGACCTTCTGGGGAGATGTAGGAAATGATACCGGTTTTGATGAATGAAGTTTCAAATGATAGTCCCTTTATTGCATAGTTCCTGCCTTGGGACAAGGGCCTCCAGCTCTGTGTCCCCAGCCTGTGAGCAGCAAAGCAGCTCTGGCCCCACCACCAACTCTAGAGGAAAATGGACAAATAATTGGCCTTGACTGTTGTTTTACAGCTTCATGTTGTCCACATAAGAGATGATGTTTCGGATATAACAGAAGCGAAGAAACATGCAGATGGTGTGGCTGTGTTAGCATTCTTTATAAAGGTAGGTAGCCAAATTTTTAGTTGCCCATCTCAAATCTACCAGCAGTTTGGCAGAGTGATTGCGTTAATGTTACAGTAGTCCAAGACCTAAGCCCCCCTGTCTTCTGCAGGCATTCAGTGCCAGCACTTAGTTCCTTTGCTCTTTTCTATATACTGCTCGCTGTTATCTTCTAGCCTTGTGCCTCTTCTCTGTTTTATTCACAATTAAATTAAAGCAACTAGTTGTTGAGAAATGCATGATTTGGAATCAAAATATTTGCATTTCAGGTTGATGAAGAAAATAAAAACTATGCAGCTCTAATAAATGAATTACAGAATATTAAATACAAAGGTAAGACATTTGTGTTGGTCAAAATGCAACATACGGGCCCAAAATTGAACACAGTACTCAAGGTGGGGCCTCACCAGTGCCCAGTACAGGGGGACAATCACTGCCCTAGTCCTGCTGGCCACACTATTGCTGATATGGGCCACAATGTTGTTGGCTTTCTTGGCCACCTGGCCACGCTGCTGGCTTATGTTCAGCTGGCTGCTAACCAACACCCCCAGGTCCTTTTCCACTGGGCAGCTTTCCAGCCACTCTTCCCCAAGCCTGTAGCGCTGCATGGGGTTGGTGTGACCCAAGTGTAGGATCCGGCACTTGGCCTTGTTGAACCTCACACCATTGGCCTCAGCCCATCGATGCAGCCTCTGTAGATCCTTCCTACCCTCAAGCAGATCAACACTCCCGCCCAACTTGGTGCTGAGGGACATGGCTTAGTGGTGGACTTGGCAGTGCCAGGTTAATGGTTGGACTCGATGATCTTAAAGGTCTTTTCCAACCTAAACAATTCCATGATTCTATATATTTCTTTCGAGCACAGGTAGTTCACGGTCCAATCCTGTTCTAATTGCAGTAAAGATTGGTACTTGAAAGTTAAAGTCAAAGATAAAATTTGTCACTCAGAGCATCACAAGCAGGAGAAAATCTAGTTCTCCATATTTGCAGTGAAGAAAAGCCCCAGAAGCAGAATGAGTATTCCTGCTTCTGCAGGAGGAAGCAAAGCGAGAAGGAAAACATGCAGAGTGTTAACTCAAGAGGTGTGCGTAACTTGTGCTGGGTGGATCCCACAGTGGCAGTCAGAGGTCTCACAAGCAGTGCAGGGCAGTGCCCCAGGCGTGGGGAGCGTGCGTGGGGATGAGCCTTTACACAGCCACGAGCAGCAGCCGCATTTGAAGAAATATGTGACCAATACCTGCAGCCACGCTCCTTACAAACAATATTTCCTCATGGCTTGTCTAGGGCAAACAGAACAGATGGAGCCTCTGCCACTGAGTTCTCTTCTCCCACCTGAGAAAGAACTTGGAAAGTACTACCGGTATGAGGGGTCCCTCACCACTCCCGACTGCCATGAGGGTGTCATCTGGACGATATTCGAGAAACCAATTGAACTCAGTTCTTTGCAGGTAAGTCACAGAGGGATAACCTGAAGGGCCTGCTTTCGGTTATTTTGCCCCTTCCGCTGCCTGCTCGCTCACACCATTTAACACAGACTTTTTAGCTGCTTCACTGCTTTGTTCCCATGACACATATGCTGGCTTGGCATTAGTCTAAACACGTGCCAGTTTTTTGACTGTATTAAATAATCTGTCAAAAAATGGCAGGAAAGGGGAAGGAAGGGGAAATGACGATGTGAAAAGAAAGCCAAAAAAACCCCACAGGTAAACACCTAGCTCAGTGTTTCGTCAGCAGCACTTCCACTGTAGTCATCTGCTCACCCCCAAATTGCACTGCTTTTCTCCTGTTGTCATAAGTATTAGGATAGCAAAACAGAATGCTTAAAAATGCAAACTTTGAGACTACCAGCATCAGGTTTAAGCATCCCATTTTGGTCCTGCAGAGAGGAACAGGAGACTGAATCATGACTGCCTCTAAAATACAGATTGTTCAGCTGACAGAGTACACAATTGAAAAATTCTGATGTCCTGGACTGGACTCTCAGCAATGCTACTCACTGGCCAGCACATCTGATTTGGCCCGCATCTGTATTTTAGCTCCTTACCTGCAGCGTACTCATAGTGACTTCAGTCACAGGGCAATGCTCAGCCGCACACAAGTCAGAACATCACAGCACACAAGGGTGAGCATCTGCACGCTCTGTGCCAGCTTCTTGCTGAAGCAGTTAGAAATTTCAAGTGAGGAAAGAAATCCTGGTCCTCTTACTTCATGTCACTGTGATGGGATGAACAAGGACAGGACTGTGTGCGTCAAAAGGACTGGTGCAACCAGGCCCTTGAGCTAGACAAAGCGTTTGGCTCACACAGAAAGGAAGTCCCCGTGATTTCAAAGGCTAAAAGAAATCATCTGCTAGTGACCTCTGGCAGAAGCCTCCATCACATTGTTTCCTGACGGGTTTAATGCATCCATACAGTTCAAAACAATGCCACAGAGTAAGGCACTGCAGATTTATAACATCACAATTTCCAGTGTTCCATGGAAAAAGAATTTAACGACCTATTCTTTCTTCAATGTCTGCAGATTTCTGAATTCTCAAAAGTTCACTTCGATGGGCAGAACTCAACTCGCATGGTTGAAAATTTCCGGCCTGTCCAGTTTCTGAATGAACGAAAGGTGTACTGGTCCAGTGCCAGCACCCACCCGCCTACTGCTAAGGTCTTAATGCTGGTCCTGATGCTTACGTTCATCCTGAGTTCTCTTTGCCAATGAACACTTCTCACCTCATTCAAAGTTCTGGGCTTTTTGGAGGTGGTTTTTCTTTTTTGTTGCTGTTCGTTTTTTTTTTTGTATCACATATTCTCTCTAACTACCAACGCATGAATCATATCCGAGTACAGAATTTAACCTTTTCATCCTCCAGACACTAACCAAGGACTTCTGCTGCTGCACTTATATAAAATGAAACCCACTGCACTAAATTGCGAGAATTCAAAGGAACTGTAAGATAAAGCTATGAAAATTCAGATTTAAAAAAACACTTAAAAAAACATTAGGATGGATTATCTGCAAGCCTGTAGTTTTAACACAACACTGGAAGGACACTTTACAAGCTACACAGAGAACCTACAGGAGGAATCTGTTCTTAAGTGCCTATGAAGGGTTTTGCTTGGAGTATGTTTACATTCAGCACTGCAAATCAGGAAGACAGTAATATACGGAGTAATTCTTATCATCTCTACTTTAAGGTACAAGACAGAGCAAAGAAAAAGTGCTCACCCACAACTGAGCAACATTTGGGTCATCCTATGTAGCAAAGGATATGTGACAAATTTCGTCTGTACTACCACAATTTCCCCCCCAACCTTCTTCCTTCAGAGTATCTGAAGTTAATTTTTAGATGAAGATACTGGATTCCTTTCATCTAATCTACTGATTCTGGATTTCAAGTTTCTCTATTAAGCCTATTTATTCAGCCTAGTACAGTGTCTTTCTCTGGGATGCCCATGCCCGATACGATGTGCTAAAAAGAAAAAGGGAAGCTCGACCACATATATCATCATAGCACATCTGTGGGAATTCCCTCTCTTTGGAGGGCTGTATTTGAAGCATAAGACTTTGATGATACTTTACAGTTTTCACTTGACTAATAAAATGAGAAAGTTCAGGAAATGGCTCTTTGCAGTATCACATTTTAGATGCTATTACATTTCAGCTTGCATGAACATTTCCCTACAAATTCCGCCCCCTCCTTTATTTTTGTTTAATGGCATTCCTGTAAAATACTCACATATGGTTAAGATTCATCGTTTTTCCAAGAACACTGTGATTTGAACTGATTTCTTCAGATCAATTACTTCCAGAAAAGCTCAATATATTGGGAAATGGGATTTCCTTGTGCTATTCCAGTTCTCTCTCTGAAGACAGACGTAAAAGTCTTCCTTGGCTATTGCCATATAATATGTTACAGCTTCTTTTAGAATTTTAGATTTTGGCCAGACCAGAATAAGATTTCATATTAGCAGACTTGTATTTTTTTATTTAGGGCAATGTTTGCAAAGATGACTTTATGCTACAGCTATGTGGCCATTTTCAGGAAAATCATGGCAGTGAGACTAACCACAGCTCACCAAAGGAGAAAAAGCGGGGTGAAAATTATTTTCATATTTAACAATGAGTAATATAAGCTTATAAAAAACACATGAGAAAGCAATTTCACCTTTTTAAGTTTAGAGGAATGATTAAGACTTTAACTGTATTTTTAGCTAACTGAAAAACTTTTGAGAAGCAAACATAAATGAAAGATTAAAGTTTAAGTGACCTCTATTTTTGTTGCCTTGAGTTTTTATTTCTTTCATCCTTGCTGAAGGAGCATACACACAACACTCATTCAGAAAAGAAATGTGCCTTTTTTTTTTCCCCCTATTTTCTTCACGTTCAGGGTTGGGTTTGCATTTCTGGGGGGCCAGGGGAGGGAAGGGAGGGATTCGCTGTACATCATAGAATGTTTCTGATGTCAGCAGGCTTCTGGAGCTTTTAATTCACATGGACCATCAGGCTCTTATACGCATGTAGCAAAACTGCTCAGCTGAGCTGGTGCACACACCCAGCCCATCGGGCAGATTTCTTACTGTGAAGGAAAGGGTACCATGGATTCACACAGTGCAACTTCACCTCTGTGCAAACACTTGCTAGTTAGTCAACCACGATAAACAATTGCCTACTTACCCATCTGTTGAACATTTCTGTGTTAGCTGTATCCATTACGTCCCTCAACCTCCTACAAGTAGAGAATGCATTAAGAAATTAAGAGGAAAGATGGTTTGCTTTTACAAGATGTAATAAATGGAAGTATTCTGAAACGCTCACCTTTTAATGCTCTTTCAAGATTTACAAGCAACATAGTAAACAGCACAATCACACACAGAAGTCCCATAGGCCTGGAAGCTCTTGTTTTAAAGATCAATGATGTGAATGCTCCTCAAGATGCCTTCACTGAGAACAATGCCTTTTGCATTAAACAAGCCCCCTGCATCTGCTGGAAATATGTATAAGAGCACACCATCCCTTGCCATTCAAATTACTTACTAAATTCATGAAGTGATTCTCATTTCATAGGCAGCTCTCTTAAGGATTATCGGAAGAAATTATGGAGGATCTGGGTCAACTGTCATTTATCGCTAGCGATAAATGATAAATCGCGGGGACAACTTTTCACTAGGTTGTGCCTCAGTTTACCAAGTGGAGAGAGAGGAGCAGTTACAGCAATTAGTTATGAAGTGGGATTTCATTTACTATGAAACATATTAAAACATAACTAAGAGGAAGAAACAAAAAATCTGCTGAAAAGACAGTTAGTTCTCTGTAAGTACTCTTCTGCACAAGTCTCAGCATGAATAAAATCTGAATAGACAAGGATGAGCATTTTTACTGAGTGAATCTGAATTTTATGCCCAATGAGGAAAAGGGAAATGCTGCAATCTGCATCTGTGTCCATGATCTAGTTCAATTTAATCTTTGTCAGAGGCAACTCTTTGCAACCAGGCAGATACATTCTGTTCTGGTGCAGGACATGACAATTACAGGACTAGTATCAATGCAGTAAATCAATACAAATCTACAGCAAAAACCATTCAATGAAAAAAACAGTAAAAGACAGGAAGGTTTGAAGTGGGACATTTGGTTTTCTTTTGTGAAGGTACTTATGGAAAAGTAATTTGCTGTTCCACAGGTAGCTTCAGGCGCCGATTTTCAAGAATTGTGTCTACACTACATTTGGCACGAAACTTCTTATATTGCGAAGACACTGGGAAACGACAGTAACTCCTGAAGAACTAGTAGCCAAGTTGTGATAATACAGGAAAGGGTGGTGGGAGGAACAGAGGTATTTAGAAAGACCCAGAAAGAACAATATTTTCCCACGTACAGAAAAGTTAACACAGAACTTTGCTAATATGTTTCACATATGTTGGAGCCAGAGTTGAAGACCGGTTAGCTTCTGTACTGAAAACTGGAGTACAATAGAAAATGGAACAACACTGGAAGCTAAAATTCACTAGAGATGTATGTTTTGGGTTTAAAACAAAAAAGACCAGCAGGGACTTTGTTGTTCTGAATCAAGTCAGAGGTAGACTAGCATTTGGACTGCAGAAAATCAGATGTATGAACTGATCATGTTCCAGAGTGCAAAGACCAACACATTCTGTGAGACTATCGAAGTTTGGATGTAGTTTTGTTTATGAGAACTCTGTTCTTTGGAAGCAGCTTGCATTTCAGTTTAGGGTTCACCTGTAATGGCTGTCACGGTAGAGTCCATTCACCGTAAGACTTAACAGCAACTAGGGACTCACCAGACTTCAGCAGGTCCTCCCCATTTCTAAAAATTCAGCAAGCTGAAATTACATGCTGTTGTATAATACATCCAAAAAGCAATCTCTTCCCAGTTTGGGATCAGACCTTGATTTGAGTGCAAGCCTTCAGAGGTCTGAGAGGTGAAGGAGCAGATCTGCCATATGAACACAAGCCCAGCTTCTCTCCTATCACAATCATCTGACAACCAGTGGAGGACCGGAAGGGGATGACAGGAGGGGCAGGCACAAAAAAAAATTCCTTATACAATATGTTTTCAGCAAAACATTTTCTCAGGAAGCAGAAAGAGACAAGGAAACCTAGCTATTACTCACAAGAAATATATTTACATTATCCACAAAGAATTTCAAGAAACTTGCCAGCTTCATTGTATGGTCAGCTCCTCCTGCTGACAAACTCAAGCTCAAAATGCACTTTTCTTCTGTACAGAACTATTTTTCCATGGCTGCCTGGAGAAAAGGATAAAGCTTTTTTTCTTTTTCCTTTCCTCCCTTGCCCATCCAGAAGTGGATTTCATGAGGAAGGCAGCATTTGCCAGCACAACCAGCAGCCTTCCTGTTAAACAGATGTCATATAGCAAATCCATGTAAAATGCCCTCCATCTGTAGTCAAAAAAGGATATAGAGAAGCCTACCTAGCTTCCCAGGCTGGTTTTGAAGTTTAATAAATGTGTTAGTACCAGGTGTAACATCAACCACTTCTGATCCAGAGACAGGGGAGCTGCACCTTGCACAGGAGATAACGCTCCACAACAAAAATTATGATTGGATTTGGTGACCTTAAAGGTCTTTTCCAACCTAATAATTCTATGGTTCTATGAAAAATGATTATGCTTAAAGACATGAGGGTCTCTTCACTAGACTTAAAAGTGGCTGTGGTGATTTTCTTCCAATAAGCACTACAAATGACATGGGATTTAGTGAAGTTTCAGTGACACAGAAAAAAATGTCATGGTAGCTCTGTGCAGCCAGAGGTGGCTGTGGAAAATGTTTTGTATAGGGGAAAAGCATATATAAATTAAGAAAAAAAAAAAAAAGTGTAGGATTTACTAGTAAATTAATGTGTATCTCTGAAAAAACCAATAAAACTCTAGCTGAGAGGCACCAAAGTCATACACATGAGGAACCTGAGCCTGGCAGCTCCTACCATGCTGCCCGGCCTGACGGGCTGCTCCCCACAGACACCGGGGACAACGCGGATGAGCACAATCCGGTGTGGAGCAGCCTCACCTGTGGAAATGCACCCCAAAAAGCATCTGACAACCACCTTGTTGTAGGCTGCACCTCTCACTTGCTGCCTGCAAAGCCTTTTGAAAGCATCTATTTCCACACAAGGAGATGAATCCATGAGGATGCAGCTGAGGGTCCCAGAATGCCCGTCCGAGGCATACCCTACCCCAAGGCAGAGCTCAGCCTGGCAAGTCTTTGTGCACCTTGTTTTCCTCAGTGTTATTTCCCTGTTTACAATCTGCTTTGCAGGCAGGACTGACTCACCCTTTTGCTGGTCACAGGCTCTGGGAAGCGGCAGCGCAGCTGGGCTGTGGCATCTCTGAGGCGGACGTGGCGGCATGGCGGCCTGCAGCACCCCCTGCCACCACAGTTGGGTTCAAATGCCAGACGGGGCAGCCCTGTCACTTAAAAAGTGAAGTGAAAAGAAAAAAAAAAGGGGGAAAAAAAGAAAGAAAAAAGGGGGAGAAAAGAGAAAAAGAGCCTCTCAGTACGGCAGGGGTGGCAGGCTAGGCGTTGTGCACCCTCAGACCTCGCCTGCTGCTGGCCGCCATCTTCTGAGGGTCCCTGTCAGTCAGGCTTAGGGCAGCCCAAAAAGCCCGGTGACCCCCTTGCTGTGGGCATCTGCCGGGGCCTCTCTGAGAGAATAAAACAGCCCCATGATGCCTTCTCCACCGTGTTTCAGGTCTTGTAGCCCCAGGCTTCAGGTAGTAGAGACATGGCAGCAAACATTGCACCTCCAGGAAACCCCCCAAAGCAGCGCTGCTTCAGGGCTGGTTGAGGAGCTGCTCCGGGGAACAGGGGGGACATTTCCAGCATGTTTCCAGCCCATTTCCAGACGCTGCTGGAGGAGCCGGCCAACACTTCGGTGCCCATTGCAAGGTAAGAAGCAATGAAAGAATTTGGGAGCACGGGCGACAGAGCAGTGTCGCCAGGGCCTTGGTGACCTCCTCAGCCATGCTGGGCAAAGCCAGGGCAGTTCGTCACCTCGATCCCTCCAAACTCTTTCTGAACACAGACACGACTCATTCAAGCCAACTGTCGAGAATGGGAACATGCAGTTTTCATTATGAAGTTTAAATATATTTCCTAAAAATAACCTGCTGTTTGGGGCTTTTAGTATCAGAAACAAATCCATATACACCCATAAAACCTGATTATAATTAGTCACACAAGTAAAATTATGAGTGTAATTAACTACAGCAATTAATTGAAATGCCTTTGGGACATCATTTCCCTCCTTGCAGCTGAATACAATTTGCATTTAAAGTCGTATTATAAAAGGTATAAGATTGTAATAAATTCAGGTTATTTTATTACCTTTTACCCATTAATATCTTCTGAAATTATTTAGACATCTAGTACTCAAACACAGTTCTGATTTAAAAAATTCCAAACAGCTGACACTATTTTAATAACTACAGGTTTTGTTTTCTTGTAATCTGTCTCCTCCTAGCTAAACTTTTCCGTGCCCTTTCTTTTTATCATATGAAGAGAACCTTGCAAAAATATATTAGTCTCCATCTACTGAAATTACCTTCATAACGTCAATGCCATTTACTTTCCATATTACTGAGACTACTCGTTCCCAGCACGTAGGAGAAATATCTTGATTGATTAGTTTACAGATATGTGTGGTTATGAAGAATTTATGAGAGAGAAAGGAAGAGCTTTACATTTTGCCGATTGTGCTGATGTTGAGATTAAGCCCTAAATAAATCATAGACATTTTCTATCAAGAATGCTGTATCTTATCTTTGAAAATCTAGAATAATTTGATTTTGTTGTAAATGAAACTCTCAGTGTTGCACAAAATCCTTTCTTACATGCAGTAAAACATAATGTTGTACGTCCTGGAAACCAACAGTCGCTGCTGAACTATGAATAATCCTGAGACAAAACCAGTAAGCTCCCTAAGGTCAAGAAAAGCTGCTGCTTAAAAGAGCAGGTTAAAGACACAAAGACAAGCACCGAGGAGCCGAAGTCTTCCTTCAGCCCCTTCAGCCGAAATTCACAGCAACTGATGGCTACTTGGCTTTCTGTTCAGCAAAACACATATAAATAAATAAAATTGAGGATTCACCATTAATTTCCATGTCCTCAGAGAATTTCAGTGCTTCAAATCATTGACACAGCTCAAACATTTCGGGAACTGGGTGTTCGGACAGTCCCAGTCCAAGGAGCGTCCCTGTCTATAGAGCTCAGATAAAGTCTACAAAGCAGGTTTTAAGCAGAATGATTGCCAAAGCTCCATTTACTTCAACGGTTTTACAACAGTTTGACTGGCAGAGAACATGGTGTCTTATCAAGCACTGCAAAAAGGACTCCAGTGTCACTCATAAAAAACCCCGAAATAGGTTTCTATTGTCCTGATTGTTAATATTGCAGTGCCAGAGCACAAACGGGAAGTTCGGGTTTATGATCCCACAGATATGAATGTACATGTTATGGAACAAGATTGATTTGTTTTAAAAAACAGCTATTAAAGCTCATAAAACACAAACATTCATATTACATGGAAATACATTTCAAAAAATCAGTGCAATTTCTACTGCAACCCTAGGAATGTTTTGAGATTGTGACAGAGAGGAGTTGGTAGGACAACAGGCAATCCATAGTTCATGATTTACAGGTGCCTCATATAAAGCTTATTAAGAAGAAAAATCACACCTGACCATTTCTCAGCGAGTACCGAATGACCTCGGTAACATGTTCAGCCCCAAGAAAGAGATGTCAGCTCGGGGAAACCTGGTGGCTTGTTTCGCTAACATGAGGCAACACACAGAGGAAGTTTATAAAAGGGGTGTACAACAGAAGAAAACACAGAATCACCTCGGACAGACAAAATTCATTTACAGAAGAAAAAGGGCACACACTGTAAGCTATACAAGCTGGAATTAACTCTTCCAATAGCTCATTTCCCCCCTTTGACTAAGACATATATAGCTAAGTAAATCTTAAGTTCTCCAGAAGACAGAGCTGCCTAGAGTTTTCAACTCTCTGGCTAAAAAGATAAACAGAGGCCTAAAGAAAAAGAAAAACAAGACTGAGATAAGGGTAAAAAAAAATCCAACACATGAGAAAGTAAAAGTTTTCTTTACGAAAGTTATTTTGCAAAAGTTGCCCCCAGCAGAGCCTGCAGAAGCGTAACTTGCTCCTCCATTTAGCGAATCAGGAAGAAGGGTACCATAATAAAACCTGCCGGTCGCATGGGCAGTGGTAATAAAAACTTTATTATCAGTGCCTTCTTTGCTCTAACTTACTGCCAAGTTCCTGTCCAGAAAGCTGAAATGGAATGATTAACACATCCTGTGCCCTCATTATAGAACATTCAATTATCCCAAGATACTCTGTGGCAAATAGACCGTTTTCAATACAACCCCGTACCACGCTCTCTGCGCTGCACACTCTGTAGAAGCTCGGTCTGCTTTTCTGCACCCAACCCTCATCCTGGGGTTTTGTTTGCTTGTTTTTCTTGTCTTCAAATTTACCTGGAAGGGAATTTAAAAAAAGGCAGTGCTCTTATACCAAAGCTCTGTGTTAGAATTTGTATTTAGTAATTTTTATAAGAAGCTCCTTGCAGCATGTTCTCAATCAACAGCCATTTGTTCTTGTTAAGAGGAATTTGATCATCACTGATGACTTGTAAGAGTACTCTACTATCAGTAACATTATTTCTAATACCAGAAGGACAGTAGTTTCCTCTCCTCGCACCCCTTGCTCCTTTTTCCCTTTTTTTTAAAAGAAAAACACCCACAAGCCAAACAATGGCATACAGCAAAATGCAGCATTACCAGCCTTTCGTATGAGCAAACCAGCAACCTAACGCAACCCTTGAGTCTTAGAATTACACCTTTCCTGACAGATTGGAGAGTTACAGCAACTTAAATTAAATGGACAGAAGACAATCATAAGACTCCAGACTTCCGTATGCACCTATATATATATGCGTACACACACACATATATATACACATCAGTGGAAGTGGTAACACATGAAATAACGTGCAAGTACATTTCTAAAATGTAGAAGGATACAAGATATGGGGAGGATAATGCAATATGCAGCTACATTGTACACAAGAAGGAAACATTAAGTTTTAGGAGTAGGGAGCTACCTTCGCCTATAGCTGAAAGACTCAAGGACATACATATATAAGCTTTTTATAATAGCATTTACCAAATGCAAATTGGAAATCGGAATGCTAGCAGAATTCCAAAAAGGTCCAAAGCTGATAGACTGAGGCATTTAGCCAGGGAGGGTCTCTCCTGCAGATAACTGCGAAGACTAGATGAAAATACTAACATTCTGAAATAAAAATTCAATTAGGGCCCTAACAAAAGAAATGAGGACCCATATAGGGTACAGCACAGTACCCAGAAGTTAAACCCAGCTGTTGCACACGAGGGGTATGAACTCCTGCAAAGCAGAGAACAGAGCTTTACAGCCACCCTACCAGCGATTTCATCGTGTGCTGTGACAAGCTAAAGTATCTAATACATTTTTCAGACTGACCTTATAACATTTATCAGAGCGCTGTGGCTTTGAGGAAAAACACATGTGAATCACAAGGCTTCCAGTGAAACTATGAGAATAGATAGCACCAAACCTTTAAAGAACCCCGGCAGAAAAAAAGGCTGTGAGGACACTTGAAAACTGGTTCACTCGGAATCTATTCACCCTGAGCCAGGGCATGCAACTGGGGACGTGGAAAAACTACAAACAGCACAAGTGACCTGCCCATAACACACTCCATTTTTGGTATTGCAATTATTTGGGGGAATCTAAGTAGTAAAATTACTGGAAAATATTTGGTACAGCTTGCAAGGTTTTGTCAGCGTGAATCAGTTCAGCTGGGGCAGGTATTCACTCTACATTAGAAGTAATTGTAGTAAAGGCAACTGTAAGCAGGTTGAAAGTCCCTGTAAATTGTGCAGGTTGTTCTCCAGCTGACAGGCCAGAACAGCCAGCCAAAATAAATCTGGCCTCTCTCTGCAAGTAGTCTTCCTCAAATACCTTCCTTTGGAGTAACCTTTTATTTTAAGCAAAATATATAAACAAAAGCAAGTAATGTCAGTGTTTTACTATTGTACACACGAATCCAAAATACCCGTTACAGTCATCACCAAAATAAATTATTGTACCGGCCTGAAATGGTGGGAAACTTCAGTTTTCCTTTCATTCAGATGGAGGACATTTTATAGTAAGACATTCCTCTGGAATAGTGTACTTTACTTTTTCATGGATTCAGATAAAAGTTACCATATATTTTGTTCATATCAAGGCTACGTACATTAAATTTAGTACTGTGGGAAACAGAAAAAGAGCCTGATGAGAATCTAAAATGACCATTTCTATGCAAGAGAAATAAACAATGCCATTTCCAATGACTCTTGCAAGAACCCCTTAAAACAACAGCTTTCCAGAGACTTCTGAAACCAAAATCACAGATATTTGTGCAAAGAATCTATTTTCATCCTTGAATGATTGTAGCTTCTTTCTGTAGGCTACTAACTCTGTGCAGCATTTTTCCAGTAAGCAGTTTACAGCCGAATTGTAAGACAGAGAACCCAGCTAAGAAAACACTCCCCTGTCCCCTTTTTTCCTCTTTTTTTTTTTTTTTAAAAAAAAAAAAACACCACAGAGCAAAGAAAAAGAAGTTTTGTTTAACAGACTGGAGCAATCTGAAAAATCAGAGCTCAGGTTGCGTACGTGTCAGCTTTTCCACCGCTGATACTGTTCCCTTCAGCTAGTCTGCATTTATTTTTAAAAGGTCATTAAGCAAGATACAAAAGGTGAAGTGCAATGTTACAGATTTATAACCTGCCCGAGCCCTTGTTAGACAAAGGGTCAACGCACAAAAGCCCGGATAAAGTAGGAGTCTGCTTTCTACCCTGAAACATCAAAGCCCAGCAGCAACACTGAACCCAGCTAAGAGCAAAATATATTAGGAGGGGATATTCACATCTGTGTTCTATCCTTTACTTTCCTTTAACCAACTCTTAATAGATTTTATTTATTTATTTGAACTCTACCCTTCTTCACACTCAGCCTGTCTTTTGCTGATTAGACTGCCTGCCGCTCACATGAAAGAGAAGGTAACTTTAAAATATAGCTAGCATTTTTGTCCCAGTTAAATCAAATAGGTTAAACAACAGTCCAAGCTTCTTATCCCCTCAGATTTTGTGCTAAAAGCTAATCATTCTTCAGGTCACTCTTAATTCTTTCCACTTTAAACTGCTGCTAGTTTGCCTCGTGCCTTGTTAAGCAGGCAAATCTCTGGATTATGCTAAAAGCAAAATTTAATTACTTCTTTAACTGAGTCACAATTTGAAAATAGCATATACACTGAAGGCAATCCTATTCTAACCTATATTTATTCATAATCATTTAAGATATGTAATTAGAGGGAAAGGTAAGAATTTTAAACACCCTGTGTGACATCTTTGTTCACATCTCGTGGTCAAACTAGTCCTCTGATACGCTGCCAACCTTTTATCAAAAAGCTTCCAATAAAATTCTCTTTGTCACAAGTTAAGTCCTGGGCTGCCTATGCTCTAGGAGGCTGCAGGCCCAGAGATTTATTCCCTTACGTGTGTCTTTTAAACAGGAACATTTTTGTAATCAAAACTGAAGATGAAAAGGCGAGACCACATGGCAAGCAAACATTTACAATTCACTTGCTCGTGAGCAAGGTCATAAACACGAGCATGCGATAATGGTCAGTGCGCATCGTTTGGGTCTTCCTGTGTGGGATCCTTTCCTGCCCCTTGAAGAATCGGGGTGATACAACACGAATGGGTTTGATTGAAAAATATCTCCAAAGGGATTTTATTCCATATCA
This sequence comes from Numenius arquata, assembly GCF_964106895.1. Lineage (NCBI taxonomy): Eukaryota > Metazoa > Chordata > Aves > Charadriiformes > Scolopacidae > Numenius > Numenius arquata. The sequence continues at coordinate 10,437,131 of NC_133593.1, read as the reverse complement.
AAAGGAAAACCTCGTCTAACAAAAACTCGTTGAACTTTCTGTTCTGTTTGCTGGTGGGCCACAAAAAGAAAACCTCCAGCATCTAGATGAAGCATTGAGCCATGGTTTAAATTGCTGCATGAACATCGGAGTTTAAAAATTCAGCCAGTTCTACCCTTGTGAGATTGGAAATGAGTTCAGATCGTCAGAGAATTCGGGCTGGAAGGGACTCAGGTCTCTGGTCTGGCTTCCTGCTCAAGCAGGGTGGGCATGCAGCCTGACCAGGCAGCTGGGGGTTTTATCCAGGTGGTTCTTGGAAACCTCCAGCGACAGAAAGTCACAGCTGCTGTGTCAGCCTGTCCCGCTGCTGCTCTGCCCTCCTGGTGAAGAAGTTTTTCCTTGGGTCAGGTCAGAACTGCTCTTACTTAAATCTCTGCCTGTTGCCTCCATCCTCCTGCCCTGCTCCACCGAAGGGGCTGGTGGCACCTCTGCAATTACCCCCTTGTCTGTGTTGACCAGGGAGGGCTCAGAGAAGCAGACCCTGTACTCTAGATGTGGCCTGACGAGCAGTGAGCAAGGGGGATAATCACTTCCCTCAGCCTACTGGCTCGGCTCCTGCTAACGAGACTCTGGGTGCTCTTCACGTTCCTTGCTGGCAGGACACGCTGCTGGCTTCTGCCGAGCTCGCTGTCCTCATCTAGTTTGCTTTGAGGCTGCATCACATCAGTGTATGTTCACCCAATCCCCATTGCTGAGCTCTTCCTCCCTGCTTTTCCTCCCTATCCCGGGCAAGCCTTCGTGCCCAAACCCCGTTCTCCCCGTGGTACGTTCCCTCCCGCGTGGCACTGGCACCGAGCGCGGCACACGATTGTCAAAATGTCAATGGAGCGCTTTGGAGGAGGGATCTGTCTAACAATGTCCGGGCCAGATCTCTGTAATCACGTTGTTCCTTGCATTGTCTCGTTACTCCAAACATCGTAATACAAACATCATTTGTAAGGCTTTCTTAATTTGCCACTGGTGGTGTTGGATCCTGTTTCTGGCTCTGACGCAGCAGCTTTCCTTTGTTGTTATCCAGTTCTTAACTAACACGCACTCCTCAGTTTTCCTGCAGCTTCTCATTGGGAGGCCGAGGTTTATTTATAATACAGATAAATATTTTCTCCATCAAAATGCTGCATTAAGTGAAGGGACAGTTTTTCATCTGCAAACAGTCTCAGCCATTGTATGCTAAACATAAAGAAGATGTAGATGAATACTGTGCTTTCTGGGTCATAGTTCAGCAAATTTTAAACAAGATTATCCATGTACCCAGAGCTACTGCAACACCTGGCCAAACTTCTCTCTGATGTTAAGATTGAGTTAAACCTCTTGCCTCAAACTATTTCTTTCTCTCCAAACACACCCAGCACGTAATCTACCACCTTTCCAATTTATTTGCCAGTTTAGTTCCTTTTTTTGGTCAAACTGAGGTAGAAGAAATTCTCAAATGGATGGTGTAAAGAAAATAAAAGTTGCAAGATGAGAAGAATCAGTAAGAAGAAGATTTGTATCTGGAGACAAGATCTGAAAGGTTAGATAAGATGACTTGGCTGTTACAGAATACTGACAAACCAAAGTAAAAAGAAGATATTTCAGAAAGGAAAATACCTTAAGTTTTTTTTTTTTTTTTTAATGTATTTTATGTTTTTTTAAATCAACTGTATCTGCAAGCATTCGGGCATGCCCAAACTCTGTGATGCCACTGCTTTGAGCAGAGGGCTGGACTGGATCAACTACTGAAGTTTCTTCCAACCTGAATTATTTTAAGATTCAATAGTTCTATGCAAAAAATCACACACCACGCGAATATTTCCATTTGTATTAAGTCTGTGTTACAGTCTGGAAAAGGCAGATGCTATAAACCAACCCTGAGCCTTCACTTTGAGTAAAAGGGAAATGTATCGGTTTCTTTCAAGAGGGACAATGGACTCTGCTTCATTGAGGTCCCCAAGAGCTCCTCGTTCTTCCCACTTTCTGGAAAAAGCAGAAGTGTGTTATTTTAGCATGTTAAACAGAACTGAGGAATAACTTGCTGAGAAACATTGGGAGCAGTTTGGATATACTATTTCCAAAATCCAGAAAGCACGGTCATCGTACACAAGATCGCTAGGAGCCAGCTCATTTGTACTTTGCACCCAATAAAAATCTAATGCTGAAAAAATGTCCCAGCAGCACTAAGATAAATAATGTTGCTTAACTGAGCACAAGGAGTCCTGTATTTTCAGAGCTCAGAAAAACACTTTAACAAAGGCTGTGAAGCATCTGCTGCTGTATTTATTTTTTTTTTGCAGGGGATGGAACTGCAGGAACTCTGAAAAACAAAAGCAGCATGCGACCCACCTAGGGACATCTGTCTGCTTTCTAGTCATGTTACTAAATAAAAGAGCGTTAGTAGTTCGAAGGCGAGGTTCAGCGAGTCAGTGAGACAGGAGATCCAGCTGCCTTGGCTCTGCTGTTACAATCTTCTATTGACAAGGGAAGCGAATGGCTGAATCACTGAGGTGAGGGTTTATAGCGAAAAACTAAGGAGAAGATCAAAATCTGAGAGTTTTCACAAACTGCCGTCAGGTGCCATGGGAATCAAACTGGAAACAGTAGGACAGCAGCAGATCCAGGCAAAGGAAGATTTAACTGTTAGAAATCTGCCTGGAAAGATCCTAAATAAAAACGAAAGTTGGATTTTGCCGTTATTTTTCCCCTTTTATTTTCCATGCTAACAACTAACAGAGAGCACCTGCTGGATATGCTTTTGTACAAATGGATGTTCTTTTCCTATGTGTTTATTTATCTTTTTTCGTCTTAAAATGAGTATCCACGCATGCTTTGGTTGTGTCTGTGCTTCTCACAGGCTTGAACAAGCACAGGAAAGCAGCTTGGGCTGGGTTTATCACCATGGCTGTTCCGGGGGCATCGCTGCCACGCAAGATGCAAATGCTGCCAGCAACCGATTGCATTCAAGCACAACGATTAACTGCCTTTTGACAAATTCATAGAAATTTGCCTTGTGATTTTCAGTCTTGAGGTCATTTTTAATGAAATTTAAATAAAAGACTCAATTTTTCAGTATCTTTTCAACTATGCCTTTAAATGAACAATTACATGAGCCTATGACAAGTCCTACAGACACCCCGATGTCCTGCTCAGTTATCTCTCCTCAGGGTCCACCAGTTTTATTTGCCCAGGCAGAAGGACTGGATTGCAAAAACTAGGAAAACTGATAAAGTCTGTCTCAATTATAAACATTATATTTAATCCCCCAAAATCCAAGAATCTTGAGTTTGTGTGTCTATCTGATTAAACAGCCAGGATGTCACCCATCTGGCTTAGTTTTTCTGTGAGGCCCGTGAAGCGAGCAACCATCAGCAAGAGCAGCATTTCTAGATTCTACAAATATGCTCAGAAAATTTTAATTTATATTAAATCCAGAAGCATCCTTGATATATTTTCTAGTTAGTGGCTGATTTTGCTAAAGGGACCTTATCAAACATTGCCCTTAATTTTCACAAACAGGAAATCTTTTACACATGAACAAGGAAGTTGGAGGCTTGTCCCAAACAAAAGGCACAATCTTCCAAGCTCCTGTCAGGTTTTTATTTTCCTGAAACCATAAATCAGCAAGCATGGATGACTGCATTTTACTAACTTCTTGCTTCAATTTACTGGACCCTAAGGGAAAAAGCGTAACAAAAGCTGCAATTAACACTTCGGCCGATCCTCCAGGCCCTCGGCCAGCGGGGCAGCTGTGCCCACGGGCCCTGTGCTTTCTCAGGACACCTCATGGCCCCGATCTGCAGATAACAGGAAAATCTGTGATACAGAGAAAAGCAGTGACAGGATCTGCTGTGCCAGGTACAGGGAGTGCAGGGAACAGGAGGATACACTCTGGCCATAACCAGCAACTCCACCACAGATGCAAACAATAGGCTGAAGATAAAAAAATACTTTTAGAGTTGGGCTTTTAAGGGGAAGTGAGAGTGGTCAACCCCTCCTGGAAGCAGAGAATTTGCAGGAGGTGGTGTGTCCGTGCTTCCCATCACGCTGGGGGAAATGAGAGGTTTTGGCATAAGAAGGTCCTTTCGCTGCTGGGTCTCTCCCCTCCCAGGAGAAAGACCAAAAGCCATTCGGTTGATGGACTTTACTCGAGGTTTAAAGGAAGGCCACCCAACTATCTTCAAGCCTAGGCCACCTATTTTTAGCACTTGAGATACACATACAGGTATGTGGGCAAAATTCCAGCACAGCTCATTTCACAATTCCTTCTATCTGACAAAATGGGCTCCGATAATTCCAGAGAGTCCTCACCCAAGACTTGTACAGTTCTGATCTGGGAAGTAAAAGTTATTCAACAGCAGAAAACAGCCACAGTGTTTTGGCAGGGATATGATCCCCTCATCTATTCAATGGCCCTTGGTGCAATTCTGAATCAATAAAAGTTTTACTACTGAAAGCAGCACGTAGGAACATCTTTGGTAATTAGAACTTTAATTTTTTTTAAATTGCACTTTCAATACCTAAAAGCCTTAACAGAGGGAATTCATGATAGGAACAACTGTAGATCATATTCTTTGATTCAAATCAAGTTTTCAATACTGAAAATGCACAAACGACTCAAATGACACGGCGGAATTAGCACACTTGTGAAGAACAACCCCTGTGAGCGCTCTGAAAATTTATCACCAGGCAGTAAAGGTGACTGCATTGAGGAAGTGTCATCATTTAATGCTGCACAAGTGCTCCAATTGCAGCTGATAAACATAGCAAGAGATGGCTTCATTTCCAGACACACTAACTCCTCCGGCATCATCTTTGGTGATGCTGATGCACGCTAATTCTTGGTTACATATTCATTGAAGCATCTTCAAGGGCCATAAAATAAGAACAATAGTTCATTTCCAGATAAACATAACACTGTTTTTGGAAACATTCAAAAAACAAACAACGCAAGTGATATGTGACTCCTGATAGACCAGCTTACAGCGGACTTTGGTCCAGTTGCCAACTCAACCAGATTTACTTCCTTTTTGGAAAAAAACGTGATTGTAATTGCAGTCAGTCTCTTATAGTCACTGTCTGCTCAGAGGAAATGTCTCAACACTACACACAATCAAGAAGAAAATACGTGCGCAAACACTCATAGGTGCAGAAGCAGCAGGAGGAACATTATCAGGACACCAGGACTGCACAGAAAGTACCTTCAGATCCTTGTTTCAAAGGCACTGCTTCCAAGAGCAAAACCTTCATGTACGTGAGGGATCATTTCACTTTTGAAATGGATCGTTTTCCAAGAATAAGTGTCATTATTATCTATACTGAACAAGGGATTCAACTGAGAAAATATCAGACTTACCTGATGTAAACAATAGAAGAGTTTCAGGTGAAAATACAGTTTGAGTACAGGCTGCTTATCAGTTACTGGAGTTACTGTTTCCTTTCTTTTCAGAAATTCCATGAACCAGCACCTGGATTCACCTTCTGAAGTTTTACTTTGCTGCCAAACTGCAATCCACCTGCAAATGCACACGCCCAAGCAACAGCAAGATCAATTTTGACCTCTTGCTCCTGAGTTGTTACCCCTCCAATGACTACGTGAAAAATTTTATCTTTGACTTTCCGCTTTGTTAGCCTGAAGTCTTGCATTTGCTAAAACCTACCTAAACCCAGTTTGTATCCTGCGCAAAATTTTCCCCAGGACTTTTGGCCGTTAGCATTAACCTCACAGCTGGATTTGTCATCAAGTCTACCTTCCTAAAAAGCCAGAGTTAGTCTCTGGTTATGTGAAACTCCATCTTATTTCTGTAGGTGGTACCAGAAAGTAGGCTTCAGGATGGCTTCAAGTTTTTTCCCTTCTTAAAGAAACCTAGTGGCACATTTGCCACAACTTGTCAAGAAAAATAAAACAGAACCGAACTCATCACCCTCTGCATCGACCACAGCACAGGGCCCCATTACGTGAACCCAGCCGAACTTTCCACAGGCAGATGAGCAGATGACCTCCTTTTTTCCAGCCCAAGTTATTCTGTGACTTTACAGACTTAGCAGCCTGTACTTTAGTGCTTAGGGACATGGTTTAGTGACGGTTTTTTATCAGAGTTAGGTTGATGGTTGGACTAGATGATTTTAAAGGTCCCTTCCAACCCAGACAATTCTATGACTCTATGAACAGGTTACAAAACAGCATCAGAGGAAATGATGACTGCAGTGTGTGACTCTTCCTTTAGCCAGAGGAAACAATTTCCTCTGCTGGAGGAGACTGCATGTAGCAGTTTCAACTCTCCACCGACAGGGAACCACCATTTCGAGACCACCAGGCACCGACGCTGCAGCAGCACGGACACACTATTGCTTGGCCTGTTATTATGGGCTATATTTATTTTTTAACTTACATCTTTCCTTTTGCTTCTGTGTCTTTTGTATGAATTTATGTTGAGAGCGCTGTTTCTATCTGACGGAAACAGATATTCTGCTTGACCTATCAATTATACAAGAACAATTAAACAAATGCTTATGTGCAGAATTACTAAGTGTCATTTACTTTGGATTCTATTAGAACATGACAAATTGTAACTTCAGAAACTGTTCCCCCTGGTGAGGCAAAAACCCTGCGCTAACAAGCAATATACAGAAGATGCTGACTGCAGACCAACTTTGTTTTATGTTCTCATTTTAATAAGTTAAAAATAAGGGTTTTCGTGAGAGCACGTTACGAATCCCAAGCGCGGGCTCCTGCTGGCAGAGCAGAGAGGGCTGGCTGGGAGCTTAGTCATCTGAAAGCAGAAATTCAGCACATGCCACTGAAAGATTCATCTTGTAACTTCCTCCCAAACCCTCCCATGATGGAGTCTTTGCACGATTTTCTTGTAAACCCATTCTTTCTGGAACATTTTGAAGCAAAGCCTTTTTTTTTACCAGCTTTTCTGTTAAACTCTAAAGGAGCCTTAGGTACCACAGCACGAGAACCTGGAATAAAATTATTACAGCATACATACATACATATTATTTGTATGTACACACACAAAAATTAAGCAATTAAATATTTAAAAAGACATTTAATTTTTTATTCCCAAAATTCTGCAGGTTATTGAATAACCAGCAGAAGGATTCTCAGGGGTAGGTAAGAAAGGATCCCATGTGCAGCCACTGCACTTCTGAGTCATCACTGATCTCACTTCAGGTCTATCACCATTACACCACAGACGAATGTGAGAATCGCTGAATTGATGTGGTTTCAGTGCACTAGTTCTTCAGACTTACTTGTAAGAGGGAAGTCTCTCTCTCTCTCTCTCTCTCTCTCATGTAGGAAAGGAAAACTAAAATAAATTAAAAACACAATTTAGAAGAGCTGAAATATCTTGGTACTGAGAACTAAGTGCTCTGCTGGACAACCTGCAAAGCGCTGCTGTACTTACACGTTCCGGGTTTTCAGATTGACAAATCCATTTAAGCTTAATGAAAAGAGCACAGAAACTTCAAAGCAGGAAAAGAGCTATTAAAAATCATCTGACAAGAAGTGACACTTCATCTGCATCCACAGTATTTAATTTGTTTGAATAATATAGTTACAGATAAACAGGTTCACTCCATATACAATTACCGATACCTTTTTTTTAATACAGCTCATATTCCAGTACATCAACACTATTTTATTTACAAGGTATTTATGTACATTAACATCTTTCTAAAGTCAGTGCATTTTCAATAAGTTTTATACAATAATTTACAAAGTGAATGTAGTTAATAGTTAACTTAATAAATTTACTACTAATTCATGAATTAATTTAATTTAAAAAATTAATTACAACCAATGTAACAAACACAGAAGATCAAATAACATTAGTAGATTGTGCTACCTGCTTAAATAAAACATTTTAAAGTAAATCAGTTGAAAATCTTTCACTTTCCATGGAGTCTGCGTAGGGAGGAGTAGACAAATGGGTATTGAAAAAGCTTCTAACCTAGAAATTCACAAGTCGTGTTTGCTTTTCTTCAGTCTCAATGTTTAGACCACTTTAAAGATAAAAGACCATGTAGGACAGGGAGCAACACGTCACCAGTCAGAGAATACTTACTTTGGAGCCGCTCTGCTGGCCCCAGAGAGGCACAACCTCCAGCAAAGGCAGGGAGGTTTTTGCCTGGGTAAAGACAGCCAGATCAGCCCAGAGGATTTCTTAAATGGATAAAACTCAGATATTTCTGGAAATTACAAACTTACTGGTAGGTTTGGCATTCTTGTAAAACACATTAAAATGAATCCAAACGTCTGTTTCTGAGATCAACCGTGTAAGCATCCATTTTGTTAGTGAAGATACGAAATGTAAAGAATTTGGAAGGTGACATGACAAAATTAGTAAGCTGCTTAGACTCAGCTGAAGAACAAAAGGCCGAAAGAGTGAAATTTTTATCTTCATTCAGATATGCAAACAATTTAACACTGAAATTGTTTAAAGAAATGCCTACTCAAAAAATAACCATCTTTTTCCAGTCTCCGCTCAGTCTCAGCCATGCTTTCCTTTGTGCAATCAGCCCACTGGCTTAAAAGAGCATGTTGCAAGGGCACGGAAAGCAATTCTGGTTTAACTGCAAGTATATGCATAACCTGTTGCAAAAAAAACCCCAAGAAAATTTGAAAAGGCAACCAAATTTTGAAAAAAAGAAACTCCATTAAATTATGAAACCGATAAAAAAAAAACCTCATCCATGAATGCTACGATAGCTACCTGACAGCCACAGCTGCTTATTTGTTTGAAATACACAGTGGATAATTCACAGCCATTCACTCCAGAGCCCTTACAACAACAAAAACAAACTACGTTTTTGAATTTAATTATAGGAATTTTCAAAAGTGCAAATTTAAAAGCAACACCAGTCATGAAACATAAGCTTAAGCATCTTTCCTTCCAAAAGCTGGGAACTTTTTGTGCAATGTGCACATTTTAAGACACCGTGCGTGCAATCACAACTATTCTCTTCAACCTGAAGCTTCTTCTGGAGGCACCTCTGAAGGTTGAGATAGCGCCCTTCAGGCAGAAAAGCCATTCCTGAAACATGTTGATCTGCACAGCCAACACACGTGGAGAAAACACAATTATAATCAACCATTTGAGTGTAGAAATTAATCTCTTCTCTAATTATGATTTGGTTGTGCTCCCAACATACAGAAAGAAAGCAACTGACACGCATTAGTGGTGGCAAAACTGGAAACTTCTCTTACTCTTGATGATAATTCTTTAAGTTTGTGCACTTTTCATTCTCTTGCTTTCCCTGTTTTGCCAATAAAATGCAATAAAACTGCAGGAAAAAGGAGGTAGCAATATCATGTTGTCCAAAGACAACACTACGATTTTTTTTTTCCCCATTATCTTAAACCTAAAGAGAGCCTTAGGGGTTTGTTAGAACAGTTGGTAAACTCTACACTACTTTGTTTAGCTCTTACCTGGACTATTTCATTTAGCTCTTATTTGGTCCTAGTCGGCTTTTCTCAAACCATTTTATTTAAAGGCCAATGGCAGTCTCAGCCTGATGTCTAACATCAGAAATGTTTAGAGCATGTAGTGAGATAACAGAACAAAACAATGCTATCTTTATATTAACTGCTATTTAATTAGGGTTTTCTTTTTGTGCTTTCAGGTCACAGGGGACAATAACTACACTGAAGTTAACTGTTTCAAGAACATTTTCACCAAATGCAAGTCTCAGGGTGTTTTCCCTCCCGTTCTCAGAACAGTCGGTGGAAGATCACCTGCTTACTGTAGAACACAGTATTTCTTATAATCCGACTCAAAATCCTCATCCATGCTGCTTGTGTCTGCCATCTTTTTGCCGTCTATCTTTGGCAGAAATTGTGCATAGTCCACCCCCTGCTGCTCGTAGAAGAGAATGTAGGCAGAGTCGGTGTCAATCTCATCAGGATGCAATTCCTGAGAAAGAGAAAAACATGGTGGGAAAGATGCAACGGGACAATTGCATTACTGTCACCAAACTTAACACACACACGATTGCCCTAGAAACAGTATTTTTAACCAGCCGTTTACAACAAGAAGAATCACATTTTCTGTCTCCCTTATTATAGTTATCAGGCTCCGTTATTTACTTAAAAAGTATGACAAATTTTATAGCAATAAATGCAAATACTTTGAAACGTTTGAACTTGATTATTCAGTAACTGACTACAAAACTGTTAGCATCATGAAAAAATATTCTTGGACTTCCATTTTTAGTAAATTTTCCATCTTTGTACAAAAAAAAGCATCTTTCCTTAACTGTGGTAACATCTGTTCGTCAGCTGCTAACTTGAAAAAAATCCCACGTACAATTTCAGTTAACAATTTTAATGTTTATCCGATGCAACTTTTGAGATGCTCATGATTTCAAAGAACGGTTTTCACCAAATGCAAATCTCTTTGGCTCTGGGTAACCGGGACGAAAATTGTTTGCTACAAAACGAAATGGTTTACCTTACAGCTGCTGTCGTTGTAGCAGTACCACTTGTTGTTCGGGTTTTTGGCATAAGTGACATAATGACCCCCTCCCATAATTCCTGAATGGCACTGAAGAAAACAAAGAAGAAAATAAATTCTGGACCAACCATCAAACTGCAGAATTCACAGAATAAATGATTCATAAATTCATGATTTTTAAGTGAGTGACAATGGCTGATGACAATCTATCCACCTGGAGCTGACTAAGCTTATACACTCAAGCAGAACATACATTATGCAGAGATGTACTTTTCAGTTGTACTCAGTTTTATGGCAAATTTATTTTGCTGACAACAGCTCTACTTTGTTCTCCTCGATAGGTCCCTGCTTTTTATAATGAAAACAACAGAGCAAATGCGTTTAGTGAAAACAATGCCACATCAAGACTGTTTACTTGCATAAAAAGTCAACTTACCGAAATTGCATATAGATTGTAAATAGGGTTAACACATACTTCTTCTCTTTGGTCATCTGTAATATCGTCCTCGCTGTGGTTATCAATTTGGCCATTGATACTGCCATTGCTATAGGCGTTCTGCTCACAGATGTACCCGTTGGCCAGAGTCACCTCGCTGTCCTGAGCAGTGTCCAGGTCACTCTGGCTGCCACCCAACATCTGCCCTCTCGTAAGACCATCACCTTGATCAGAAGTCAGTCTCTGGTCCTGGTCAGTACCGTTCTCTTTACTTGCATCCAAATTTTCTTTGCTACTTGACAGTTTGTTTTTACCCAGTTGCGGTAGCCGCAGACGCCCTTTACCTCTTCCTAAAGTCCTTGGGCTACTATTTGGGCTACTGTTTTTACTTGAAGGGCAGCTGGTTCCGCTTTTCCTTCCCAAAGATGGAGATGCTAAAAGAGAAAACATGTGGACTACTAAGATAAGTAAACACATAGTATAGATTTTTTAAAAAATACTGTTTCACTGCAACAAATGAGTAGTATATAAAAGTAAAACTACCTTTGCGCACGCACGTACATACACCTATAAACTGAAATTCAACCATTTTATGCAGGGGCACATTCCTCACTCTAGACCCAGCCCAGCTACACAAGCAGACAGTGCCAATATCTGTTGTCACCGAGTAATTTTTTGTCTTTTTTCTTTTATTGTAAAGCTTCACTAAGCTTTCCCGGCAAACAACAACAGAAATGAGTGTTTCAAAATAAATGAAATAAACGCAAAATAAATGTTTCTTTGGCCAAAGAAACATTGACATTTTGTTCATAATATAAATTATTTTTACCCCCTCCAAATATCAATAATGACCGAAATTTCCCCTAATTATTACCTACCTTTGATATTATTCAGGACAGTAGTGTTAAGGGAGGAAGGACTCCTGTTGAGCGTGTCGCCTTCTCCCGGTGTGTACGTGATCTGCAGGTCGATTTTCCTTGACTCGCCCTGAAGAGCCCGTGGCTCGGGAAGGCTGTCACTCTGCAGCGTCAACTGCTTCCTCTGAAAATGACTTGGATCCCTTTGTACCAAAAAGGCACTTGGGTCAAAATTTTCTCTGGGAAATTTCACAATTTTCTGAGATTTTATCCAGCGGCCATTAACAAACTGAAATCTTTTCAGGTGAATGATCTAAGGAGAAACATGTTTGAGAAAATTAAAGGAGGACAATGACACCACAGTGAGTAATTTCACTGGTAAGAAGTAATTTTTCCCAAAACATACACATTTTATCATACACAAATATAAACAGTAACAGTGCTGTAATGTGACAATTCGGATTTTGGGATCAAGCTGGTAAAATATGGAACTAACATTTTCATGGGGAAATGATGGAAAAGGGTTGCTTCAGTTCCGTGATCAGCGCTGTGTGTTCTGAATGATCTAACAAATTTGAAAAGCAACAAATGCAGGTGTTGCACAACGAGACAAAAGATCACGTTACCAGAAAGACCGTCTAAGCGTGAATTCTGTATCAGAACAGATGACACTGAACGCAAAACACCACCATTTCCTGCAATGTATCAGCTAAAAAGATTCAAAAGGATTTGAGGTTTGTTTTATTTGCCTGCGTTACAGAAATGCATGAAGCGAACTAAGTCAATGTCCCTCCTGAGACTGTGAAGAAAAGCAAATCATCTTATTCAGCTCAAGGAGACACTGAAATTTGTGATCAATGTACTTTGGTTTTGTTGCTGCAGGGGAAAGTGACAGAAGATCATACCAAAATAGGGGGAAGTCTCCAAAGATCCAGTTTTTTGGTGGCCAAGCAATGGGTCTTGCATTTGGAACAGTAGTACATCTCATCCTCCCCCAGCTCTTCCTCACTGGTGAAGGCTCTAAGACAACTATCCAGATTGATGGGCTCTGCTTGAGCTCGCCGGCTCTGTTCAACGCTTTCATGTTCTTCTACAATCTGAAGTGAGAGAAAACTGTGTCTGACTTGGAAACACACACAAACTGCTCAGAGGAAGGCTCTAGTCACAGTATCGTACAAATAACATCGTATAGTTATTTAGGATTAAAGATAAGAACTAGATGCACTGAGTTTCAGCAGAAATCTCATTTCAATTATGAAGGGGCAGACATACAAATAATGCACTTATTCTTGGGTTCTGCTTAAAAATTATCCGTAAAGCACAAGTTTGTAGATTCAGCTCACAGGTCTGAACAGCTATTCTAGATTAACTCAGCTACAGGCTTACCTTTAGATATGTTTTGTTGACTCAATGAGGAATTACATATTCTGTAATAGATTGTGGAGGCCAGATCAAAAGCAACTCACAACAGACAGAAAATGCACTGCTGTGGTTTCTTAAAAGCTTCCCTTCCACGTTATGGTCACGTAAGAGGTCTAACATTGAGACATTAATTTATCCAGAATATACTGTTCAATAATTACTGACTTTAGTTTAACAGAAAATGAACAAAAGCAGCATCAAAATAATAAAAAAAAACCCCACGGTGAAATGGGTTGTGCCTCAGAGCTACTAGCAAACAACAAAGGGTTTGTGTTGATATTTTACCCGTTCTTGCGACGTCTGGTAACGCAGATGGAGGGCTGTCGGATCCCAGTCTACAGCAATGTAAGCGTTCCCAACACAAGCTCTGTCTTCCGTGCATTCAATTTTACAGCCGCGGCAAAATCTAAATAAAAAAGTTAGATATGGTAAGTAAACTGTCCAATAACTTAGTTTTACATCACTTCACATTCCAGTTCTGCTCCTTATTTTGTAACATCTGCACCCTCAAGGTTTCAGGCCTTGCCTTCTGTGTAAAAGAGGTATTTTTATAAAAAATAATCAGTGACAGTTTGCTATTTTACTACAAACTTTAATAGAGATAAGAAATTGAAGCAGTTGGGTGAACTCAACCGTCTACATCTATAACGCTGCCCAAGCCTATCTACGACACCAAAAAACCACAATGCTTTGTCTCCACAAGTATTTTACAACATGACAGCTAATGGACTTTATTTACCTAGCTGTAAGAGTTTTTTTAAAAATGAGTATATGGTCTGAATGCCTTCCAGGAAGGGTCTGAAATTTTCATTAGCACCTCTTTGTTCAGGGAAAATTCCAAGTGTGCATCCAGGGGGAATTTCTTATTGTCCGCTTTAGTTCTTACCCTTCAAATGGCACAGGAACGAGCCAGGGTAGATGACTTGCATCTAAAAGTTCGAGTTTGTATGAAAACCCCCACAAATCATCCAAAAACGTACACATGTGCCTGCATTTATACATACACAGAATATTATAAGAGGTTAAGAAGTTTTTGACATTGTCATGTCTGTCTCCTGATTTCCAGTTTCTGTGTCAGCAGAGCTTTCAGCTCTCCAAGGCATAAAAGCTGTTCTACAGTGACCGTCTGCCACGTGAGGGCTTGGGTTCAATCAGATTCTGGATTCTTATTGTTTGATATTATCTCTGAAGTCTGAAACTTATCAAAAACGTGTTGCCATAAATTCCATTTCTGCTGGAGTGATTCCCTTCTTTAAATCTCAAAAGGACAATTTACCTGTACCACGGACACCACGCACAGGAGTTTCCATCCTTCTGAACCACCCTGAGGGTGAAGGGGTACTGATAGCCCATGCTGTCATCACTGCAACGGAAGAGAACGCACCATGAGACACGAGCACTCATTCAGACCACCAGCTACCTTCCTTCACTGTGCTTACTGTGGTTGTTTACTTTAAGAACCATGACAAAACCCCCCATCAGACCTATTATTTTGATTAGATCAAGCTATTTAAACAAGACCCACCTTTACATCGCCTAAATTTGTTGGATATAATAAATTTTCAATCACTGGATGAAACAGAATCAACCAATTAGCACAGAGCCAACCTTTAAATGCAGCTAGAAGGTAGATCGCGTTTAACTGTATTAAAAAGGACTAGAAGTTATTTTTAATTATTGCCATTATTAAATTGCCGGACTCTAAAACGACTTCTTACAAAAATAACCCACTAAATGGAATCTGCAGGCAGAAAGCATTTGCGGTAAAAGCGCACACAAAGTTGTTGACATTTGAGGCTTATTTATACATGAAAAAGCATATGTTCATTCAACAGAGGTATTATGAGAAATCAAAACGATAAAGATGAAGTTGAATAGAGTTTTAAATCTTGTAAGGAAGTCTACACCCCGGTTTTATGTCATTCAAGGGGTGAGATGCCAGCCTCACCAGTCCTGTGCATGGTTACTGGCTTCCTGGGGTGGGAGAGGGCTGGCCAGTCTGGAAACCTGGATCCACACCGCATCATACAGGTCTTTTTTCCGTGTATGAACCGTACAGGGAACAATTAGTGGCATTCCAAAAAGACTGGGACGATTCTTCTGAGATGAGAGAAAATACAGTTCTGTCCGCATCTGCATGTGTGAAACAAAAGAATGACTCAGATACAAGTATGCATTAACGCACGTTACCGTAATTACAGGATGCTGACCTTTGTTACTTATTTCAGGCTTTGGCAATTAAAATAAACCATTAATTCTATTAGAAGTACTCCATTTTGGCCATTTTCCAGTATTAAATGCTGTAAATTTTGATCACTGAAATTGCCTGAAAACTTTTTGCACTTTATGCTATTGTGGCAACATTACTCAGGCATTAAACCCCATCGGCACGAATCTGTATTTCAACCACGTACAATATTTGATATATCATATGACACATATTTCTTACTTTTCCCACCACATAGTAATACCGTAATGCAGACATGCACCTCATACCTGTCCCAAAATGACCTCTACACTAGGCAAACTTATGTTTGCTACAGAAAGAAAACCTTTATGTCTAAAGGAGGCACTACAGAGTCGTACACAACTTATTCCAGGAGGACAAACTAACCTTCGTGCTACATCTCCCATTTATAAGAAAGATTTAACGTGTTGACTTAATGACACTGAGGTACAGCAAGTGGCTACTCTATTGCATAAGTTTTATACAATTAACTCTTTCCATCGATAAGATTTTTGACAATGACAAGTGTGGATTCTTGGAATAGCTTCCACAAACCACTTTTCCTGGTTTTTAAACTGTACAACCAGCAGCTTCTAATGGCTCAAAAGCTTGATACCAATCACCTACGAGATTCTGCAAAACCTGGATCAGGGTAACAGCGATGACTGTGGTTAGTGGCCACTACTTGAGAGAATAAAGCAAAAAAGCCTCATGCACACACAGAGTGAAGAGGGGCGTTAAATGCTCTCCTGGCCCACATCCACCAGGCTCCAAACCATCAGACTCCACAGCCTGGACACGGTGCACACCAAATGTACGGTGATTTGAGGGGCTCAGTCACCAGCTTTGACATTTAGAGTTCAATGTAACTACAGATGCTTTTACAGAGCAGTTCACGCAAACAGAACGACCCAGGAACGTGCTATATCTCTTCACTCTGTTTCCGTATAAGAAATAAGGCTTTTCCACATAATGGAAAAGAAATGTATTTCTAGTAGCTCCTCTAATTAGAATTTTTTCTGCTCAAAGAAACTGGAACATTTAATCAGGGAGGCAGCGGACGCCCAAATGTGCATCTTGGCATTTAAGAACTGGGAAGCATGCCAGTACTAAAGGAAGAAAAATACACCAACATTAGACATTATGATTTAAATTTACAAGAGTTGTGTTTCTGTAGAACTTGGCGCTCGCTTAAGAGAGAAATGTATTCATGCTCCCGCTTCTTAAGAAATAAAGTTTAATTTATCATATGGACATTAAAAAATCCTCGCTGACTCTCTCTCAAAGTGGGTTACTTGAAGAATTTATAACAAATGCAGGCTCTACTAACCATTTTTCTGTGGACTGCGATTATGTACCCTGTGCATGGACTGTCGGAGAGCACTGGCACGTGACCGTTGAGAGTCCAGCTGGGAAGGGTACGCTCCGTCCCACATGGCACTACAGTATTTGGCATCCCGTTCGGGATGAGGGTTGGCTTAGGAAGGTCCCCGTTCATCATTATGTTGGGTGCTCCATTAGCTGACGGCCCAGTCGAGACCTCTGTAGACAGACAATTGCACTTTCAATTATCTACAGCAACCAGAACCGATCACGAGATTTTTATCCTTTCCAATCTGCTCAATGCATTTCATGAAATATCTTCTACTCTCCTTAAGACCAACATCCAACCTTTTTTTATTTGCCCACAACTTTGCAAAATCAGAGGATGCAACAGCAAGGAATGACAGAGATGTTTACAACCCGCATATGAAACCTCAAACAACAAAACCAAAACCCAACACCATGCTTCCAATCTTTCATGTGTCCTGCCTTAGAGCCAACCCACAAGTAATAAATATTTTGTGTATTTCTTGTGTCTTTAACTGAAATAAACCCTATCCTGGGCATCATTCCTAAAAGGACCACAGGCCATCAGTAGATGCTGAGACTGCTCACAGCTTCTCTATGGATCAGAACTCAACTTATTTGTCTTTAGTCCTCACTGTTTACTTATTACTAAGAAGTAAGGTTTTTCTCCTGAATTTCTCCAGTACCTAAGCATTGTGCATTTTAAATGAACAGGAAAATAAATATGTTTTCTTTTACCTGTCTGCACAGGACTTGATGCCGATGTAGGGGATCCTGGAATTGGTATTTCAAATGCACACAAAAACCCACTCACTGATAAACGGACTTTCTGGTTGTCTTGAGGAAAGTTCTTCATAAAAAAGGGAAAGTTAGTCAGACGTGTATATACTTCTGTCTGTGACTCCAAACATGCTCTGTTCTTCTGAAAACAGTGGATCTGTCAGCTCATCTCTCCCTCCCATCTACCTCCTTGCACCTTTCCAGAAGGTAAAAAAGAAGCCAACAAGCACATCCCAGCAGCAAGACCTGAGGGTTATTAATGGCTCTCTAAACAGACTGAGAGCACCCAGTTTTAATCGTATTCAATGACAACAAAAAAAATTATATATATACACATATACATACACAGTATATAGAACTAAACAAGTCATTACTTATGCCTCCAACGTCTTGACAGTGTTTAAACTCATCAGAGCACTCTAACTTGAGATTTATTACCTCAAGATGATTTTATCTTTTTTTTTTCCCCTAAAAATATCATTAGTAATCAATTCAATTAAACTTCTGCAAGCTTCTACTTCACTATTAATATTGTTTACAAGTGGTTTATTTTGGTTTGGTTTACGTTGATTTTAAATCTATTTAAAGCAAGCCAAATTACAGTTTAAGAACAAAAAAACCCCTGTAACTAAGCTGAGTTTTTTATCATACTTTTAGTTACATTATTTCACAGTTCTCGTAAGCAAAGCTTAATATCAAAAAGAATGAAGCAGTACTCCAACGTACACAAATAACCAACAAAAATACCGAGACTATGTTGAAGCAATGATTAATTCTTTTTCTTCTTACCTTTATATTGGAGCTATGAACTTCTGCAAGTAGAATCTGTTCCGGTTTCAGCCCACAGAGTTCACTTAACTGTTTTTTCAAGCCTGTGTACTTCTCATCCATGTTCAATCTCAGGCCATATCGAACTGGAGTAGTGCCATCTAATTTAATTACTTTAAAGGGGAAAAGAAACACACTGGTCAGCAAATCAGGAAAGTTTTAATAAGAATAATATACTACAGCTACTTACTTACTAGAAAGTATTTTTCCCCATTTGGAGACATGATTTTTCTTTTTTTTTTTTACCAGTCAATTTTCAAGGTTTGCAGACAAGTGTCAGAAAATCTCTTGCTGCATAAGCAGTAGAAAATGGTTTCAAAATTTGTTTCACTTTTTAATCATCTTTCCTTTTGCCTCTTTTCCAACAATACATGGGTCCTTCATAGTATAGCTCATGTCTTATACAGTATTTTCTGCCTGTACACTCCCCCCAGCCCTTCTCTTTGGCTCTAGGCAGATTTAGGACACACTCCACAACACATGGAACAGAAGGAAAGTTCCCAGAATCTCCATTTTATATGTTTCTGTACTAAGTCCTTTAGTTGAGACTGAAAATGGTCCATCTATACTCTGTTTTTAAAGATTTTATTTCAGTTTAATTGTATTCCAATGAATATTCTTGTACTCTATTATATTAAAATGGTTATACTATTTTAAAGTGTAAGTGCTAACACAAAATCCGGATATTTAATAGCTGTTCTACATATACAATTTTTATTTGAGCAATGACAAGCTTATAGGGGGTTAAACCCAACCACTCACCTGTAATTTCTAGGTGCATGTAGCTATCCATTGGCAAAGGCAAGGACAAAAAATTAAAAGGGTCAAATCTAACACTTATATGTCCACAAGTTTTACATTTTACTTGTGACTTCAGCTGCCCATGAAATAAATCTACAACAATGGATCTGTTTCTTCTCAGATGGTTTTCCCAGGCCTAAAACGAAGTACAAAAAAAACCAATACAGAGTTAGAAACTGAAGACTCCTTGCTTCAACCGCAGGAAGGAGGATATGCTGGAAGGCCTCCAAAGTTTCATTGGCCTATGGAAGTCAAATTATTTCCACAGAAGTTGTTTACCCATTGCAAATAAATAGGAAGTATTTAGCTTCAACCTGAGTAAAGAAAAGTTATTTTAATTAACAAAATAATCAAGGTATGACATCATTTAAAGTACTTCAGAAAGGATCATCAGATATCTTGAAAAACTGTGATACTCCATAATTCTGAGGAGCTGTTCAAAATGGTTGTGAAGTATCATCTTTATACCTTTATTATAATACTTAAAACTCATTTTCAGTTCAAAGGTGAACTTGGCTCCTTAAACCACAGATCTAACAAAAGTTCTAACAGATCGTACAGTCCTGGAGGAGTATTGCCACAGACAGTCTCATCAACAACTTGGCAGCTTAGTTCTATAAGGAAAAAAAAACCCCAACGAAACCATCCCGTACCTCTGCTGCTACTTCCCAGTCTGGCCGACCGTCACTGTCTTTCAGTTCAACATATGGCTTATCATGAACTCTGTTCAAATCCTCATGAAGACCATCCAAAAGAAAGGCCAGAAGCTCCTGTGAGTCTTGCTGTTGAAATCCATTAAATCTTGGAGCATATTTTGCTATTGTCCACTATGAAAAAAGAAGGAAAGTTATTTAATGTCACGTAACAAAAGTTGTAACAATAAATCAAAATATTGTAGACAAGAAGCATGCTGTCAATGAGCACAAATTCAATTGCCAAGGGTTAAAGGTAACCCCCCGTGCTTTCAGAACAAAAACCATTTGCAGGCAAATGCATAATCTTTTGACTCTAACAAGGACTATAAAAAGCCTCATCTTATACCAGAACCTCTGATTCATATCAAGTAACTCCTTTGACTTTACAGCCACTGAACCATAATTATATTCCACAGAAAACTGCTCAACCCTGGCCTCCACCAGATGTGCACCCTGCCCCTGCAGCCCCTTCCCCAGCACCTCCCCTGCATCCCTACCGGCGAGAAAGCAAATTCTGTGACCAGTTTGGAGTAAAATACATGATGACCAACTACCCAGGATACGGTCACTGGCTTCCCAGCCAACTTCTAACACATGAAATACATGCCCAAGTTTCCCTTTCTCCAGGGGAGATACTGATTTGAGTCCCAGAACCATAATAATACGGGTAACATCAGGAAAAAATGCATTGAAAGATTTCTGCTATTCAAAGAAACTCTTGCTTTCTACCTTTAAATAACACACCACAGACTTACCCGCAGCTTTAACGGTGCTATGTTCTTCTGAGTTCCACTCCACAACTCCTGCACCAAATCCCCATAGCACTTGGCCATGTGTCCTTTCATTCCTATTGGATTTGTCCTAGAAATCATAAAGTAATTAATACCATACTAAAATTTAAACAAAGTTCAAGTATGGGGCTGAACAAGGAAGTGCAAAGGCTTCTTGGTGAAGTGTTTCAAAAGAGGTTATACTTTCAATTACTTAAATCTAGTACCTGCTGTATAGCTGGTGGTTCACACCGAAGTTAAAAGGATTTATTCATACTGGCTGCTTCTGAAAGCTGACACTCATCTTAAAGAAACGTTACAGCATCTAAAGTGCCAGTGGTCTCAAACAGAAAATTACCTGTTAAGTTCATAAAGATGTCTTCCTGAGATGAAATAGCGCGTCAGAGGCTGTGTGTTACTGACACACTGGATGCTGGAGTTCATGAAGCACGTGTTCCCCAGATTGCTTAGTCCAGTAGCACCCTTCTCAGTAGGAACTGAGATGGAGAAAACAGAATTATACCAGTTGTGCAGTTGTGAAAAATTCAGAATGGTGTATCGGTGAAATTAAGAACACGACCTTTTCACAGTAACCAATTTAACCTGCTCCCAAATACGAGACTAGAGCTCGCACAGATGCGCCAGAACAACCTGTTCAAAACACCCGCTCTCTCAACTTCACTTCAGTTAACAGCAATTGAGGTATTTTATTGGATCTGATCCACCACAGACATCAGTACAATCCACACAGACTATTTGCAAGTAAATAATTATGGGACTGAAATTTATGGTACTGAAATTACTTCAATAAAACCTTAACTATTCCTTCCTTTAAAGAAATCCAAGATAATAAACACAAAATTCGGACTTTGCTATGAACCATTTGCTACTGCTGCATCTGAACATCTACAAATTTATCTGTCTGTACATCCCACCCTCCCACATTTCTAGCATCTAAGTTAGCAAAATAGAAAGAACAAGCAAAGCGGCACAGGCATAAAAGACCTCTGCCAATGTTATACTAAAAAGAATTGTTTCAACATAATAAGCCTCTTGGATTTTGCTTCTCATCATAACACAATTACTGTGCTGAAACACTTACCTTTGTGTCTGTCTATTTTACTGCTGTTCGCTATAAAAGACATCTCTTCTGGCCAGCTCATGTCTTTGTTTCGAACTAAAAAGAGATATGGTACAAGGGTTTTTTAAAATTGTTCATTACTTACTCCAGAAAGCTTATACAACTTGAAGAGGTTTCATTAAAATTCTGTTAACATTTAATTGATATTAGAAATTTGCTTGTTTATAGTTATTATTTTTGCTGGTTTTCATTTCAATGTTTCCAATCATTATGGGAAATCTTTCAAACACTGGCATCACTCCAACCATGCAAGTGACATCTTTAGAACGCATCCTTGAGATTTCTTTCCTGTTGGGTAACAAATTTTTCAGTACTTATTAATACTTAATAAGGACCCCCCAGCTCAAACAAATCTGTTCACTTCATGAGCAATCACTAATGTATATGATGAAAAATTCAAGCCTATTTCAAAATAGGGACAAATTACATGTATTTCAAGGTAAAGTGGGACAAAAAAATGGTAAGCTTTCTTAAACTGGCTTTACCACCAACTCCCCACAGGACTCCTGTTCAGCCTCTCTCTTGCACTGGCATCAGCCAAACAGCAAACTGGCTTGAGGGAGGGGGCTGGCTGAAAAGAGGGAGTTATTTTTCACACCGGTTTGTTTATTGAACTACAGCCTCGGGGCTCTGTTTCACCTGACACAGCAAGGTGCAGTCCCTCTCCCCTCTACTAATAAATTCCCATTTCTTCTCCTGTCTCTAGTGATTAATGCAGATACAGTGAACTTCATTGGCCACTCTGCCGATTTTAAATGGATTAAATGCAAACTGAGCCAAGAGGCAAAAAGGATGAGTCCATCTAACACAATGCAAGACCCAGGTTTCTACAGAGCCTCTGTGATGCAAGGACAAGAGTAGAGTGGATGAAGTACGTACACTTCTGTTTCTCTCGTTAAAAAAAATCAGCCAAAAAGGTCAACTTAGTTGAAAATTCAGTTGATCTGTGCACCCTGATACCTTTGAGAAAGGCTTAACATATTTGTGACTGAGCGCAGCGCCTAACGTGGCAGGAGGATGACACACAAGGGACAAACTGAAACAAGAAAGGCTGAGACTGTTTATGACGCCTTTTCACCACGACGAGAGTCAGTCCAGCAGGCAAGGTCAAACAGTTCTCTCCAGATGTGAAAATAAACGCCACTTGTGATGAAAATCTCAGAAATTAACCTGACATGGACCAAAACACGCAGTTTTCTTCCCCTTTTGCTTTGTGACTAAGAATGTGTCCAGGCAAATATCATAACCTGAACTCTTGGAAAATTAGTGAAAGAACAATCAGATAATGAAAAAGCCTCAGATGCCTCACACTGCTTCTGTTAAATCTCTGGTATTTTAGTTATTACTGTAGGGACAGTGGATTATTTGAAGATCTGGTATTTCTTCCTGTGTTTCTTTTAATATATACATATAGAGAGACAGACATCTATTTACACACACTCTTCCTTCTCCTTTTTAAAATAAATATATTTGGCAGTAGGCCTATATATTTGTGTAGCTCAGGCAATTAGAGAAATGGGTATTACATACCATTTATTAACCATATAGATACTCACATAAAACTATTCTTTTTTAGTGTGTAAACCAATTATAGGCCCTTTTCATACCTTCTATTACTAAATGCTGCTCATCTTGGATCTTAAGATACTCCAGTCTGTGATCTTCATCATCCAGCAAGGTAAGATAGTTCTGCAGGAGAAAAAATACTTCATATAGTTACCAATTCTAGATTTGAAATTCTCTGAGGATATTTTACTCTCAAAACAATTAAATTGAAACAGTATTAACAATTTCTTCCCAAAAATGAAAGCATCAGTTTCCTACCTACGTAAATTAAATACAGTAGCTCACTGATCTCCAGAAGCATCTAGTTCAGTGCTTTACATTTTATGGGGTATTTCTTTAAAATGAGAGAATTACATGCACCGAATGATTTGGAGGAATATATTCTGCTTGTTCACTGTGATTTGTTCACATACACTTTTGAAAAAGATCCTGGACGGCTGCTGGTTTCTCTGCCAACAGAAGCCTATGGCATCATAAAAGAACATATTTTTATTTCCATTTGAAACAGTTTCTATGAAATTTCATATCGAGCCTTTTAATAGGTCAATCAATTGCCAATTTTTAAATATATCACAGGATAATTTAACGTTTATCAGGCTACCAGGAAAACCAAAGGTAAGTTTTCTGGGTCATTAATACCAAAATCTAAACTTCACTGCTTGGTGTGCACAAAAAAACTCCAGTAAATACATGGCAAGAGTTTTCCAACCTGGGTGGCTCAATTGCAAAGAAACTTATGGCCACTATTTATTTTTTTTCTGTGCCTGTGTATTAAATAGTTTCTAGGAAAGGATAAGATACGAAATAGCTGATAAAAAAAGGAAGAAAGATCAACATTACCTCACTATTGTATAGCCAGAGGCGCATATCTTCTTCTTTTATACGTAGCCTCTGGGAGAGATATTCGTGTATCTCTTTAATTGTCTGCATTCGACTGAAGCAGCCCGTGTAAGCCAACACTCTTTTTAAAGGAGCGTTTGGTGAAGGTACGTTCCCTGGATTCACAATCATAAGAAAAGGGCAAAAGATAATGTATATACCCACGGCCAACCGAAATCAGATCAATGACAACTTACACACTACATACACTATAAGTACTTTTTGCGAAAAAAAGAAGTACACCCAAGTTCTACTCTTTTTGTTTATGGATAAAATAATGAGTCAGATTGAAAGCTTGTTGTTACTAATCCTTTGGGGACAATAAACTTGCTATCAAAAAGCAGATAAACTTACTTCCCTTCTTACCAAAACCTATTAGAAAATTGCTCCCCTAAGGTTCTCATAGGAAATACATTAGTAGTTTTAAAAGATTGGACTATTCTTTTTTTTCTCTTAAAGACAGAGTATCAGAGACAATGGTAAATTTCAAAATAAAATCCTTCAAAATTTCATGATAATTTTCTTTTTGAGAGCACAACAAAAATATCCGTCTGACTGTCTTGGAAGTATCATAACTTTGCTCTGGTTCTTCTACAGACATGAATGCTGCTCTGTGAAGATGAGATCAGTCTGGCAGTTTCACAATAAAACTACTCTAAATAACTGAATTCCTCAAAACTTATTCTGTGAAGGTGTCTAGGATTTTCACCAGAATTTCTCAACAATCTCATGTTTGCAACACGAACTTATTCCATCAGTCGAGACTGTTGCTGTTTTCGATAATAGGAGCTCAACTTTAAATCAAACATTTGCACAAGCTCAGTTTGAAAGAGATGAGACCAGCTTTACAGGCTTTATTTTTTGAGCTTCTGTAGTTGAAACTCAGGAAATTCCCCACTCCTCACAGAGACAGGTCTGAAACATATTCATGAAAAGCCTTTATTATATGGCCAGACCCAACCAGGCAACTGCATCACTTAAGTAACCAAAAGTGACATTGTTCTACTTTCAC
Source organism: Numenius arquata (assembly GCF_964106895.1). Taxonomy (NCBI): domain Eukaryota; kingdom Metazoa; phylum Chordata; class Aves; order Charadriiformes; family Scolopacidae; genus Numenius; species Numenius arquata. The sequence continues at coordinate 10,411,892 of NC_133593.1, read as the reverse complement.
CGTCAAAAGATTAAAATAAAATAAACAGTACCATATGAAAAGATGCAATATTACATGCAATTTGACAAGGATGTAAAAATATACTGTAATCATCTTAGAAGTCAGCAAAGCATCAGTTTTGCTTCAGTATACCAAGCAAAGTACCCTTTTTTTTTTTTTTTTTTAAAAGAACACAATAAAGCATTTTCTGAGATTAGGGATCAGAGGATTAGTTGTAAGATTACAGCAAGAAAGCACATCTGAAAACTCAAAAAGATTAATAACTGATTGGACAAATAAATTAGTGCAGAGCAAAATAATTCCAAATCAAGATCAAATTTGGCACATCAGAAGATTCTCTTTATTTGAATTTGGGCGTTTTAGGATGTCCAAACAAAGCAGTTTCTGTTTTATTAGGTCAAGTAGGAAATATGAATTTGGGCAGCAGGCAGTTTCTGTAGCGGAACGGGATCAAGCAGGCAGCCACTATCTACATGCTCAGTTTGAGATTCTACCGAAGCAGTGAAAAATTGAGCATCTGCATGAAATTTTGAAACACGGGCCAACACCAGCAAGGCTGAAGGATTTGATTTTCAGTGGTCAGGTGAGCCCATTTCTGGACATTTGTTATTGTGGATGCACATGTGGATCTGTGTGTATCCAAACGCACACGCGTGTGAGCATCAGGTACTTCTTCAAACCTCTTGGGCGAGGCAAGTGTGCAACTGCGCACACAAACGGGGAACAAAACCTGCAACACTTTCCAGCTGAAACGTGAAGCTGCCATCTAAAGATTTTTCTTAGAGTCTATTACTTGTACAATCTTGTGGTGAGCATCACCGCCACAATTATGGCACGTATTTCAGTTGGATGTTCACATTTCCTGAAGTCTTTCCCAACTGCATCAAGTAACAGTCTTCAAATTCCATTAATTCAATCCTTTTCTAAAGAGTATGAAATAGTTTTGGCCGTTAAAATCTAGCTGCCCAAGTAACTCAGCACCAATGGCTGAACAATGATTGAATTGATCATATCACTGTACTATCAGATACACACCCCCAGAGTGTCAGAGTTGGAAGGGACCTCTAGAGATCATCTAGTCCAACTCCCAACAGATGCATCTATTGTATGGCTACAAAATTAACTCCCGACAGGATTAATGAGCCCTGCCCTTCTGAGCTGCTGAGTTTGAGCCGTGCTTACTTCTCACTTTCCGCTCCCTGCTCTATTTGCAGTAACTCTGCAACCGAACTGACTGCACTGAAAGGCCAAGTGCTGGATCCTGCCCTTGGGTCACACCAATCCCCTGCAGCGCTCCAGGCTTGGGGCAGAGTGGCTGGACCTGCCTGGCAGAAAAGGACCTGGGGGTGTTGGTCAACTGTCCGCTGAACATGAGCCAGCAGTGTGCCCAGGTGGCCAAGAAGACCACCAGCATTCTGGCCTGTGTCAGGAACAGCGTGGTGAGCAGGACTCGGGAGGCGACCGTCCCCCTGTACTGAGCACTGGTGAGACCCCACCTCGAGTGCTGTGTCCAGTTTTGGGCCCTTCACCACAAAAAAGACATTGAGGGGCTGAAGTGTGTTCAGAGAAAGGCAACAGAGCTGGTGAGGGATCTGGAGAATAGGTCTTATGAGGAGAGGCTGAGGAGTCTGGGGTTGTTCAGCCTGGAGAAAAGGAGGCTGAGGGGAGACCTTCTCGTTCTCTACAACTCCCTGAAAGGAGGGTGTAGAGAGGCAGGGATTGGTCTCTTCTCCCAAGTCACAGGCGATAGGACAAGAAGTAACGGCCTTAAGTTGCACCAGGAGAGGTTCAGATTGGATATTAGGAAAAATTTTCACAACGAAAGAGTTATTAAGCCTTGGAATGGGCTGCCCAGGGAAGTGGTTGAGGCACCATCCCTGAAAGTATTTAAAAGATGGGTAAACATAATGCTTAGGGACATGGTTTAGTGATGGCTTTTATCAGAGTTAGGTTGATGGTTGGACTAGATGATCTTAAAGGTCCCTTCCAACCTAGACAATTCTATGATTCTATGGAAACGCTCCCTCGCGCCTCTTTCTTCCAAGAGAAGAGAGGGGAAAAGCCTTGAAATCGTTACCGAACGCTGATTGCACCTCCCGGTTGATTAGCTGGTGTACAAGCAGAGGGGCAGCAAAGCTCCTACAGCTGCGGGTCTCGCTCTTAGAAACTGCGCGCTTGGGTTCTTGCTGCATTCTTAAGTTACCTCTAGGTAAATGCTGGGGAAACATTCTCAGGCTCATCATACCCATATTCACCCAGATGTTGGACTGCTGCGTGCGAGCGGCCGGCTGCTGCCTCAGGAAGAGCAGGTAGCGAGGGAATAACTCCAGCTCAGGCACGTTGGTTTTGCTGTTTTTGATCACCTAGTAAAGAGGGTGAAAACACATTTTAAGAGGCTGCTGTTCCAAACATGTAGGGAATCCCAATGGGAACGGGAATTAATGATTAAAGCAGATGGTTAAAAAAATAGAGTATGTTCTACTAGGAGACGAGAAATCCTCTGAACTTCTTATGCGGTCTTAGGCAAATATCCACAGGAATAATAATTTACTGATTTCTAAGCACTTTTGGAAGCTTATTAGTTGCAGATTGTCAAAAGCAAACACCTCCTTTAGTAGAGCATCCCTTCCTGTACAACACCATGGAAAGAACATTTTTATAACCCCTGAAACGTACGTGAATTTACAATGAACTCATTCATTCCGCTCAGTGTATACTTCAATATAAAGGTTTCACAACTGTTGAAAACACACACGTGCCAAATTAAACATTTGTTCCGAACTTTAGGATTGAATTAAAACTTTCATATTGGAAGAACAGACTGAAACTTATTTTTGTTGCATTTTGATGTTGACAGAAAAAAACTGAAATTACCCCAGAACATGACTTGCAGCTTTTGGGTCACTATTTCTGCAAAGATTTTGCTATCTAGATCTGCCCAAACGTAGACAAACATAAACAGCAGGAACGTTCGCTATTTTTGTGCCCATGTGAAGCAGAAGAAAACCAGCTTAAGCTGTGAGAAGCAATATAATACACTGAAGTGCCACGGGATTAAACTTCAGTTACAATAAAAACAATAGTGATGAAATGTTCTGAAAAGAAACAACATAATAGTCCCTGCTGCGGGGTGGGAACCCGGGACTGTAAGTGCCCGTATAAATGGTTGTGAGCAATCCAATGGTCTTCAAGAATTCAGGTGTTCAGATAACTAAGTGTCAAAATGACCGAAAAGTTAAAGTTCACACATACATTATTTATACTTTTTTTGCAGACAGAATACCCAAACTAAAGTTCTCTCATTCTGAATGTCAGTCTTTTTTTTCTAATGACCCTATCGCAAAAATCTCAAGCGCAGTAGTTTGTGCCGTGCATAAAGAGATGTGGCCTTTTCTGGCTCATGAAAGGTGTTTGTTTCCATGGAGAAGGTGTGGGAGGAGGGTAACAGGAGCCAGTGATTTTTCACTGTAGAATAATTGCCCGTACAACGGCTAACAGATCAAATCCTCAAAAATCATACAGCTAATTCTCCCCCGTTTGTGACACCGAATATTTGTGACACCAACCACCTAACCTCTATTGCTACCATCCAAAAAAATCCCCTCACTTCCTTTTTTTTTTTTAAGTGTAGCTCCTCTAGGAGACCACCTGACACACAATAACCCAAACACTATATGGAATAAATACACTCAACAGAAACTCAAGAAAGTTTCCAGTGCCTCTGAGTGAATAGACCAAATTGCTTCAATTTTTCTTGCCTCTAACATCAGCCTACCTTTTATATAAATTCAATATTAATAATTCAAGTCATGCCAGCTTTAGCTCCAAATGATTATGACCTGTTAATCGTTTTGCAATATCACACCCAGAGAAACAGAGAGAAAGCTCAATAGATTGTGAGTAAATGATATGATTCAACAATGGCTGTTGCTATATAATTACTGCTTCTCTTTCAGAAATACTGTTGCTGTTTTAACTGCAACCAAAAATAATATCTCATTGGGATAACACAGACTCATTATTAGTTCACTTATTCAATTCCATTTAGTATATGGCACTTTCACATTTGAAAATTACATTCTGCAATACATGCTGCATTGTGCCCAGAATTAATTTTCAATTAAAGTTATTACAGTTTTAATATAGAAAACACTAGTGTTAACTACAAAAAGTCAATTTCAGTTCTTCAAGTTTTTTTTCCTGTTTTTTAACAAAACTTTTATGTGAACAAGTACAAAACCACCTTATCTTTGATAGGCTCGTGCTAATTAGTTAATTTTATTACAAGGCTTCAAGTGACTACAGACAATTAAATAGTTGTTGATATAAGAACGCAGTATCACCCATTTGTAAATATATTTTTTATCACACAATGGAGACACTTATGTTAACTCTTTGTAAAATGATTTCATATTTTTTTGTGATTCATTGGCTTTTCTGCTTAGTGTCAATGTAAGAAATGTCAAAATTCACTACATACAAATTATTTGCTGACAAATGAGCATTCCATAAGTTTGGAGGAGCGTTACTGCTTTTGTGCTGAAGAATGAGAACAACCATCACGTGCCTCACCAGTAAGACTTTCAGTTATGCATTAGAAAAAAAGAAAGGTAATTATCACAATACAAGAAGAATAATGACACAAAAGAACTATTTATTTTGAATACGTGATCTTCTCAAAATAAAAACTGGTATTTACCCATCCATGATAGGTAATACCTGCAACAAAAATCAAATCTGAAGAATTAAACAAAGAAGAGCCCAATGGGCTGAGCGGATCAGGTGAGGTTACTGGTCCCTGCTTTTAGCACTGCACGTGGTTAACCAGAATCACCCTGATTCACCTTAGACAGTAGACGCCAACTCAGTTTTAGCACCTGTTTCTTGAGGAATTGGTTATGATAAATGCTTTAGTGAAAAACCTTTGACTAGAAGCTGAACAACGTAACCAGTTGGGGCAGTATCACACACCAAAAGCTGTTACGCTCATATGTGAATTCTTTTCAGTAATACCCACTCCTGCAGCTACACCTCAGAAGTGCTTCTGTGCAACCATTTTCACAAAGAATAGTCTTTGCCTGTTTTCTTTAATGGGATCACCTGTTGCTTTTAAGATCTTCACAGAATCTTGCATGTTGTGTTTTCTATGACACTGAACTCAAAGGACAGCAACTGTTACCTTCCCCCCACATCGTTAAATTGTAAGAGAGAAGAAATGCATTTTCAAACCTGCAGGTGTCCCAGTTTTAAATTTATTGGTTTTGCAGACCAGCTGAAAATTTATCTTAGCTTTGAAAGATGAGTGTTCTGATGCCAAGTCTTTTAAACTGATCTCTAGTTTACTTTTGTCTGCTTTAGCAATTATGGTCAGTTGAGCAGCACTTCTGCCCTGCTGCAATATCTCCTGGGCTTTGTGCTCCAAACCTCGTGGTAAATATCTACAACTTTCTATCCGTGTCCATTTTTGAGGCTGCTTTTTCCCAGCTTGCTCTTCAAGACTCTTCATTTACACTATCTATTTTGGATGACATGGGAGATGATGACCATAAAAGATTACCTTGTGCACCTGGCAGAAGCTTGGACCCATTGGGTTGTTTATATTATCTGGGTGATTATGGCAAGTAAACAGTGTCTATAATCACAACTTACCGGCCTGGGCAAGGAGAGATTTGCTCCATACCAATGGTAAAGTGCTCTCCAAACTGGTTCTGGTACCATTATGTAGTCCTTTCCTTCAACCAACTGTGGAGATCGCTTCAATCTTCCACCCTCCATTGTTAATGATGCAGCCTTGAAACAAATAGGGATTTTGTCAAATCTCAAATGGAATAGTATATAGCTAACACAATTTTAGTGCATGAACACAGAACACTTTTTAATTATTAAAAAACTTTTAAGTAGCAAGTAGCAACTGCTTTTCATACTGAAAAAATGGTATTTAAATGTAACAATAATTAATGCTCAAGTTTGACTACTTACTATTGCTCTAAAAGGCTGTCCAATATCAAATTTGTGTTACATTTCTCTCGTGTCGCCTACTCCAACAACTTCAGATACTGCTTTGAGAAATCCAATCTAATCTCATTATTGACGGTGCTTTAAAACACATCTGTATTTTACGTTTTGTTTGCATGAATACTGGAAAAACTGTCAGGTTTGGTTTACTATTTCATTAACTATTTTCTGGTTTTATGCAATAGCAATAAACTCATATTTAGATTGAAAACACTGAATAAAAGTGTTTCATTATTAAAATATTTTAGAGATAATGCTGAAAGTTGTGTTTTCATAAGTGCCTTTTTCATTCATAAGGTTTGTGAAGCTGTTTAAGAACATTTTGAATGTTTCTCTTCTCACAAAACACTCAATAGTAGCCTTAGAAACAGAACACAATTTTTCTCCTCTTAAAATAAGAGTAAGAAACCCAAATTCTGTTATATGACAGAGCAGTGTTAATTTAGAATTACGACACTTGCTGAAAAACCCAAACACATAAAAAGCTGTGATAAAAGTACACTAAAAAGATACTTTCCTGCATTCACATGACTCGGATGCACTTACCTTCACTGGCTCTTGTGTTACGAGGGGTTGGTTATCAATAGCTCCTGGTTTCTGAGGATTCAGTTGTAGCAAAGTGTTCCCGTTGGTTCCAAGGAAACACTGGTTATTATTGTCAGAAGTGTTATGCTGCCTGGCAAAGCACACATCAGCCCCTGGTGTGCCAGGGTAAAGAGAATCTGTAACAGAACACAAGAAAAAAAATAAATTTCTATTTCAGTTCATGAGTCTATAACATAAATAAAACAGTTAAACTGTTGTATTATCTTTTTTTTTTGTTGTTCTTAACAAAGGCTGTTGAAGAAGTTTGCTGCCCTTCATACTTCAGTACAACATGCAACTCTTCCAAACTCAAGTGACAAATCTACTAGTGCTCTCAGAAAAGGTAAAGCGGATCTATGAGATCCAAAAACCAGATACTTACACAAATACTGCTCTGAAAACAGCCTAACCAGGTTGGTGTGAGCAAATGTATTTGGCATTTGCTGTTGTCTGGATGTTTGAATGTCAAACTCCTGAAAATCTTACATAAAAACCCGAATACATATGCAATAATGCCTTGGTTTTATTTCTTCCTCTTGAATCAGCACGTAATTTTATTCTCATAGAACCTCCTTTTGCTGTGCAGAACACTAAATCTAAATCTCAGATTAGAAAAAAGAAAGAACCTTTATCTAAAACGTGTCTCCCTTCCTGCCCTTCCTCTATTCCCCAACCTCCACCCTAAAAATGATCACAGTAATTTATCTACTTCAAATTGAAGTTACATTTTTAAGATACAGATATTAAAATATCAGATGCAACATTCAGCTGTCTTATAATGAAAAAAAAAAAACCCAAAATCTCAAATTTTCACAAGATAACTGAAAGTCATCACTAAAAGCTCTCCTTCTTTCGCAAAGATGGCTCCTCGAATCTGCACAAAATCATTTAGGTCACATGCCCTGTAAAACTTTAAGTCTGCTTTTCCTGCTTCTTTCCTCTTTGTAGGAGCTGAGGTCACCTCATTGCAAGAGACAGTCCGATACCAACGAGGTATGAGCTAGAAACACTTCCATGTAAAGAGAGGAAAAAAAAAAAAATCCACTCAGAAAATAAATGATAGGACAAAAACTATCTTGAACACAATTCTGGAAATTAATCATAGCGCAAAAGATGAATTGCTGTTTAAACAAGACTGCTTCCTGCTTATCCACCACAGACTAAAAAAATCCTAGTAATTCACCGACGTCCACCCGTAGATCACTTCTGCAATCTAAACTCCGTTATCTTTCCGCCTGGAGGAATCCATGCAGTATGTGGTTTTCTCAAAACCTGTTCTACATTAAACCTCCAAGGAAATAAGATGTTGTGCTTACTGCTGCTAGTAGTCTCTGAGGCTTCTGATGCAGTAGAAATATTATCTGAAAACTTTTCTTCTGTGGCACTGAAGTAATTAAGACCTCCCATTTTGTCTTCTCCCTGTTCTGAAGTATTGGCTGCCGCAGCTACGAGTGAATTCTTACCTCCACTCAAGACAGATGAAGGCTCTATCACAACAGGGTTTGCATCCTAAAATTGGTAGGCAAGTAGAAAAGTTCATTATAAGCCAATACCAAAGACGTTTAGCATCAGCCAAATCAATCACCAGAACTCACAGCTGTGGGGCAACTTTTGCATATCACAACAAGCTTTATAGAAAAAAAATTATATATACTTCTACATCTACTGATCAAAAATCTGCAGAAACAGTCAGAATTGTTAAACCAATCGAATAAACTCTTCTGCACAGTATAAAACTGAAATACCAGAATTTTCTCTATCTACATACATAAAAAGACAACCATTTTAGACAGCTATAATTACAGACTACAAATATTTGAGGATTTGGTCTTGTTGAATTTCATACGGTTTAATGAGAAGAGCAAGCACAAGAACAACAAAAAACCCACCATTCTTTCCCCAAACCTGCAACATTTTATTCTTCTCTAGCTTTGTTTTGAAACAAAGTTGTTTTTTGTTTTTTTTTTTTTTTCCTTTGGAGAAGCAGCATCGCAAAGGCAACCTGGCTCATGCTTGGGCAAGGTAAAGGTGGAAAAATAAATGTGCATCCCCACCAAAAGCATCACTTGCCTGCCCAGTACAGACAAGATGTAAGAAAAATGCTACCCAATTTACAGCACCAGCCCCAACACCAGCAATGAATGAGAAAACAGAAGAAAAAGGGAATTGACTGACCCTTCGAGAGGAAAAAAGAAAATCCATGCAATGAACCACACTATAACAACACTGGAAAAAGGGTTATTTCCTTTTATCTTGTCCCCTTTTTACCACATCACTAAACACAATATCTTGTCAAATAACAAAACTGTGCAGTAAAGCTAAAAGTATAAAAATAAGACAAAAATGTATGCTGGAATTACAGCAATCATTTCTAGATTTTCTCAGAAATTCTGAGTGTCCTTTTTGCTGGGGGCAGACAGCGAGTAACGGCCCCGTGCTGTTGTGTGAAGGACTAGGTATGAAACCACGCGCCCATCTGAGGACTTGTACCAGGACAAGGACCAAATTACCCTGTATTTCAGGCGTTTAAGTCATCATTTGTCCAATTCATTGTGCACAAAGAATGACTGTAATTACACTGTTAGTTAATGCATGCATTGCAGTTTTTTTTTTCTATTTATACAACTCAAATACTTACATATTACTTATCACTATATAAAACTTTTGAGAAATACTTTCTTTCACTTGTGTGAAATCTCCACCTCAATTAAATTTTATTAAATACGCTTTCTTTTCTAAACTTCATAGTGATGCTTTAACTTGAATATTTTAGTTGGAGGGTAGGAAAGAGCACCCTGTATCTATAAGGTTTGGGTAGGACTCCTTTGATCACCATCAGGTTCTGCACTACTTTTCACCATTGTCTATAAATCAAATTATACCAATTCCCTCCTTTATTTGTCCAGAAAATGCACAGTGTGTATTCACAGCCCAAGCGAAGACAAAACCAAAAGAGGTAGCTTTAGTATCAAAGACTTAAAGGAAGTACTATTGTGAGAGTATGTTTTTATTCCAAAAAATATTTTGACATGCAGGAATGATGAAACGAAGCACAGAAAGAGGTGACAGTTTAATGAAGTTATAGTGAAAAGCTCCCCGTGTGTCAATGATTCAGCAAAACGATTATTTTCCTCTGAGAGACGGGAGATGCTTAATTTCAAGCATTATTGGTTAAGCAGTCATTTGCTCCACGCTCTTTTTTTTTTATTAGCACATTCACAAATACAAAGAAATCACTTATTCAGTGTACAGCATTGTTATACTTACGTATTTGACATATTCTTTCCACTGGTGCCACCATGGCATAGCAATAAGAAACCAGTTGTGCCCTGGCTGAAGGCCGTACCTGCTTTCCCTTTCTAACCAGCCTCTGCACACAAAGAGTGAACAACACGAAGTATTAGTCGGAACAGGAAAATTATGGCCCTTCTTTTGAAAATTAGAATTTAAAGGTGATCCTGAACTCCATTTTAAGATTCTGAGCAAAACACGCACCTAATAATCTGTCCTTCCTCTTCTGGGGTGGCGGGTCGTAGCCCCAAAACTATATGACACACCTGGAAAAAGAAAGTCATTCTTATTAACAACTACACCTCTGTGCAACAAGCATTAGGTGAAACAAAGAAAAGAACAACTCTAATGGGACTTTTCAGAAAATTCTTTTTAATTATGTAGCAAGATGACCTAAAATTGAACAAATCACCAAAAAAAAGAAGCATTTTGAGCTATGAGATCCACAATCTGTTCCCACTGTTAAGACAAAAATACCAAGACTGTTAAATGCCCCAAGACAAATTAAGGTGAACAGAAAACAAATTTTCATTATTTTCATGGCTGACACACACGCTATGAAAGATGACACGGGTCGGATACACAAAGTGTTAAGCTGTCTGTATGTACTGGAGAGAGGGAATGAGGAACTGGGAGAATGAAAGCTGCTGGAAGAATAAGATAAAAGTTAGGGGGAAAAAATGGAAAGGGGAAAAATGGGGAGAAGTGGTTCTATAAAGGACTGAAAGGAAAACAAGCACGTGAAAAGGCTGAGGGAGAGGTTTACATGAGTCCAACCAACCAGTCACCACCGCAAATGCGGTGACTCTTAAAATTGTAGAATGTCCGATTTTAAAAATTTTTTTCTTTTTTAAACAAACGCAGAAGAAAAAGGCACCATCCCTGAGAAGGACACTCTGTTTGGGTGGGGTTTTATTCTGAGTACAAGCCGCAGTCCCAGATGGTTAATACTGTGCTCTCTTCCTCGTAAAGCGCCCCCGGGCTGGCTGCGGCGATGTCCTGGCTGGTTCCCCAGCAGGTCCCATCCCAGGGCGTGCGGCAGCAGGAGGCGACTCTGCGGGAGCCTCAGTTTCCAGTGCAGGGAGGAGGCGCAGCCATCGTCTCTCCCAGACGGTTTTCAAATTGGTTGCCACTCATAACATGATTTATCGTCTTTTCCTTGTGTCTCTTTTGAGGCTATCAATTTGCATCTCAGCTGGAGATTTCTAATGACTGGTGAGATATCTTATTTAAATTTATATTACAGTGTGAGAGACCGTTTCACATTCTGAATAAAACAAAGGCCATTAGCTGCTGGGAAAGCAACAGATTTTCCAGCACACACATCACAGCTGGCTCTGGTGCTTCTTTTTAAACTCATGTAATACTGTGCGAGTATCAGATTCCTCATATAAACTAACCCGGCTGCAAATAAACCAACCTATTTGTTGTGAAGCTTCCCAAGGCGCTCCACTCAGACCACTTAGCTTTTCTGGCTGCAGATGAGACACACAAGCTCAAGACAGTTCAAATAAATGCCCAGACAAATCAATGGCAGACCCTGTCCTGCGCGAGGAGGCTGCTGAGCCTGCAGCACGAGATGAGGGCGCCTCGCGTGATAAAGTTATCAAAGGAAATAAAAATCTGAAATGAAAACGTAGCAACCTGGGCTGCATGAAAAGAAGCGTGGCCAGCAGGGTGAGGGGAGGGATTCTGCCCCTCTACTCTGCTCTGGTGAGACCCCACCTGGAGCACTGTGTCCAGCTTTGGAGTCCTCAACACAGGAAGGACACGGACCTGTTGGAACAGGTCCGGAGGAGGCTACGAAAATCATCAGATGGCTGGAGCACCTCTATGACGAGGACAGGCTGAGAGAGCTGGGGTTGTTCAGCCTGGAGAACAGAAGGCTCTGGGGAGACCTTATAGCGGCCTTCCAGTACCTGAAGGGGGCTACAGGAGAGATGGAGAGGGACTCTTTATGAGGGAATGTAGTGATAGGACAAGGGGTAACGGTTTTAAATTGGAAGAGGGGGGATTTGGATTCGGTATTAGGAAGAAATTCTTTGCTGCAAGGGTGGTGAGACCCTGGCCCAGGTTGCCCAGAGAAGCTGTGGCTGCCCCATCCCTGGAGGGGTTCAAGGCCAGGCTGGATGGGGCTTTGAGCAACCTGGTCTGGTGGGAGGTGTCCCTGCCCAGGGCAGGGGGCTGGAACTAGATGACCTTTAAGGTCCCTTCCAACTCTAACTATTCTATGATTCTAACTCTTGTCAGGAGAAAAAAAATGTTGTGAATAAGACTTCCAACAAGCAACGTGTAACAACTGAGATGTGGAATCAGCATCAAGACCAATTTATCAAATGTTCATTCATTTCACCTCAATATTGCAGAGATATTTGTTAATCAATATTAAGTTATGACAGGGTATTTGATGCTAGACAGTCCAAAAATAAAGACAGCCCTTCTTGAGAAAGTTACATACAATGTAAGCAAAACCTGACGCAGTCAGAGGTAAGAAGAATTTGCAGAACTTTTTGATTTTACTCTTTTCAGCTGTGGTGTAGCTGATGGCCTCAGAATGCTCCCACTCTGTCCCCACGCAGTCTTTGGAAAAGTACAGTTCAAAATACAATTTATAAAGTAGTCAAGGGTCACAAGCAGGAAAATCAGCAGTACGCTATTCAGGCAGCCTCTCACAACAATTAGTTATTTTTTAAAAAAAAAAAAAAAACACACGGCTTCTTTCTGATGAAATATTTTTCTGCTACAATGTGACCCTGTAGCTGCTTAAGCTTCACTCATGAAGATGAGCCCTCCCTGGAAGAGCTGAGGCTGTCACACAGGGCTGGAGGTGAATACTAAATTAGGGCAAATCTTCACGGCTTCATTAGGATTATTATTATTTAAACTCAGCCTCTATGAAAAATGGGTAAGGAACAAACTGCAGTGAATGAAAATATTCTTTGGGGGTTATTTTCTCTACAAAGTGAACATGACTGTTTTAAGGATTTATAAAAATCCAATTCAAGCTCAATTAAAACCAAATTCAGTACACACTTGATCCTCAGGTTCTGCAACACAACAGTGATAGGATATGACAGCTTTCGAGGAGCTGCATGAAGAAAAGCAATGAAAGGTTCCTCAGATGGCCTTAGCAGAAAACGTAAAAGGGAAGTGGTTGTAAGGGGTTAGCAAAAGCTTTTCTCATTTCCTGTGTCGCTTTCTTGGCAAAGATTTGCAAGAACAGAATGTTTAAGAACACAGACGTTTTCTAATGGAAAATATAAATGCTGATACACTTGAAAGTTCTTTTCATTTTACAAACAGTACACTACGTTCACTTTAACAAATTGTGCTTTAGGCAGCTCCATACACTGAAAAGAATAATAATCAAATAGAGAATCATTCCCTCAAGGTAATGCATAATCGCAAAACCACGTAACTTACTGCAATAGACACAACCGTAAGGATGTTGACACAAATGCTGATGCTGCATTTCATGGCCATGTAAAAAGCTCATGAGTTAATTACTATAATTTATACGTTTAAATTTCCTCTAAACATACCTGAAAAAGTAGATTTAAAAATTCATTGGCAAGTGCACTCTTCACGCTCCATATCTGATAGTCCTCCAGAGTGAGGTGTCCAAGCTTAAAGGGGGAAGGAAAAAACATCAAACCATTAACCTATTTCTATTAAAATGCTCATTAAATGTGTCATACAAGGCATGGCAAAGACAGTGATTTGATAAAAATTAGCACCTGCCACCCTGATAATAAAATTTGATCCAACGAAAGAAGAAAAATTTAGTTTTAGTATAACATATGCAACCTAAAGAACCAAAAAGCTTTGTGTGTACAGCAGATGAACTGTGCCCAGGAGTAAGCTTTGCTCCCGCTCTCCATCGCTCGGGTTCAGTATTGATGCTCAACTGCAGCACTCATACCTCCTCAAACCATGAACCAGCAGCAGTATGTGACTGGTCAGGGCAAGCACTTTGTAAGAAACAAAACAAGACTGAGATCATCTACGACTCAGATCATTCAAATAAGCTCTGCACATACTTGTGTCCATTCAGAAACCCACCATCTTCCTCTCTGGGTTGGGAAAAACTATTTTGGATCATCAAGTTCTTATGACTTTCCCTTACAACACAAGTCCTATTAATTCTGAATCACCTGCAAAGTCACAGTAGTGTAACACTGCCCAGTGTCAGAGGACATCCTGATTTTCAACAATTCAGGGAGAGGATCAATCTGAATTTTTTATATTGTAATATAATTCAGAGCCATTTTTCCAGCAGTGGCAGTTACTCCACCTCTTCTTACAGACCATTTTCTCCAGAGTTCACACAGGTCAAAGCCAACAGATGAAGAGAGGTTAAGTAATTTATGTAATTACTGCACCATCAGCTCTTTCCAGCACTACATTCATGATGCAACTATGAAAGTCTTCTGCTTTAACTCTTTGTAGAAACAAGACTGCTGTACACTTGGTTATAAACTACTCTTTTAAAAAGCAAGCAATAAAAGCCTCAAAGGATGAAAGAAAGAGCTCACTGAAGCTGTATTTTCTACTGCTTTGGTAATGAAAAAAATTATAATAGAATATTTGCCCACCACTTTGTTGGAGTACAAGCAGGCAAGCCAACTACTCAAACAAGTAATTAAGCATTTCTAGACATTCTTTATAGTTTTTCTTAAATTATTTATAGTTTACAGACACTCTTACTAATTAGTGAAGCAAAGGATGAAATAGCGGAAACAACTCCCCCTATATTGTTTGCAGATGATAGTGCCTATCTTGAAAAAGGAAGAATATAATTAAAGCTTTACACACAGCTAACTATAAAGCACAATATAAACTATTAAGACTTTTTGCTGCGTGTCACGACAGTCATGACAGATACCTCCACAGTTTCCCGAATACTTAGCTCTGGAAGAATATCATCGTATATAGTTCACTGGTTTTATGTAATCTTATTGCAAACAAAATTGTTTGATAATGATAATGCATAAAATACTATTGCATTAACACAATTCTGCTCCAGCACAGGAGGATAATGTGTCTTTATATAGCATAAAATGTAAGACACACTAATGCACTATCCCTTTCTTCTTAAGATCATTTTTAACGTGAAACAAAAGAATATTTTGTCCAGAACAAAAGTCAAGCATCAGATTTAAAAATGGTATTAATTATGCATAGCCATAGCCTTCCAAACAGTATATGATTCAAATTAATTTCATCTGGTTTTGTATTTTTGGTTTAGTTTCATATATAAAAATGGCTTATAAAATTCAAACATGGTTTTTCTCTCACAGAACGATATGGAAAATTTTAATGGAAAACTGACATTTCTTGAAAGATTATTTTATTGACACATCTCTGCTTTAAAGAAAGCACAAGATATAACTCATAAAAAAACTGAAGATACTAGGATATAAAAATGACAAGGAAAGAACAGCAAATTCCTACCTTAGTGGTATCATGCATATTCAAAATATCTTCTACAATTTCAGACAAATCCATGTCCAATTCCTTCACAGACAAAAGGATTAGAAAACAGAGTTAAATTCTCAGAGCACTCTCTGGAGCTGCGTGCATTCAGAATAAAAATATAACTAAGAAATGTTGATGATACCTCTATGTAATTCACAAGTGAGAGCTTCAAGACAGTTGTGCTTTTGTACCTAAGGTTTCTTTATACGAAAAAGCACCCATTATAGTCACAGCACCCTGCTGTGGGCAATGGAAGTCAAAGCTACGCCAGGTGAGTTACATCCAGTTATCAAGGCTCCTCTGCTCAGGTAGCCGAAGGAAGCCTGTATTTCACTGACACCACATTCAATCAACACATTCCTACTTTTCGAGGGATGACTTTAAGAAACAGTAGCAAATGAATAGAAAACCAAATACAACTTACAGGGATTTTATCAGTACGGTTGTCTTTCCAAACTTCTAAAAGTGCAACCACCATTTCTTTAAGCTCGGTGCGAGACAACACCCCATCCCGGTCAACGTCAAAAACCTTGAAGCAAACTGAGAAAAAAAGGAAATTACTTTTCTATGTTAGAACCACTCAACAACTATTCCCCCCCCCCCCCTCCTTGCAGAATGTAAGTCTGCAGAGTCACAAGAAACATGATTTAGTGCTGACAGTTTTGATGAGGCAGGATGCATGTGTGGCAGTGAGGAAATGGAGCAGCTGTGTTTAATAAACTGAAATCTAGATTCCTGCAATTCTGTGCTGTGTTTTCTGCTGTGACATAGCAGGGAACATATGTGCATCCAGAAATTTCCAGTTGAATGAGAGCTTTTAAGTTGCAGCAATATGGCTTTGGAAAAGTATGGAACAAAGGTATTTCAAAACACGAGAACTTTGCAGGGAGCCAGCTGAAAAATGGACCGTAAACAAGCCAGAACATGCTGTTTACCACAAGACAATCAAATAGGACATTTGTTTTATGTTATATATAATAAATAGATAAGTGTTTGCACTTCCTATATTGAGATACACAGTTCTGCACCATAATGCAGAACACTGCAAAATAACTTTTGAACTGTTACCTTTTTTCCAAGCAGGTTAATAATTTATATGAAGCTATGGAGAAGTTATAAAATATACAGAATTAGGCTTAATCATCCTTTATAAAAGGAAGCCTTGATATTTAAAATTCCTTTAATTTTTTAACTTAAGTCTGTTACCTCTCACAGACACGCACTTGTTCAGTGGAAAAAAACACTCTAAAAAGGTGGAAACAACTAAACCTCATTGCTCAAACTGAAAAACTTCTCTACCATTAATAGTTAACATTGCACATACTTACACTTCTGTCTTTCTGCCAAGGGTCCTCTGCAACATGCTGAGAGCCCACAGGAAATTTCTTTAAAATCTATGTGATTGTCTCGGTTTTCATCAAAAGCATTAAACAAACCTGCAAACCACAAAAGCATCTCCCGTTACAGCATCTGGCTGAAACAGCTCACGACCATAGTCAGCATTTACATGAGGGGTTAATGGTTAACAATTGCAAGGAGAAGTACAAACACTTATAACTAATTCTTACTAAGTGTAATAAAGATAATTAAGCACTACTGAGAGCATTTCAAAGGTGAATTAGATCACTCATGTATGGCTAGACAAAGCCAGGGGCAGGGAGGGAATCAAGAATTCTCAACAGCAGCTTTATTCTCATACCTTCCTTGTACTGAGGGATTTCTAGGAGCGCATGTCTAACCCAGCACGGCCAGGACAAGCATTTTCACAAAAGCTAAAGGACCGAAATAGTAAAAGTACTCAGATGCCAAATGCTTTGGCTTTTCCAAAGTGCCTGATGGAAACTCCTATGAAAATCACTGAGTATCTTTGCAAATCTGGCCATAAGTGATTTAGGAGTTTTAGTTACCAGCCTTCAAAGGATTTAAGGGTTCTATTCACTCAGCAGATATAACTTCTTATCCCATAAAAATATCTTTTTTAGTGACAATGACTCAGTTGCACTATCCACAGAAGACATACAGAATGACCAGAAACCAGTCAAGTTCCCCCACAGCAGCCGTGTAAACTTATATCACTAAGTAGATAAAACACACTTGCAAGCAAAAGGACTCGGGGATGTATCCCTGCTGAACTGAACCTAAGTCCTGCTGTTCTAACAGCTCGCATCCACGGCAGCTGAATTCCCCATTTTCTTCTAACTGCCGCCACTTGTCAGTAAAGCTGACCATTTGGTGATAAAAGATTGTCATCCTAGGACTGCAGAAAAAAACTAGCGTGTAAGTAGAACGTCACTTAACGTCCTTATGTTGTGCAGTAAATGGCAATTAGACAATTGCAACCTCCAGTTATTACCAGAGTGGCTTCAACTTGAAAGACCAGCTCGGTTATTACTGTGTCTGCATTGCAACACACAAACTCCCGACCAAGCCCTCTGAACAAAATCTTCCTTAACTTACGCTGGTACGGAAGAGTCTTTCATTGACTGCATGATACAACTTCTGCCTTGCGTGCCCAACTGCCATTTAACAGATGAAACTCATATTTGTCATTTTAAAAAACGGTCTTCTATTTTATCTCGTTCAGGGACAGCAGTATGTTTTGTCTTTACAGGATCTTAAGGAACCCAATGGAAAGTTTTAAGCAACTACGAGGCAAATTATACAGAATGTTTGCCGTATTTCCTGACAACTAATAAGAATGCACCACACAGAAGCATCGCTTCCTTTGTCAGTCCAGATTTCCCAACAAATAGATATTTCTCAGGTATCTTTTCTCATTTTCAAACATTCCAAACTCAGTGGAATAAATCTCTGTAATTTAAGCTTAAAATACTTTTTAAAACAGGCCCATTCTTAAATCCCTAAAGTTTGTATGTCAGTAGACCATCAGCAACACCACCTCCTCGCAGGTTTGACAGAAGTTCCGTACCTTCACTCAGAGACGGATGAATAGGAGGGGAAACTAAGGGGGCAAATGTTTCTAAATCAAAACGTCCAGTTCTTGATTGTGCTTTTAGCAGCCAGTATCGTTTTTCGAGATCGATGATGTCGGATTCTTCCACTGTATGATCAACAAAAAGAAAATAAATTTTTGGTAATATCTAGACCATGTTAGAATTCAGCACCAAACAAAAATGCAGCATTATTTTGACATAAAGAGAAATTATGTTAATTTTTTTTATTCCTGACTTCTGCACGTAAAAATTCAAAATATAAGCAGTAGAGAAATAAAGGTCCAATTTTACTTTCTTTATCTGCAGAATCATCTTATCTGTTCACCATCTAGGAGTTCAACATCAATAATACATCATCACAAGTGCTCAGAAATACAGAAATGAACTTTTCCCAGTAAGGGCTCCAGCAGTCTCCTTATTTTCACGTATTTCTTCTTGGTGAACTGAACAGTTAGATTATGTGTACAATACCTTATTTTCCCAATGTATCCAGTATTTAAATCCTCTAAAAGGATGTGAAGTAGCATTACAAAAAAAAAATAATCCCAGAACTTCAAAAAAAAAAAAATTAGTACTTGGCTGCTCTTGACAAATTCCTATTTGAAATTTTTAGTCTCCTTATACAGTAACAAGGCTAAATTTTAAAGTGACATTTAAGCACTGTATCTCGGCATTAATTTTTTTCCAAATATAAAATAGTTTGTCTCACTTTATTATTTATCCTATAGATGCACTTAGAAACCCAGTCAACATTGGGGAGTGATTATACAAACATATACAAACATTATACAAACCTAGAAGACACTTTATACTGAGGAACCTACAAGCTAATTTAAAGAAGGGGAAGAAAACAAAATTCCAAAACCAACAGCGAGTAAAACAAGGTGCTGGGCAAAGGCGAATAAAAATAGCCAGAGGAAGCACTTGTGTTTTCTTTCAAAGCATGATATACAAATGACAGTCTCCTTACGTTTTATCCTTAAAATTAAATATATATATATATATATATATATAAATATATATATATATATATATATATAAAGTTTCTGCTCAACAATACTTTTAACCTTTTTACCTATGCAAGTGTGTCACAACACTGCTTTAGGTCAGTGCAAATTAATTGGTTCTCAGATAGATATGGAATGACAAAGCTGTCTATATTAAGAACTATTACGTGTGATCCCATTCCCAGATGGTTCTGAGCCTTTAAATCCACGCCAGCTTTCTAATAGGTTTAACTTGAGCTATTTGGCCTGGTTTAGTCTTCAGAAACAATAATAATCCTGTAAGGCTTAAGAACAGAAGAGACCCAAAAAAAGTTATTTGTCAAATTGACATTTTATTGATTTCTTCTCCGATTTCTGTCATTAGGAGTAGTAATTTAATCAGAATAGTAACTTAGGTAACCTACAATAAGCAGGAGCTAATTGTAACTACCCAGGCAGGTACATCAGTTAATGCATCACAAACCACACAACACCTTACCCTCATCAGCAGAAAGTCTGGGAAAACGTTAACAAAAGATTAATAGCTGAAGTAGAGCTGGAGGAATGGAAGGGGTTTGCACCTTCCTGTAAAATATTTTTAGATAGTCTAACTAGAAAAGTAACACCAGTGAAAACACGTCCTCCTTTTCCTCTGTACATCAGTACGGGCACTAGAGCTGCAGCTCCCGGGGCTCGTTAAGTCAACGTAAATTCAGGCTGAACGGAGGAATTTTACCTTCCCCCTTAACCCCGAGCACGTGCAGCAGCATCCTCTCTCCCAGCATTATCAGCTATTGGGCTTTTACATAGTAAGTGAGATAAGAGAACTGATTAAGAAGAAAAACTAAACCGATTTCCTTTCTCCTCTCCCCTTCCTTCCTCAATGGATCGATTCCCTTTCCTGGCTCTTGCTTGTGTTGTAATTACAGAATCATAGAGTGGCTTGGGTTAGAAGGGGCCACTGAAGGCCACTGAGTCCAACCCCCTGCCAGGAGCAGTGACATCTTCAGCTAGAGCAGGTTGCCCAGAGCCCCGTCCAACCCAACCTGGAATGTTTCCAGGGATGGGGCATCCTCTCTGGGCAACCTGGGCCAGTGCCTCACCACCCTCAGCGTACAAAATTTCTTCCTTATATCTAGTCTCAATCTCCCCTCTTTTAGCTTAAAGCCACTACCCCTAGTCCTATCGCTACAGACCCTGCCAAAAAGTCAGTCCCCAATACATAAGGAAAGAGTAATCCAAATGCATAAAGGAACATCAATATAGTAGAAATCATGAAAGCGAAATAGTTATTTCTTTGCAGATCAGCATACAGGAATATCGTAGGTGCTAGGACTGCCCCAGACGTAAGCAGCTCCACGATCCTACGCAGAACAGTCCAGTGATGTAGAACTGCATCTGGAATCTTCCAAGAAATACAGGGATGTCCTGATAATTTAATGACAGACCTGCTCCACAACGCTCAGCAGAGCAACGGATGAGAGAAAATCTACAAAATAAAATACGCTTTCCCTCAATCTCGTTGCCTCTACAGGGTGCTACAGTACTGATAAGAAATGAGCAAACTCACAAGACATGACATTAGGAGTAGAGTACCAGCATTCTGCAGGAGATAGAGGAAAAACTATTTAGGGAGTGAACTGAAATAAACAAAAAGTAAAATAACAAATGAAAGGTAAAAGCCACTTTATGAGACAGAACCTCAAGCACATGAAGAGAATCACAGTACTATTTTACTACCTAAACAACTGCACGGGAAGGGCGAGTTTGCACTGTCATTTGGAAGAATTGCACGCACACATTATTGCTCTCATTAGCAAATACAAAAGCGTGATGCTAACTCTCTGGAGCATGAGCATGTAAATCACTTTGTTTCCTTTTCATCTACCTTTGTGAGTAGGAAGGATAAACGCACCAGATGCACTTCATTCTTGAAATGAGGCAACACCGGGAATATCCAAGAAACATAAGGAAGGTCACATTGTCTTTACTGAACAGTAAATCTGCGGGAACCTGCTCTCGCTGGCAGGTGCCTTATTTATCTTTAGTAATTAAGAACTGGAAGGTAGGTTCTCTGGCAAAATAAAACATTCCCCAATATCTACAGCAGAAGCTAGCTGTACTCCATTTTTTAAATTGTACTTCACTTCTACAGTGCTAACTTTATTGCTGTATTATTTTAATTTCAGAAAAGAGAAGTTATCAGAAAGCATCTTATCTGCATTTCTGTCAAGCGGTGGCTGAAATTACATGGTCATTTAACAAAGAATTTTCAAATAATCATCTTCAAAAGACTAGCTGGTAAGTATTAGCATAAGTGCTATTATACTCATGTTACAGCCAAGGCAGGTCCAGCGTATTGACTTTCTGCAGAAGAGCCAAACAGTTTAGAAAGTAAAACTGACAAAGTAGTAAATAATACTCTTTGGACTGATTAGACTTACACAACTTTGGGTGAATGCAAATAAAAGTGTGGCATTCATCGTACCAATGAATTGTAGCCCCACTGCAATAGTTTCACTTACTTAAAATACAGGCAGATTTATTGGATTATGGCACGCAGGAAAGTTTAACCCTGAGTGGAAAAGCCGGCTGTGACAGAATTTGATTTCTCCAGAGTCAGTGTTTGCACATAATCTTGTAACTCAGCCTCAGGACAGGTCCTGCACCACCTATTCCTCCATAAACATAAACTAAAAGAAATCTCCTACAATTTATGATACATACAAACAATCATAATTGTTATTGACGTTTAAATGAAGCACGGTAAAAGCAGACTGCATTTATTATCCAAACACACTAATGTGTATTAAAAAAAAAAAAAAAAAAGCCGTATTCTAAAGGGGTTTTATATAGATAAAGGATTTCACCTTCTCAAAGTATTATTTTTTTCCTAAGGCCTGTTCAGATCACATCAGGAAGTGTGAACTGGGCTTTCACTCTTTAGTTCAAATTTTAAATAACGCAGGCTTATTTTAAAGAAAAATGTATCTTATACATACAATGTAGTCCAAAACATCAGAACAGACTGCTTTCTACACCAAGTATTCATTTTTGTCAATTAAATACACAATACGACTATCTGAAGACACATGGAGACATTACACACCTGTGAACTTTAACCCTATACTACCAGTTTACTACCATACGCTATTTTATGTCTCCCTCATCACTGATCCATTAAAAATATGAAAAAATTCCAGATCTGTAAAATTATCAATAGCGTTTCTTAGTTCAATTCTCTAAGAATTAGACAAGTATAATTGGAGGAATGACGTCAAGTACACCTCAAGCTACAGTTTTCACATTGTAAAGGAAGAACAGGTAAACATTTTCAGCAAAAAAGAAACTGAGAAACTGTAAATCTACTAAGAATGAGTTGATTTAAAACCAGCCGCCACACTGCGATTGACAGCCTGAGTGCATCGTAGTGATAAACACTGAAAGAAAGCACCTTAATTTAATGCCATTTCCATGAAAGGTATGCCCTTCTTAAATATTACATAGGTAGCCAGCCATGAATAATCTGTCTTAGAAAAAAAATTTAAAAACAAGTTTTTATTTCGGCACAATTTATTACAATTCTTTATACGACCAGAATTAACTAAGTATTCCAACACATTTTAAAACTTTAATTTTTACCCACCTATTGGTACAATCCTCTCTGGTTCACAGCAGTAGAAGCATACCATATTCCCAACATTTTCACTGAAACTTGGTTGTTTTACTGTTTACCACGATATCCTCCAGGCAACTCCCAGCCCCAGTCGCAGAGAGAGCTCTTCATCGCACAACGGCCGAGTCGCAACCGGAGACAGAATGACCCAACACCAAACAGTATTTCTGACTGAAAATGCTTGTTTCTCGCTTTCAAACTAACACCGGGAAGACTCCGGGATCTGGGCACAGAGAGCTGCTTCGCAGGGCATAAAATAGCCTGGGAACTAAGAGGATAACGAAGTGGCAAGATGCAGATTAAGTGACACTGAGGCTTTTTCCCATTGGCCATGTCTGCTCTAATACTTTTTTTTTTTTTCCTAATTAAAAAATGGACACACGGGAAAGGGAATATTGTAACTTCAACCAAGATCCTCGTGTGTGTCAGACAGGACTATCCAGGTCTTTATCTAGCAGAATACCGATTACCAGTGCCCTCAAGATGGGAACTCCCACAGAAGAGGTATTAAACACTACGGTTCTTCTCAAAGGAGAAGTGTTCATGCACTTGGAAAAAAAAAAAAATAGCTCAGAATGAAATATACTCTTAAAGGCACCTTTAATACAACCAAAATCTTCAGAATTGTCTTCTGGTGGCCTTCTATACACCATTAGGAGATGGTGTGTCAAGAATGGGTACCACCACTGAAGTGGGCAAGCTAGAGAAGATGCACTTAAATCCAGACAGCCTTTTAATGGGAGCAAAGCGAAGGGATGCCTTCATTTCACTTTCCTGTCGCAGATGCGCATCCTCATCTTACCATAAAGCCCTACAGGTTTATAAGCCCAGCTCTGACAGAAGCGGTTACTTCCACAACACTCAGTTTCAATTTTATACTGTTTCAAAAACTCGCTCTTCCCTTTCAACCACGCTGCCTGGTTATCCAGGGCTGCTCTCGTTTATTGTTTTTAATTAGCGATAACTGTATGTTCTAAAATACAATTATTATAATGATTACACACTGTCTTACTGCATCTCAGGACGCAAGAGCTGTCAGAAAAAGCAGCAGCATTTTGATGTTTTTTTTTTTTCTGATGACAGAAGAGTGTCTTCAATTCACAGGAGAATTCGGATGCTATTTAAAGAGAACTCAGTGAGACAAGAACTGGATAACAAAGAGGTACAAACTACACGGTCTGTCAGTTGGAAACCTGTAACCCCTCTGATAAATGGGAGTTTTCTCCCCATGGAAAAGGACTGAAAACCTGAGTAAGCCCTTCACATGATACTGAGACGCAGCAAAATGACAGTGTCATAAAAAAGGAACCACCACCTGTGTTGCAGCAGCAGAAACAGTGAAGGAAACCAGTGAGGTCTCACCTGGAGTCAGTATCACTATATCACCTACATCTGAGATGGACCAAGGGATGGAGCCCCTGGTCTGAAACAGACCTGGACTGGGCTCATTTTACTTCGACAAAAGGGCAAGAAGAAACATAAGAGTCACTTGTATTTATATTTGAACAGTAGAAAGAAAGGAGAGCAGCGATTCTGAAATCGAGGACAACGATGGCAGAAAATTAAGACATAAACTGCCCACAAATACATGCAGATGATGTACTGGAATAAGTTTTCCACAAATGGAGGGGGAAAAAAAACAACACCTCAGTATCTTATGAGAGGGATGATACAGTGACCTTCAGGGTCTGCACTTGGTGGGACAGGAGACCTTTGTCTGTCTGGCTCCCGAGCTACGCCACAAAACTATAGACTGCAGGTAGTTTGGAGTCAGTTCCATTCTGGTGCATCCAGAAGAACAAAGCAGCCAGGGCGGGCAACAGAGCAACAGCCTCCGGTGGCCCAGAACTGTTGTATTATTGAAGCACTGCATTTGGACTCAGAGTACCAGAGAAGATTAGGTGTTTAATTTGTAATTATTAAGGACGTATAATAATAATCATTAGATTATGGGGAGCATTCCCCTACAAAGAATTTTCGTGTTAGCAGTAGTCCCTGACAGGATTTATCTTTGATTTACGGGCTCCGCTGCAGTGTTAGTCAGTACGATGGGCTAAAAAGAAGAAAAAACAAAAAACAAAAGGTACCCACACCACAATGCTGAGAAAATCCAAACTACCACAAGCTGGTCAGTAATCAGGTATCTCTGATACTGTTTTTTGGGAACAAAGGTCCATAAGAAATTTATTTTAGTCTCTTTCAAATGAAATGATTCATATTTATGATTTAGTTGAAATGGAACAAAATTTGATTAAAAGCAGCAAGTATGTGGAACTTCCTGTAACTTTAAAATTTCCTTTCTAATTATGTGTTGAGAAATATAATTAAAGTCATCTGCATACCAAAAGAAATGTTATTTACAAATGAGAAATTAGAATTCCTTTGTTTCCCTGATATCTTGGCTCATTAAGCAAATTTAAATGGAGCCACTGATGCTTTGCAATAAACTGTTTGCTATCTGTTTCTAAATCAATGTTAATAACTTTCACTATTTTTATCACTGCCATTTTTCATGTCTCTGCCGGATCACCCAGGACGGGTAGGGGGAAGCAGGCTGTGCGAGGTGAGGACCTGGAGGATCCAGAGGGTCTGAAGCTGGAGCCAGGAGAGGGCGTGCTGTGACCCAGCCGGAGTCCCGCAGCTGGGTGGGAAATCCGTAATTGCACTAACAAGTTTCACCAATCAGTTTTCGTTTCACAGTAGAAGAAAATTTAAAACCTTTCACCTTTTCACCGTATTCTGCTAACAGTGTTTGCCCGAGTTTACTAAACATTACTTCAGTTACTTGTTCTCCCGAAGGGCAACCATTATCCCAGGTGAAATATTAAAGACAAGTCTTCATTTAGAGAAAAGGAACTGTCATAACAGCTCTTACTGTTTAACACATTCCACTGTGTTAAGAATACTTCTGTACTACATTTCTTATTCTTTAGATTGTCCTGATTAGACTGTAATTATTAAACTTAAAAAAAACAAAACAAGGCCCCAAGTATTAATACTTTACTGCAATTACTTCCAAGTGCTCAAGCACTTATATTTCCCTTATTTTTGCATCTGTTGTATGAGATTCCTACACTGTCTCAAATCACAAGGGAAATCATCGGATACATTACAAAGCAAGTATTAGTCCAGCCCTGGGGGAGGCTGGTTAGTTCACCAGTTCATTTTCCTACTGTCTTAAAATTCCTGTCACTTTTCCATGTCTGTCATTTGAAACATACTGGGGCTGCAGACATTGTAATGCAGCACAACTGCTGTCTGTTTTCTTATTTCTAGCATTGAACTAGAAAATAACAATAACAATAATACAGTAAAATTTAATTTTATCTAGAGGTCCAAATATAACTGTCATAGGAGCTTTCCAAATTTGGTTAAAACATGGAACCACCTGAACAATATTTTTCCAAGAATCGCAACAGATTTTGTCCTCATTCATTTTCTTCTAATATGCTTCTCATCCAATCTCCTTAATTGTGTTTTTAATTATAGCACTTCAGTCTTAATGTCTCCAATTCTTTGTTTAGAACTGAAAAAAATCTCATAGCCTGTAATTGGAAGAAAGAAAGGCTTTCTTCTTGATGCAAGAACATAGGTGTGGGTTGGCTAAAGGAGAATATTATGCTATTCAGTCTAAAGACCGTTTCTTTCTTGAATCATTTATTTTGCACAAGTGAAAAAGCTGGGAATACAGTTGAGAGTCTGGCTGCAGATGGTAACAGTGACAGGTGTATCAAAACCAGAAGAAGTGAGAATAGCATTAAATATGAAATAAAATCTATTAAAACAGTAGCTCTCAATTTATTTTATAAACCTCCGTTTCAGTATAAATAAACTATCTGCAAAAAGCACAGTAAAAACTGTTTAGAAGTTTCAATTTCCAAGCATGAAACAAATCGAACAAGCTCTGGGGTAACACCCAGAGGCCTGGGGTAAGTCTTTCTTTGAACCTTTAGGGCAAAGGAGACTTGCCAAGCTGGAGCGTGGCAGATCTCAATTTGAAACAGCTGGAGGGATTTTTTTCCCAGGGCTAAAGTCTAGAAAATTCAAAGAAGGTTGGGGTTTTTTAGCATACCTCTTTCTCTGGCTTGGCTATTAGACCTCAGAGCATTTAGTGGTCTTCTGTAACCTCAGTCTCTACTGCAGTCTCTCATGTAATGCAAATAAATTACCTGCCTATAAACTTCTAATTTTATTATGCACTTTCATTTCAGATGATCAGAACAGAATTTTAATGCTCATATTTGAAACCAAGAGGAAAAAAAAATATATATGTTGCTTTATTCAAGTAACCCACCCATTAAAGAGATTAAATGCCATGCTGACACCAACAAAGAAAATCTATGAGAGTACATAAAACACAACCAGGTTGCTGAAATCACTGACATCTCAATAGCAAACACCCTTCTCCCAGGGACACCGAAGTCCCTGAGATGCTTTACTGTAATGTATGCTTACATTGTACTCGCACATCAAGTATAATTTATCAGCCTTTTGTTTTTACATTTAATTTAAAAAACAGCTGCTCCTTCTTTTACATTAATAGAGACAGAAGGAAGCATTTGTTCTTTGGAGATTATTCCTAAATGCAAATCCTGAGGAGGCTTCTCTTTAGTTAATTTAGTTCCCTGACTACATCACCTGCCAGGAGTATTACTTATTTTACTGCAAAAAGGAAATTAAGAGGTAACACTTATTTTTGAATCAAGCATTATTTTCAGAACTGTCTCAGTAGTTTTACGATCCACTATATCTGAAAGACCAAATAAAAAAACAGTATCAATGTCAAGTCACTTTAGATAAATGTATTTGTCAAAGAGAAGATATTTTCCTTTCTATTTTTTTTTTTTTTTAATTTGCTTGGTAGCAAACTTCTACTATAACAATGCTGAGATCACAACACTGCTTATCTCTCAAAAATAATGACCCACAGTGTCCCTGTACACACAATGTTTTACATGTCACAGCACAAAAAGCAGAGAACAAGTTAGCACGGAGAAGAAATTTATCTCACTGAACAGAACTGTGTGTATCTCATCAGAGCAGTGAGATTTAATGAACAACTATGGCAAGGCAACAGCGTATGTCTGTGAACTCTGAAACACTTTAAGAATTGTGCATTATAACAAGCATCGATTACTTACAGTGTGTGACTCCAGCCAGGGTTTGGTAGAAGGTAGGGGTATCGCTGTCATCAGTGAGTGTCACATACACACCTCCAGACAGCAGCCAACGGGAAAACGTGAAAGCATCTTTGTTGTGCAACAGCCAAACCCTGAATTTCTCGTAGTTTACCTTTTCACCCTGTAAGAAAAACAAGAAAACATGAGTTGTTTTTCTCTGCTTTCTCAGTACCAGTAAATCGGAACCATCCAGCTGTATGAACAAGAATTGGGACAATCTCCTATAAAAATAAGCACTAAAATGATGTTTTTCTTTGGAGCTATGCCTGTTTTTCCATTTCGTTCTGAAATATAGCACTGGGAAGGAAATTAGACTCCTCAGCTCTCTCTGCATATCAACCACCTACTCAGTGTGGCCTTTGGAAAGTCATTTACTCTGAACCTCAGGTTAAAAGGATTAGAAGAAAAATGGTTACTTACAACTCAAAATAACAGAGGTTTTTTTATGAATTCAAATTTATTATGATAGGTAAAAGCTCTTCTGTGCTATAAATCATAAACATTCTGTTATATCTCCTCAAGCACATAAACACCTAACACAGAAAAATTAGATTTGTGAATAACTAACAGTATGATTAATCACTGCAGTAGCATGTTGATTTTTTGCTTCTATTGACCAAAAGCCACTTTGGAACACCCAAGTAAACATGACATTCACAGTATCTCCTAACTCAGCCGCTCTTACTGGATGTCTCATGGAACTGCCTGTTCAGGAATACATAAAAGCCATAGATTCACAGCGTTTAAATGCTGGAGAGGGTCTTTAAACCATTTAGTTGAACAGTTTCCAAGCTGTGACCATGAAACCATAGGGATCAGCAGACTAATTTCTACAGGATCTACAAAACTAACTAAAATAAAAGCAAACCTATTATCAGTAGACAAACTTATTATATGGAGATCCTAATCTCCATGGGAAATAAACAGGGGTCTGCAAAGTGAAAGAGGTTTCAAATCATTGATTATTTAAACTTCCCTAATATCACAGACCATTAAACTTCACTGAATTACACCTCTACAGAATCCAACAATTTGCATTTGGCCATGGACCATCTGCAGCTGCCAACTGCAGAAAATTGAAAATCCACTACTTCCTTTGCCAGGTTGCTCAAATGGTTAATCACCATCACTGGAAAAACATTCACTTCATATTCCAATTGCAATGGATTATTTCAGGTTCCAGATGCTCATTCTTTTTATGCCTCTTCTTCCTAAAGAGTGTTACATTTTTCTCCAACAAATACATGCAGAAACACTCCTATACTTAGAGCTACTATCATCGACTTCACATGGTTCTAACTCAAGGAAGTAAAGATGCTACAGTGCTGTTCCATCCCCAGTTTAACCTGGATATATCCACACTACTGCCTGACAGCACGGTCCTAACCTTCCTCTCACCAACACTCCTGATCCTTCATCCCTTCTCTTTTGTCACTGTGATCACATTAGTGCAATCAGGTGGCAAAACAGACCGAGCTGAAAAATAACCTCCAGGTTTAGGAGCTACAGAGAAAAGACTTACTGCTCAGCCAGATCAGTTTCCCAACCCAGTTCATCGAGGCATCACATAAATACCTGAGCCAGCACCAAGGCAGGAGAACGAATGACAGTCAGGAAAAGGGGAACTCAACAGCTTGGACTTTGCAGGATTTAACCCATTATGGAACCACTTCCTTAAGTTAAAAAAGCCCCTCCACTGCCAAATTAACACTGGGAAAAAAGCAGCCCTCGATATTATTTTTTTTTTTTTAATTTCTCTAACGGTTTGGATCAGAGACAAGATCATTTTCTTACTACCTGTTCCACTCTACTTTCCGCACTGCTTTCTGCAAACACAGCAAGAGCTGTGTCACGTTTCTTGAAGACTCTGCCCTGTTCCAACTGACCAGAGGAAGGACAAGGAAGAAGAGGGGAAGGAAAGCTCTGGACGGGGGGAAAAAGCATTTAAAGCAAGTAATGTTTACTTGCTTTAGCCATGATGGAACTTGAGCAACTAGAGCAATACAGGTATCACTGAATTTGTTTCCCGTATTTCGGAAATAAGAGTGAGGAAAACTCAGATGTATTTTAAAGCTTGTCTTTCTAGATGAGTACATGCAATAATTCTGAAGAATAGAAGTATCTATAAACATCATCCTTGAAAGCATAAGCTCATCCGCCATACGGCAGGAAGGCAGGCCCACAGCAGGACCATTAAACTTTCTCACTCTCCAGCAATGACCGAGTATGATTAACAGGCCAGTAAATCCTGCTGAGTGGGTGATTACGCTATTTTCATTTTAAAAGAAAAATCAATATACAGCATTTTCTTGAACAGGAAAATGGTATGGAGCCAGATTGATACTTCTCTTCCTGCAAGTCTTCATAAAGTACTTCTGGATTTCTTGGACGGTGTGCAATTAACTTTTAGGGTATAATTCATCATACCATATTGATGAGAAATTATAAATAGGAAATACTGAAGTGGGTCAGCTCCAGAAACCAGGCTGCTGTATACATATGATTTATGATTCCAGCCAAGAATGAAGACTGTAATCATTGCCTACAAAGCCAACCTGATACCACCGCCAGATGAAACAAGTCTGCCTCAACTAATGCCCATAACCAAAGTTATCTTCAATAAACTACAATAAAACTTAAGGTAAATAAGTAATCTAATATCCACAAATGAAGCTTCTAGTCAATCAGTTTTTCAGTGGAATGTATAACAATGATTAGATGTTGCTGATCTATAGTCCCCTGACAACAAATGAAGCGACCAAAGCACAAAAACCAGACAATTCACCAGGACCACTAGTGCCAAAGAAGTATCTGTGAATATTTAAAATTGACAAAAGCCTGTTTTAGAGGAAGACTTCAGCAAGCTTCAGAAAGATTACATCTCTCAAACCACCTAAAGCATAAATAAATGTTGTAGCTCATAGCAGGCACAGTGAGACAAAAGTAATACTATAAATACCTATTCTTTTTAAACAACCACTGCTGGCAGGCATTTTTAAATCCAGGATGCAGATTTTCTTTCCCGTCTCAGATCTGTGTTCTAGATTTCCTTCCCAATTGCAATAAAATGCCCACACTAATGAATAAATTTCCACTAGCAATATTAGTATTTAAAGTTACTTGATAACATGATTACCCTTGGGAAATGATATCTTTCAAACTAGCCCAGTAAGTAAAGCAGCATTGAGAATGCCTACATTTATACACCAAGCTGCCATTCACATCAATACAAATTACATGCAATAGTATAATACTAAAAACTATGAGCTTTTACCCAATTTAAACAAGGTCAGTTTGTTCCCATACAGGCGGGAGCATGTGTATGTCAGAGAAAAACAAACTACTCAATGTAATTTTCACTTTTTTGTAAATGCAATAGGATAAAACCTGTATGAAATACCTCAGAGAAACATTTCTTGAGCGACTCTGGGACTTTCCCGTCAACCACATGCAGCATCTTCTCCATCTCTTCACGGACAACATAGCTCCCAGATTCATTAGAAAAGAGACTGAAAATGTCTGAGGAAGTAGAGATATGTTTAAGCAACTACAGTAGTTACATTTTTCAAATATTAAGTTCACAACTGGCTGAGAGTGCCAAAGGCTGTGCAACAACTAAAGGACTAAAAATCTAAGTTGATTCAATTTCAATACAGCTTAACAAGGTTTAGGTCAAGAAGTATCTACTTATTCTTTTATCACCGTCCACTAATCAAAAGGAAAATAAACACTATCAAGGTCTGATTCACAAGGAAGACAAAACAACAGAAGTCAGTAGGCAGATGCTTTCTCTTGTTTTGAAAAATATCAACACCGTCCTCCTCCCTCTGCCCACATACAGCAATCAACAGTCTTTCTGTAGGATCCTAACATTTACATTCATGATGACTTATCAAATATTTCAGTTTGGTGAGTATAGAAAACAAAAATGCACTGGATTTCAAAACATACAGCAAATGTATGCTCTGGTTACATATAAAAATAGGGACTTCATAGACTGCAATTTATTTCTGCTTTAAATAAGCGTATTTTACAGTCACTAGAATAATAACAACAGGGTAGTGGTTAAGTTGCATTACTTACATTTTGCTTTCTCTTCCTCTCTGCCTCTCGTAAGTAGAACTAATCCGACTATCAAGTTATTGAAGTGCAGCCCTTTGGATATTCCTCCAAATGAACAGTAGATAACCTAGAAGAAAAAAACAGAGAAGTTAACCAAAAAGTTAACAGGGAGAACAGAGTCGTCAGACCTAAAAGCAACAACTTATATTGAGGCTCCGTCTTATGTGGCTTTTAGCCCGGTCTCCTCACATTCAGCTAAACACACTCCTAGGATAAATTCTGTTACACTTTTGTAGCTCTTCCAGTATCCATAAAATAGCTGTTCCAGGGTCTTTTATTTAGCAAAATTCAGGTACTTTTCATGAACAGCAATATGAAAACAAAAAAGTTAGAACCCTCCAATGAAGACAGCTCCTTGCTCGCCCACTGCTGCTATTGCCCCAAACTTCTTAATCAAGGTAATGAAGATGAAGTCTTCTCTGGACTAGGCTTTGATAGTGTCAAAGCCATCAGGAGGTTGTTGCAGCATCAAGTGTGTCATTGCCCCAACCACAAGAGATGCACTTCCAGTCAGCCACCGAAAACTACTGCTTCAAAAAGATGTGACAGACACACAAAACCCCACATTCCATCAACTACACCTTAACTATCTTAACACAACTGCTGCTAGAATCACCATTCCAGTCTAGTGCCCCTCTCTAACAATAGTATTTAATTCTTTCTTCCAACAGAAAGCAGTAGAAATCAAGACTTCTATTCAGAAGCTACTCAAAGATGCACAGAGTGGCCACCAGGAGCCACGCAGCCAGCGGAAGGGCTGCAGCATTTACCTCTCCCAGGAGAGGTCTGTGCTCTGCAGCGCGACTTACTCAACAGCACCTTAACAGTGATTCAGCACTGATATATGAGATAAGGAGGAAGTAAGTCATTTTAGGACAAACAGCAACTACTTCTAGTAAACAAGAATTACCAACTCCCTTACTGTAATACATTACTTCACCTTGCCTCTACTGCAAGAGAATAAATGAAGCTACGTATTGCTGTACCGCTCTCCAAACATGAGCTCCTCCTGTAATCCCGAATCTGTTCCTACAAGCACCGGTACTTTATCAGTATCACAAGACAGAAATCTGCATTAGGTATCAGAATTTAAAGCAGTCAGAACATCTAAATTATTCTTACACAGAAGAATTATTTCAGTGTCTATGTCTTTTAATTTGATTTTCTTGTAGGTATCACACTAAGCATCTACCCATAAAGAGAAGGCATTAAGTCTAGCTGATGGGTTGCTATTACTGTGAAAGACCAGAACGAAGCGATTTGTTGCTGATCATGGTTTGGATACAGACTTATTTGCTGAACTTGTTTTTTAAATTTAACTTTTTCAGGGCGAAAGATAAAGGAACAGAGATCAACTTCTATTAAGGAAAGAGTTGTACACATTTTAAATAGTATCTTCTCTGCTTGCATCTGAATTACATCCTAAACAGACTATATTAAAACCAGGGTGTGTACATGCAGTTATGCACTGGTATTTCATTTTTCTCCAGTGAAGCCCTGAATATATTATATGCCTATTGATTTCCACATCCGCAGAGGCTGGCACACATCTCCTTTGAGTATCTGGAGGATAATGGTGTGGGGGCTCTAACAAGAGCTTCAGAAACATCTATAGCAAAGCTCAGAGAGATCTGTGTTTCCTCAAGTCCCTCAGCCAAAACGAGCTGGAATTCTGCAAGAGGTTCACGAGGTTAAGTGGAACAAGAAGAAAGTTACTGGAACCAAAATCCCTCTTTCTACCCCCTCTTTTCCCTCCAGCAGCAGCAATCACAGCACTGCGGCCAGAGCCCCGCAGCCCAAGCGAAGGGTGGAAGAGCTGAACAGCAGAGCCATGGAATGAGTCACGGCTCCTGCTATCGCAGGTGTGGCTTCCATCGCAAGGCAGAACGAAGCCAGGACTGGGAGTGACCAAACAAAACCAGCCACCAGCCTGTCAAGGGCACCGGATAAATCTGGCCAAGGAAACACCTAACACAGAGGAGCTACCGTGGATTTACAACAGTAACCACCCCTTCTGCTTCAGGAGTAGCAAGGCGTGGGAAACCCCTCACCGCTGCCTTCCCCACAGTAGGAAGCAGACTCGCAGAATTCAGCCACAGAATGGATTCTAGACCACCTCCAACATACTATCGGATAACGAGGGAGTAAAAAAAAAAAAAAAAAAAAAAAATCTGTATTTTTCTTTGCCTGTCTCCTATCATAGTTATTAGCAGGTCTGATGCTGAAGCCCAGATGCCCTGAAGACACTTACCTCAGTCCAGGGCTGCATGTTACCTGCAGTAAATCCACTCCTTGTCCACCCATCAAGCTACCACTTTCACTGCTACCCACTTAGGACTATTAAAAGATGTCTGAAGGCAAGTAAATGTAAATGAGGCTGATTACACAGAAGGATCTAATTTTCCAGAAAAACATCATGTAGAACCTGCAGTTTCATCTCCTATAAGACACAGCTCTACCTAAATCCATTAACTTCCCATCGGGTGCTCAGATCAGCCTCTTCTACTACTAAACTTTAATCCATTCACAAATGCTTGAAGGGCTAAATTATTAAAAACTAAATTTGTGCTCTGTTTGGGCACAACGATTGTATATGCTTCATGGACAGCATCATGGCAGAGATCTGAATTCCACACTTTCTACTTCTAATCGTTTTGATTTCACAGGATGCCTTCAAGGCTACACTGCCTACGTAAGCAATTTACCTTCATATTACATTGGAATCATTACTTTTTTTATAACACGCATTTAGCTCTGCTGAACACTATAGTTTAAGTCTTAATATAACTAGTTTTGATCCAAAAAACCCACCCATGAATAGCACAAAAAGGAAGAGAATTCTTACATTTCAGATAACAGGACTTCTAAGCCAAAAAAAAAAAAATAATGAACAAACAAAAGAGAAAACACTGGTTTTCTTTCACAAATATTAATGAAATATGATCTTTTCTTTACACTTTATTCTTCTCCATCACTCAAATTTAACCTTTCCGTACTTTTAGACTTTTGAAGAGCAGCTATTTTATAAATTATATATAAACACAGAGAAGGAATTCTACAGATAATGTCCAGTGTATTCGTATTTAACGTACGTAATCACAACCTGGCATTACTTTGAGTTTAGCTGCTTAACCATTCTTTAGGCAGAGTTTATAAACACTGAATAGTTTTAGAACAACATACAACAGACGTTAGTTTGCATTTCTAAGGAAAGAGCTCCATAGTTTTTCATATTAATGAGTTATTTGGAAAATATCTAATAAGATACACCATTAAAATATGACACAATGTTGTATTTTCCAAAATTACTTAATACTCTTGCAGCTTTACTTGAAATAGCCACACCCAGGCAGCATCATAGCAATTTACATTTCAGAATGTAAAATCTAGTATAATTATATGGTACATAGTCATACTTTTTTTTTTTTATAAAATTTAAGTCCAACATGTTATGTTTGATGGATAACTGAAGAGTATAACAATATTGTTCCTTTTCTATCAAAAAACAAAAAGGCTCGGTCTATACAGACAGTTCCCTTCAGGTGCCAGTCCCTGGCCTGTGCCCACACGCTCCGGTAACCCTGCTGGAAGGGTAAGGACAGGATGCTCAAGGCATTCTTTTGGCTCCTTTCTCTAGAGAGCATAAAATGTTCCGGATTCTTTCCTGGTTTCATCCTTATGACCCCTGTTCTCTCTCAGCCCTTGAGAAGTCTGTGTTCTTCTTTTGGCAGCCCCTCTCATCGTGTCCTTCATCTTTCTGTTCCCATCATCCCTCTTCTCTTTGCATTACCCGGACTGCAGCTTGTTCAGCAATTAGTCACATTCAGAGAAAAAGAGGCACTAACACTTAACTACATCGTAAGTATCCCAGATTGCTGTGTATAAACCTTCTCACAATCATAATATATGTAAGTATATATAAAAGGTATAATCTATTTGGTCATTTAAATGACTGCACAGGCCAAAGTTCAGAGGTCCTTTTTCAACATTCTTCTCCTCCTGAGTCTAAAATACAAAGCTACTAGAAATGCTTTCTTGAAATATTATCAGCAATGTGTCCTTCTACCTCCTCTGAACAATACTTTTTCTATCAAGGTGCCACAACTGCATATGGTAATTGCATTATTTCCTTAGATTTAAAAATAAACACCGTGTTCATACATGTCACCACTTGACCAGTTTCCCTGCAGTTTAAACAACACAGACACAGCACATCTCTTAATTTCATTTTATTAATATCTTCAACTCCATTTGTCCAAGAGATCCTTTCAGAACATTACTGTCCTGAACATATAAAAAATGTTTTGTGAGCACGACAAGCATGCAAATTGTTTGACCAAAGTTCCACTGGCTTCAGTTCCCTGTTTTATGTCCCTGCTGTAAAACTCTGTGTTTTTAATTTAATGAATTCCTGAAGGCCTATCACTACTCAGATATGAAAAACGATTATTCAAAACATGCAGAGAAGACAGCCCAGTGGTCTAGGGCTCAAAATGATCAATTTTAATGACTGAAAGGCTGAAAATCCAGAACAAGGCTTTAAGCTGCCTAATGACTTCACCTGCCTTTCCACATCCTGAAGTCAGGAACTACAAAGCATCCCTTCATGGCATGAGCAGAATTAAATCCAAATTTTGCCCAAATTTACAGTATTCAAGCTCACACTTATCACCGCTGCATTGCCTGAAGATGAATGCTAGACGTACACAATAATTTGTACTAGAATTTTGAGATGTGCCAATTTTGATGAGATCACATCAAGACCAATTATGATTCTTCCATTAATTTTATTTCACCAACCAGAAATCAAGAACTGCAGTATAACTCCCACGAGTGTTAAAAGAAATAAACATCACTAAAACTGTGTCTTTAAGGACAGATTTTTAAAAAATCCAGTAGAAGGGAGCCAGCAGACATTTGGGAGGAAAAAAAAAAAAAAGTAACTCTCTACCACAGTGTTAAACCTTTTGCAATGCACACTTCACTACTCCCATTATCTAAATAAAACTGGGAGACTTGTATGCTGCCTGTGAGGTCAATACCACTGAAGATACCAGAAATAGAAGCTGTGATTAGAAATGACATGGAGCAAGATATCATTTGAAAGGTCTCGCTAATCTTATTCTTCTCTACCAACAATATTTTAATTTCTCTCTCTCTCTCAGGGTAATATTATGAGAGTAAATAATGTTTATAAACATGCACGTGTGCAGGATAGTAATACTATTTTTTTAGATATATACACAATATTTATATCCATGTAGCATACTTTGATTCTGGCTATTCTTTCAGTTAACTTATACATTTAATATATATCAAGTTATTTTTAAGAGATTGTAAAGATTAATCTGCACTTTAGAAAACAAAGTAAAAGCCAATGGAATCGCAGAGAAAGCAAAAGCAAGTACTTCTCCAAAGCAAATAAAAGCCTCTGTTATAATAGCTACGTATAGCGTTAAAACTTCCCAACCTTTTACTTCCCCACACCTATGTCTGGATATTCAGGTTTACTTCAAAGTCTTCTACCACCTATTAGTTGGTTTGGAATGAGTAGCTCAGAAGCACCCATCACTGACAACCCATCATCCAAGTCTGGAACATTATCTTCAGTTAGAGAACGTACATTGTGATATTGTATGAAAAAAGCAAAGAAATTAAATTAGGTCCTGTATCTGTACAGACATATTTGTGTGTGCGATCTCTCGTTGTACATTATCAGTTGTACAGTTGTACATTATCAACCACGTACGCCTCCCCAGAATAGCAGCAAATTCACAGATTACCTCAGCAACTTTTGGAGGGACTCCATCACCAAGAACTTCCCTGATGAAGCACTGTTGAGTCATGTAACAGGAGAGTCCACAGGTTCTCTTGAAAGCATCTTTCAGTCGCTTTAGCTCTATGTCTGTAACTGTGTTGAGTGAGAAGAGAGGAGGAAAAAAAAGATTTGGTCAGTAAAGATGCTGTAGAAATGTAATAGCTTAAGGACTCTCCAAATACTATACGTCTTACATTTACCTTTACAATAAAAAGACAAAAGAAAGTAAATGCATGATTTCACCTAAATAGTGGGAAAATCTGACTACTAGAAAACGAGATCTAATAATTCCATCTTCCCAAAAAAAAGAGTAGACCTAAAGTTAACATCAATGATTACAACAGTTCACTGCCTGTTTTCTCTGACTACAATAGCGTATTATAATTTGTCCTGAATTGAGCACCATTGTTGTCATACAAAAGGAAAATAAGCAGCTTTATGATCAATTTTACATTGCACATAAACCAGAGAAATGATCTGTAACCATTAGTGGGGAATATTATTAAGAGTAGCCTCAGTAGCATGCTTGAAGCAGTTTCATCCAGCAATCAGTCTACTTTTCTGTATAAAAAAACCCCAACATTTAATCGCCACTTACATGCTCATAAGACAGTACACTGAAGCACAAATTTAACAGGATTACTACAGTTAAATTTAGGACTAAATGTAACTCTTCACCTAAGATTTTCTTGCACAGTCAAAATCTGATTGCCAGCTAAAACCTGTCCAAACTTGTTCTCAACCTGTAAATGTGAAGAGTTTGATGACATCCTGTTTGCACTTGCACATGAGCTTCCTGAAAAGCAGTCCCTGCGTTCAGATTTTACAAGCATAAAGCAACTTTCTAACAAAGTGTGTAAGAAGTGAAGTATTTCGCTGAACAAAACGAGTCCTTTGACAAAAATCAAGTTGCAGAGAATAACCTGGATCTGGTGTAAGTTACCATGTAGTGCAGGAAGAGCTATTTACCATCTAGAAGCCAAAAGAAATGATGCTGGACGTGACAGCTATTTCACTGTATTTATAGTAAGGTATTTTCCTTGCCCTGATATAACAGGCCAGACAGAAACAACACTGACATGGCCAAAAGCTTGTCATGCTTTTTGTCAGCCAAAATAAAACAGAACGCTTCAGAGCTTAATCCAGCGCTCTCTTTAAAACTTCTACATTTCAATTAATTCATTCATCAAAAGAAAAATCACTCCTTAAAAGAAAATCACATTGAAACATTCCTCTCTAGTTTTCATCCTAGTCAACACTGAAACAGACTACCGACTTCATTTAACAATTGTGTAAAAAAACAGGAACTGGGTCATGTCTTTCCAAATTTTATCATAGACCCTGGATACTTTTGACCACTAAAATTTCAAAGGATCTAAGAAATAAATCGAAAGTGTGACCCATGCAGCACTGATGCTATCAATTAACATGGATTTGGTAAAAGACATACTCAAGTTACCATCATCACATACCTTGTTTTAATTAAAGAAGCATACTTTAATTATACAGCAGAAGAATCTTGGTGTAATACTGTTACCTGGCTTATTTGGTGTTTAAATGTCACTATTTCATATTAACATCTGTCCATAGAGTCGTTTTCTTCCTTTGTGCCTCTACATGTGATGTTTATTGAATGCTCAAACACCGCATTATTTGCATTTATTGAATTTATTCAAAATACTTGCATTTATTGAATGCAAATACTGCAACAGACACACCGGTTAAAGTTTGCTTCCCAGATTTTCCCTACCTAACTGAAAACAGACCTTCCAATACGATATTTACAACCTGAAGCGACACTCTCCACGCTCGCCAGCTCTTCGGAATCACGGAAACGGGAAGCAAAATAAAGATTCCGCAAAGAAACGGACCCTCACGCCGCAGCCTTTCCTCCAAACACGTGCAAAAAATTAACAGCAGCGCTTCCCATCGGAGGGACGCCTCACCTCATCTCCTCCACAACCCAACTACAGCAGAACTGCAGCCAACAGGAACAACTTCCCAACACATGTTTAATGGGTAAAAGCTTGAGATTATTAAGGGGAGAGAAAAAGGCGAAGCTACTAGCTTCATTAATTTGTCAAGGTACAGCAAACAACCCAGATCCTAGACAAAATCTAGCAACAGTTCTTTGATAAAAATATTTTCATTTATTGTATTTTTTATATGCATGAGCACACACACACCTCTATTAAAAATACACTCTGCATTCTGTTTTTTTCTCCCCCCTCAGTTAATTTTTTTTAACTCCTCACCAGCTAATCCAACCTGGTTTGTGGTCACTTGGCAAAAAAGTTTATATGCACACCAAGCTTTAACTAACCTGATGCTTACGCCTTTGCACATACTGTAATGAATTTCCAAGGAACCTAACAGATGCTTACTGCAAAAATAAGGTTGAAACATACGCAACATATACAGCCACTTAATAAAGTATTGTGTCATTCTTGACGTTTGCAGGTTTAGTTTCCTGGCTGCAGAGAAAATTCAAATAAATTTCATAAAAAATGATGAGAAAAATGTCTTTTTTCCCAGCATTCCTTTCTAACAACTGATTTTGTGTCCCTTGTTCCAGTTCGTTAAAGTTTCTCCCCAGCGCGGGGAGAGAAGGGAGGGGACAGAGTGCTGTGTCCCGGCTGCACCAACAGCCCCCCTGTGCCTGGGAAAAACATTTTCACCCAACTCTTAAGTTCCTTCATTAAGTATATTCACTTTTTCCAAAGGCACAGTCTTACCAAACACTTTCAGGAGACGGTTGTCTACCAACACCAAAGAAAAGACCATTCACAAGCTGCTTTCATTACACAGACACTACACTATGGGATACACTGTCACTGCATTCAGAACCTGACAGTGAAAAACAGAACACGTAAGACTTCCCAAAATAAGTTTCTGGTAGCCAACACAGCAAAAACCATGGCCACATTGCTCCTACCAGTAACAGGTGGCACAAGCTCAATATTATGGCAGAGAAAGCAATGCAATTGGAACTGCACACCTAATTCTTTGCACCTCAAAACTATAAAAGCTAACTTTTTATTGTGAAGTTCTAATCAATAATAACAATTTGCACTAGTTAGATAGAATTTTAAGAATTAGAATACACTATCTGCCTAATTCCAAAAACCACCATTGAAACAAATGGAAAAGTCAGAGACTATGGCATTCTGTCCAGGCAACTTTTAGAATCCAAACCTCCTGGAGGCTGCCTTGGCTGGATGGTTTCCAATAAAGTCAATGACAGTGTAACAGAAGATTAGTGCTGCTTCCAGCTCTCCAGGGAATAGCCCAGCTCCAGTTTGTTTAATAAAGTTTAAATGAAACCATGCAACCTCAGCTAAAAATGTCACCGCAACTTACAGTAACTGTAACAAACCTTCAGCTCATTCAACTGCCAAGGATATTTTTAGTTTAATAGCGTTACTTAATGCTGTTTATATGAATTTATGCGACTACTATTTTTTTTTAAACTCACAACTATCCAGGTAATGATTTGTGTGGCACATTCCAAAACAGTCCCGTGCTGGAAGCCACCCTCTTCCACTGCTTTCACTCGTATTTATCACCGAGTCACGTTGGAGTTTTCCTTTTAGAATAAAACTGTATCTAAAGCTCAGACTACACAAGCCTGGATCCACAACTGCAGACTTCAACTTTATTTCGCCACCCACATAAAACTGGCCTGAATTTCAGAGGGGATCCCCACCAGCTGTGTCACTGATATAAACGGGAGCTGCAGGGAATCTGTCTCAGAAAAAAATATCCTACATTTATGTAGAAACCGAATGTTAGATACTCACATACTGGACATTAGATATAATGCTCCATTTGAAAAAGAAAGGCAGAAAACACAGCTGAAGTTACTCCCCTCCTTATCCTCCTTAAAACTCACAGGGGTGTGTAAAAACAAGGTTAATTATCTGAAGTATTTACTGCCTAATACTCAAGTTCTCAAATTTACACATGCTTAATCAACTACTCTCAAATTTATAGTCTGTTTCGTATAAAAACTGTAGTCCAAATAGTATAGATAAAACAATAATTTAGGTATCACAATTTCTCTTCAGGCAACACATACTATTCTTTTTGCTTACCCATTCTGTAACGTTAAACTCCATCTTTAGATGTCCTTAAATTCTGTTTAACTAAACTAAGGTGGAGGAAATCAATCCTTACACTGGAGCTTTGGCACGTTTCGCAGCCACATTCTCTATTCATTTTAGAAAGTTTTTCCTTTCCACATCCTGTAGCACTAATCCCACCCCCACCCTTCTTGTCTCTCTCTTGGGAAGTTTTAAAATGCATTGTGAGTAACGTATGGGCCAACGCACGGCACAGTCCCTGGCACTCCACCACAAAGGTCACACTGGGAAGGACAGGACAACTTTAGCCAACAAACACCCGTGCAAAACTCGGCAACCTGGGAAGCAAATTCCTGTCTCAGCAAAAGTTACTCTGCTGTTACAAGACTGCTAGTGAAATTTATTAAGAGGCATCAGTGAAAAGATGACTACATAACTAAATACACCAAATATTGATACTTTTGCTTGTTTACTTCCTGTCTTGGAAAAAGAAATAGAAGAAAATGGTTACATTAAAGCCAATTCCTCACTAATCGAAGTACCTACATCGCACTCCATCGTACCTCCTCCGAGACTAATGAATCTAAGCTAAGGTTTGTACCCCAATAGTATATTTTATTGTTTCATTCCAACACTGTAAGAAAGTAGTTAAAATCTTCAAATCTTCCTCCTTTTTTTTTTTTTTTTAAATGATGCAACACTAGGAACACTAATGAGGTCGAGATCATAAGAACTGCTACACATCACAGTCCCTGCTTGGCA
This sequence comes from Numenius arquata, assembly GCF_964106895.1. NCBI lineage: Eukaryota > Metazoa > Chordata > Aves > Charadriiformes > Scolopacidae > Numenius > Numenius arquata. The sequence continues at coordinate 10,368,943 of NC_133593.1, read as the reverse complement.
CCAGTAACCAACTCGCACCCAAAGCCAGACCCAAGAGAGTAACTTCTCTTCCCATGGTTGAGCGTGTGGCTGCTCTCCAGCGCCCGCCCAAAGAAGTTTAAAGGTTTACAGATGCACCAAAGAGAAGCAACACCAAAATTTACGACCGAGCGCTGCTGCTTAAGATGCAACACCTCACACGTGAGCGTTAAGCATTATAAGAAACAAATACTCATTTCGAAGGGAGCTTGTCTAAAGGTTAAAAGAAGTGGTTAGTCAGGCTTAATGGATTTATTACAGCTTATATAACATAATTACTATATACCTTGCCTGTGACACGTGCAATGAGAGCGAGCACAATAAATGCATTTTAAATTCCTATTTAATATTTATTAGGAAAGTCAGGCCAGCCATAAAAATACCATCCTTTACAATGTTTCTTCCCCTACCCTTCAACATCCAAGCACGATTACGTAAAATGCTGTGCTGATACAGAATGAGATACAAAATGCAGCTTTGGAAAGCACAAAGTTGTCTGTTATAGTAAAGGATAAGAAAAATAGTATGAAGCTACTACTATGGAGTTGCTTTAATCAGTGAAAAGGACAGAATCCCAATAGTTTAACTGAGGGTAGGTGGAGTTAATCTGCCATGGCTACTATAAACTGACAGCCAATTAACATAATCTATAACAAACTGGACACAGAAACAAAGCACAAATCTATTTTCTTTCCTTTCATCTTATTAGAGAAATCAGTGACAGCTGAAAACAAATCAGTGATTTGGTGACCGCTATTTATACCAGAATCACAAAAGTAACACACAAATCATCACTTCCATTAATATGAGTAGTAGTAGACCAAAAAGCTAATAAAATCTTTCTGTTTCAAAAGCCTAAAATATTTCATTTGGCTATATGAAATTATTTATTCTAGTTTACAGGAGACAAAAAAAAAAAAAAAAAATCAAGGCAGAAGGTATCGACAATGCTGAAAATCTAAACAGGAAACAAATCACTGCACAAGCAGGAAGAAAAAAACCAGAGGATAAAGTGTTCAGTTAAGGTGAAGGGTCAAGAAACTTTGAGCTCATCTGATTTAAAGTATCTTACAATATATCTAGCAGGGCTGGTACTTTTTCCCAGAATCATAAGCATCAAACTGCCTACAATACGAACACACAAAAAAACCCTGAGTTTCCAAAGACACTACTGGGTGAAAAAGAGCTTGCTATGCCAGTGCCTTAAAAAAACCCAAAACCAAAGCAGCCCTGCAGATCTCAAGTACACGGAGCAAGCAAGAATTTGCAGCCATCAGCATAACGTTGCATTTCTTCTTTACTAATAATAACCAAACCTGAATTTTAATATAATAGACAACTTGATCATCCTTCAGAAAGCAAACAAACTTCACCTACCTCAAGCTCTACCTGACTTCCAGCTCAGGTTTTAATAATTCTAATATTTTGATCTTTAAGCGACAATTTTACAGGCTCAATATCAAACTCACAGGGCATATAATTCTCTAACCAGACAATTATCTTCCCTGTAATCACTTGCTCAATATTTCCCCCAGGAATCTTCACCCTAGTTATACATGGAAATTTTATTACTTTTTTCATTAGTCTTCATTGTGACTTAATGGCTGCGGTTATGAAGTTGTCAAGAACCAAAGCAATTACTAAAAAGCTTCAAAGAGGTAAAATGTACAAGTGAATGTAAAGCGTGTTTGGGAACAACCCCAAATAGGAAGAACAAACTGCACAACACAATTGAGATAAATGAACCAGCTATGACTAAAAAGACAACCTCCACACCCACCCATTCCTGCCAAAAAGGAATCCACTTGAGAATATTTTGGGGGAAAATACAGACAAAAAAAAATCCTGCCTCCCCTAATGAAAAAATTAATCCACTCTTAAGAAATCTTTCATAACCAGAGTACCAAAAATGGCACTATTCAAATTAAACAGTGCATCTCACTAAAGGCTTAATAATATGACCTTTACCAAGAACAGGAATTTAAGGATAACAGCAACACAGTTTTGGTATTTAAAAAAAAAAAAAAAAAAAAAAAATCAAATTATTCAATCCAGTTGTATTTGTTTCCTCCTACATACTCTTTGGGTTTTGGTAGTGGTAGGTGGCTCATGCTGGGGATAAAGCTTTTCTTGGTTCTACTAGACCTAACCATAACGCATATCAAAGGTTTAACATCTTGTGTGTGGAGAGCAGAAGAAGATTTAGTTATTACAATAGGATTTGCCAATTTTCTGTAACATGAATACTTAGCATTTATGTGACGCTTTTAATCTTCAAAGAGCTTCCTTCTCACAGTTACCATCCTCAAAAAGAATGCCATTAAGTATTATTAGCCTGTTTTATCCATCTGTAAAGTATCTCCATCAGGGCACACACTGTCACAGCGCTATTTGGATTATGTTTGCTTCAAGCAAAGCTAATCAGCACAGGTTCTGTGACAACCCTCCCCATAAGACTAGTGTGGATAGGAATTGCTACATAATAGCCTCAACAGTGAAATAATCCTCCCACCATCTGAGCACTTAAATCTTATTGGCTATATTTTATATCCTCAGGAATTAAAGGAGCCTAGTTTTATATGTTTACCAGTCCAACCCTGGAAGCCACAGAAGAAAACTGAAAGAACTTGAAAATTCAGAAATCTCTGCAGATCGTTAAAATAACTTTGACCATACATACGACCGCAAATTCAATATGAGGGACAAAAATAATTACTGTTATCAATTAAAGAACTGGTAAATTCATTCTCAGTGACTGCACGACACAATTTCTAGCCCTGATTAATCACAAGATGCCACCTTTCCTGGCCACAGGCCCCTGTCAGAGCACTTATCATTTCTTCCAAGATGAGGTGATGGTACTGTTCTAGACGCTCTCAATAAATTGTTGCTGACCCTGGAGAAAACATGCTCAGCTCCCTGACCAGCACGGCCAGGCATGGAAACCCTACCGAAAAGTAAAAGGAAAAGAGGCAGAGGTAGAAGTTTTAAGTGGTTTTAAACACAGAACATAAGCCATCTCACAGCAACAGCACCAAAATCCCTGCACTCCCCTCCAAAAGACAGAAGCACGGACAGAAATTAATCAGGAGTCAGGGAAGCCCTAGAAATAAAGCAACCCTTTCTGGGATGCCTGCCTTCACCCAAGCATCGTCATCACCCTTTGCTCAGTTTCTAACCCCTTCATTCCTCATTTTTCTTTCCTTTTCCGCTACTACCTTCTTCTGATGCTTCTTCATAGTTTACATAGGCTGGACATGATTTCCCAGGATGAAGGTTTAAGCTCTCAATCTTCAGTATGTAGTCCGATTTCGATTAGAAACAAAACTCTGCTCTTCTGAGCTGTCCCTTCATCAGTTTTCCTGGTAAATACACTGGAAGTTTGTATTGTCACAGGTGAGTAGAACAGCTTCTGTCACAATTCTGAAAAGCTGCTTCCACTTTATTACCATCATGAAAATCATCTAGACAGTTATGCCTGTTAAGATACACAAAATTACATTATATAACTCATTTCCAAGAAATAAACAGCCCATTAAAATGAAAAGCAAAGGCAAATGCCAACAATGTAAATGCAACCACCACATAAGGACCTTGCTACAAAATAACATAACAAATATTTCATATCCTGTCTCCCAACAGTGTCGAAGATACTAAACGCAACTATAATATGAATTGTTCTTTAATTAAAAAAAATAAAGTCTAAACCTGAAAGTTAAACATAATCTGCAACTTCTGCATAGGAAGGCAGCGTTTCCTACAGCCTTTAGAGAGGGCGAAAGGCAAGGAGTTCTCATCTGCAATTGCTGGTAGAGTTTCGATAAAGTATTTACTCAAGTGTTAGTCTCTGACAGCTGAAAGAGTGGACTCTAGTTAAGCGCAGTATTTAAATACTATCACAAGTAAAGAATAATAAAAGATTCAGATGATATTTATACACTGCTGTATCTTAATTTCTAAAGTTAGAGGACAAATATTACTCACTTGGAAGTCAAGTGTTTTGGTAAGAAACACATCACACACGTATGTATAGATGCAGCTGATGGACAATAAAAGGCTCTGGATTTTGACCCTTCCTATTCTCAGCTCTTGGGGATACGTGTGTATAAAATATAACCTCAGCTCAGATGCAAAGTGAACTGTTTTAGTGTCAGGTCATAAATTGATGTCTTCTGCTGCACTGTTATAAACACATAACAAGTTTGCTACGCAATGTGTGAATGGCTGAAAAATAAAAGCAGAATCACAAATAGAGACACTAGCCTATATAGTCAAGAAATAAAATAAAAACTAACATAACTAACATGTGGTTAGTTCTGGGACCCCGCTACATGTTTGGTAGAACACCAAGAACTGAATCAGAGATGTTTTTTAACAGACAATAGCAAACAATTATTGTCACTATTTCCAAACTCCATTTCCACTGCTGCATCTCCTGTTAAGAGAATTCTCCATTAACACCCAAGGACTAATGTTTTGAAGAACTATCCTGAAAGACACCATACTAGCTTTAAGTAAATCTGTGCTCTATCATAGAATCATAGAATCTTCTAGGTTGGAAGGGACCTTCAAGATCATCTAGTCCAACCATCAATTTAACTCTGACAAAAAAAAAAAAACAAAACACAAAAACACATCACTAAACCATGTCCCCCAGCACCATGTCAACCCGTCTTTTGAATACCTCCACGGATGCTGCCTCAGCCACTTCCCTGGGCAGCCCATTCCAACGCTTGATAACCCTTTCAGTGTAAAAAATTCTTCCTAATATCCAACCTGAATCTCCCCTGGCGCAACTTGAGGCCATTTCCTCTACCAAATTAATCTATAAAAATATTCCTCATTAGGTGCATACTATTCCTAAGGCCATGCATTCAGAAGAATGAAGCAGTGTATTTAGACACACCATGTAACAGCCGTACGGGAAACCACCTTCCAGTAACTTCACTGCCACTGGCCAGTTTAGATTGATGTGATGACTCAAATTTCAGAGTTTCATATAAACACACTCTCCATTGTGTCACAGAAAAGACGTACAGAAACAGAAAAGGTATTAGAATGACTTAAAACCAAGGAGCTACAATGCCCTAAGTAGCGTCAGCAGTTGGAATCTCTCCCTGAATCCCTGAAGAGACTCACAAGACGTCCCCAAGGAGGTTACCGTCTCTATTAGAAGCAGTACATTTACATAATGAATTATGATCATTTTATATGAAGAGAGATCTATCAAGTAGTCTATATTCTGCTTTTTAGCCTCTATTCTTGTAATACTCCGGCTTCTGCAGATATTTAACCAGTGCTCTATATTAGAATTAGTCCGTATTATGGTTCCTTCCTCCTTTAACCTATCTATCTACACTGCAATCTACTCGTTATTTAAGGAATAAGATTAGTTCACACAAGACATTTACCCAGCTATTCTTTTTGCAAGGTGATTAGAAGACAACACTGAATTGCCGGTAACACAAAAAAGCAGGGAATTTGTTACTGGCAAAAAGACCAATTACAATTCTTTAGGAAAAGAAAAATCATGTTGTTAGCTGTGAGATTGGAAAACCGGGACCAAAAAGTTTTTGTATTACTTTTCCACTGATACCAACCTTTGTTAACATCCTCACAGAATACAGAGCAGCCTACACTGACCGCACAAACTGCCACTGATGATTTTTCTTAAAGCAATGCTGCCCCTGCGATGTGAAGCACAAATCCACTTCTCTAATTTTTGAACTAAAATCCAGGATTTAACTGTATCACATCGGCAGGGAAAATGTGGTAAAAATCTTTACAAGACTAGGAAATTTCCAGTGCAGAATAAGATTTTGTTTCTGGATCACACCTAACAACTAGAAACATGGATTGAAAGGAAGTGCTTCTTCAGCCCAAAATAGATTCATGATGCCATATTCAAGTTCATTTTTAGAACAAATTTAATGTGCAAAACTGAAGTTCTCATAATTACTATCCCAATACTTTCAGTTCTTTTTCTCTACGTTCACAGACGTATTAAATCTGGCACTTCCTGTTCTGCTTAGGTTTCTGAGTGGAAATGTGGAAGAACCACATTTTTTTCATTCAAGGTTTCAGAATTTTAAAAGAACAATTTTCCAAACTAATGCAATGAAATTGATCATTTAAAACAGCTGTCAAAAAATCCAACTAAATCAGTCTTATGATCACTTGCAGAGTTCAACTGAGACAGTAGCATATACCTGTTAAGTATTTAAGTATATGACCAAAGCAGTCTGCCACAGGACAAAACCTGAGCACTTCCTATTATCACTATAAATTAAGATAAGGAAAATCCATTCAAAACACACACAACAGAAACGTAAGCATACATTTTATATTAAACACTTCACATGAAATTAAATTGTATGAGTGGATGACAACTGAAAGATCAGCAAACAAAAAGACAGATACAATGTGAATAAAGAACAAAGCTTGTGAGGAAGAATTCAGAAGTCCTGTAATAGGTTTTATTTTTAAAGGGCGAAGGACATATTTCTATGCAGATTGTAATTATCTCTTATTTTGGCTCGTGACATCGCCTCTCATAACTTCTGGGACCAATTCAGACTGTAAACTAGGCAAAACAGCTTCAAAGGATTTGGACATTAAAAAGAAAATCCTCAAAATACTTGTTATACAAGACAGTGTAAAGTATAGCTCCATTTTCCCTTTGTAGTTGCTGGTTAGAAGCATGTAGGGTGCTCTGACGACTGATGGGGCTGCCTCGCTCCACACCAGTTCCACACTGCAGCTCATACATGCACCTGCAGAGAACCTGACCAGAAGAGAAATCAAATCCCTTTTTAAGGTACAGAAGAATGTCTCACTCGCTGTTTAAAACCATTCTAAAAGTCAAAACTGAAGTGTAAGGAGGCAATGTGTAGAGCCAGATGATATTTCTGCCATCTTCTCAGTCTGTCCAAAGTTCTCCATTGAGAGGAGGGGGCCCGTCCTGTTACTTCCAACAGCATCCTTGTCCCAGAAGCTCTGGCTGGTTTGCAGTGCATTAGTGAACACATTAATCTATGCAGCTTAGAAACATCGTTCCAGAAAAGAGGTCATTATTTTGCCCCAAAATCACCACGTGGTAAGCACAAGGAGTTGTCAGCCTCATCAGAGCATCTCCATGGGACAGGAGAGGCTTGTTCTGTGTTGTGATAGCTGAAAGGAGAAGAGAGAGGAGGACTGGAACACCCTAGAGATCATGGCACGTCACTTGATATGCCAGGTCACCCTACCTGGGACAGCTAATCACTTCAGCGGAGGTAATGATTCAGGTAAGTAACTATTTCAGTGCTTTTGCCATTTTTACATTAAGTAATATATACAACGGGAAATAAACCCTGATCGTTACAAACTGCCTTGATTATCATTTGTCCAAACCTTTCTCAGGCACATCCTATTTTGCCTCAAAGGCCTTGTTGCAAGTGTTAGCAAATTTTTAAAATAATTTCCTTAACTGATTAGATTATTTAAGCAAGAAACACACATCTCTTACCGCCTAGAACTCAGTCGCATGTCCATATTACACTAAAATAATGAAGGAATTTTTTATTGTCATTATGATGAATGACTTCATGGTCTACACAGAGAAATGCTGTGATTGATTATAACCTCCACCATTTTTTAAACAGATTTGGTGAACCACTACAAAATCTATAGAGACACATTTTGTTTCAAACCGAGATCTGAACCCAGCTTCTACCCATTAAGAATCAGAAATCCAGAAAAGCTTTTACACCAGTTTAATAAAACCGCAGTTAGAAGAGACGCACTCATTCCAAGCATGTCCCCACCTATAAGGAGGGCTACACCAACGCTGCTCAATTGTAAACACAAGCTCATAAAAAACCCACTTCTCAGAGATGTTAAAATTCATTACGTAAAAAAGAAATGCTAAGTCTTATTACACAGCTAAACTGAAAACACTAAAGCTACACAGACACAGCCATCACTAACAAAACTAAGATGTCCCTGAAGAAATCACACAAGAGAATGCGCATTAGGATTCTGCCACTCTTTAGGCAAGCAGGGTATTTTTATTCCAGCAAGTGCTAGCAATAATATAGTATTCAAAGTTTTGTGAATTAGACCCTTTCAAACTCTTAGGCAGAATCTACATTAATGGATTTTTCTTCTACATTCATCTTTGCCCAAAGGCTTCATTGTCTCATTATGTAAATGACCTTTTCATATGAAAATTAAATGTTAAAGATGCTTTTTGTAGTTATTCAATACTGCAAATATCACATGGACATCCACAGTAATTCAGACTAAGTATAACTTAAAGAAAAAGAAACTGCTTCAAGCAATATAACAAATTAAGAAATAACTTGTTTTTAAGATATTTAAAAATTGAAAGTCTTATTTAGAATTAAACTCCAGAACTTTCTTTCCCATACAGAAAATTAAACTAGGAAATCACCAGTTTCATTATGAACAATATCAAAGACTAGACTGTAAAATGCAGTTTGGAAAACAGACATGCAGAACTTGAAGACCTGGAGTACGCTTTCCATCTCATCAGACGTTCCTTGTAGAACTCAGCGAGCAGTCAACACCCAACTGGAGCTCAGCTAAAGAGAGGTTGGGCAGCTCAAATCAAACACTGTGTGCTCCCGACTAGCCTCTACAGAACACCAACTCCTGCATGTTATTCAGAATAATTCCGTAAGTTACCACCAACCAGTTTAGCACTGCTGGCTGCCAAGGGTGTCTGTAAACACCTTACTCTAAGGTTCCATGGCGAGACTCCAAATGTTTCCTAGTGTCCCTCAGCCAGCAGCAGTAAAACAAGACTGTAGCTCCCAACCCAAGAAGAACACAGCACCTACCCAGCCCAGCAGGACTCGAGTGGATGCCCAGCTCCCCACTAAGCCAATCTTTAAAATTAACAGACTACTGTTAAATAACCCAGGAGGCCCTAAAAAAACCCAACTGGGCAGCTCTGGTTTACAATAGTCCTTGAAATAACTTAGTGAAGAGAAACAATCCTGGTATTTGAAAATGCAATGCTTGTTCTACCCCTCCTCCATTTCTTTTCCATATGCTCACTGTATTTTGCATTTCTTCTTGGACCAAAAAAAGAGTAGGATTATTTTTAAAAAAATTAGTAGCTAAGTCATACAGATGCCATGATAGGAGCTCAAGGACATACAACTCATTAGGCCTACCTGGCACTCCCCATATACCAAATTATTTAGAATGAACGTATGAATCCACAACCTAACCAAAAATAAACTCCATTTTCAGAAGATATTCCGTTCTTAAGTTGACAGACATTAGTAACACCTGTTTTTTTCAAATACAAAAAAATCATAATCAGTCCAATCATAAAAGGGCAGTTGTACAATAATCTTAATTTACAGAATTAAATAGACATATCATGCCTCACCTAATCACATAATTTGCTAATGCTATGTTCTTTTTTATCCTCACAAAGCTTGTCATCCCTTCACAGGCCCATTTTTTGAATGTGATTTCATTTTTTTGAGTACTAAAGAACTGAACGCCTTACTTATTTTATGAAATGAGACAGGAGGCTGGTTTCCCTTTGAGCAGAAGAAAGGGGTGAGGGTTGTTTTAGTCGTTTCTCCCATAGCGCCAGCAGTCGGAAAGCCTGATGCTGTTACAGGTCAAGTACAACAGGACTCAAGTAGCCCCCTCTCTTTCTTTTTTTCCGCATTTCATTAGAGATGCTTCCTATAATTTTGAAAATCTTCCCAGTTTCTATTTTTGGCTTATTTTATTTTCTCTGTAGGACACTGCCAAGTGGATTTAGGACCCTGATGTTGTGTTTCATAAAAACAAGGCTTTTCAAAATTCAAGATGAACAGAAATATTTCATAGGATCTGTCAGGCTGGAAAGTATCTCACGAGGTCAACTGGTTCTACCTCGTGCTTGAAACTGGGTCAACACTGAACTCAGACCAGCTTGCACAGGGCTTTGTCCAGGCAGGTCTCGAAAACCTCCAAGGATGAAAGTTCAACAATTTTCTCTGGGCTTGTATATTTAAAAAAAAAGAAAAAAAAAAAAAAAAAAAGAAAAAAAAGCCTGCTCTTAAAAGAGTAAAAACTAGAAACTGATTAGAAAATAACTGATTTCATTGCTTAAAATTCAAGGAATAAAGCAGAACAAGCAAGAGTTCCATGAGCTATGAGACATATAGGCATATAATCTATAAAAGAAATCAATGTTTTGCATACTCAATTTTAGTCTACATATCAATATAAGAAAATATATTATGTATATAAGAACCTGATAGTGTACTTTTAGCTTATACCAAGATGTTTAACACTCAAAATGAGGATTTGTTCAGCTTATCCTGTAACTTCCAGCCACCATGGCTGAAATGATATTATCTCTTTATGCTCATTTGGCAGCTTTCCTGACCGCTTTGATTTCGATCTCTAGCAACATGCTGACGGGACAAAAATGCAGCTAATATTATGAGACTACTATTATTCAGAGACACGATTCACCTGTTGAAGTGAGAAACCAGAGACTCCCAACATTAACTGAATCATGTTTTGAGGGCTTTTTGCTTTGAGATGTTCAACTGTGTCTTGTTTCTGAAATGCCTGTGTTCTTAAATCCTCTTTTATCAGCCTTACATCACTGCGTGCACATCCAACACTTGAGCACTTACTCACCAAGTTACTGCCATGCTTGGTACAGCTGGACTTGGGAACCATCTAAAAATTATTAAAACTTACTAAAAGGTATGTTATCAGCTCCCTCAGAACCACAGCACCCACAGAAGCTTAAGCAGAAGGCAACATTTTCCCCTGATTCATAAGTTTTCAGCTGGTATTTAGTAAAGAACTTCTGAAGACCACAAAAGGCATCTCAGGAAAGGAAACTTACTGTTAGTTGACTTAAGTTCACTATACAAATGTTCCTCATTTCCAATAGGAAATAACTTGGGCAGTTACAAGTAAGAAGAGGTTGAAAACCACTGAGTACACTTCTCTAAACTTGGAACCTGAAGTAAAAGAAGAGAAAGTGGTCACTGCAGCTTAGCAGATGAAGAATTACAGATAAATAACCTCTCTTGTAATAGTAGCCTCATTTCATCAGTTCGTGGAAGTTTAAGCAGAATTCCCCAAGTCACTTGTGCATGGTATTACACGTTCAGCAGAGACTACTCAGGTATCCTCCCAAAACAAGCATCAGAACTGGATGCCAAAGTTGTGAAATAATTACTGCTCTGTGAATTTGAGCGACTACTTGCAGCTCTACAGCTTTATAAACAGGAAGTGTGAAGCTATGCATTCATACCTGCTTTAATCATATGACAGAGCCCTAAAGCCATCAAACACTGGCTGACATAACAAGTCTCGCTGTATGATCTAGACTGTCTCAACAGTGGATTCTATTCATTCTGATAGCTAAAAAAGAAAAAAAAGAAGGCTGAGAGAGATCTAGACATTTTCATCACATGCATCTGAAAACTCAAAGCTCCTTAAACAGACAGACGCAGGTTTATACCCCTAGAAAACAACACATCCTGAAGAACGCTTGCCTACCCGTGGTGTTGAAGCACTGTTTTTCAGGTATCAGAGAACAAAAAGTAGAACAATTGCATTTGTGGGATATCAAAAGAAGAGAATAAACCACTAAAATGGTTCCCTGATCATTCTTCCTAAAAAACACACCTGGGATTTTAAAAAATTAATTTCATAGTCTGGAGCAATAAAAAGTAGCCTTCCATGGGCTCAGGGGCTGAGTCCATGGATTTTGTCACCAGGCTGAGATCAAGACAACCTCAAATAGATGATTATATATTTGCACAAGTTTTCCATCATCCTTTTGTCAGATTTATTACATCTGCATGCTTGATGATGCTAATGATCAGACACCAGCAATATATGCCTTGATTTAAATAAAACAAATGTAGCTATTTTTCAAATTCAATCAGGACACAAAAGGTCATTAGCAAGATTTATCCCCTGCCCATCACATAGCATCAGTCATTATTGGAAAGCATACTAACGAACCTTTTTGTGGATTAAAGCAGGTTTTCATTGTTTTGACAGGCTTGTTGTTCTGCAATTGGTAGCATCTTTGAGATACATGAATAGGAAAGAAAGCTGTCTTCAAAAATTACTATTTCATGACCTCTCCAGAGGCAAATCCTGGAAGATTGATACATCTGCAAGTTTTGCCTCAATAATAGCTGGCGTTTTAACTGCATGCACATTTTTGAAAGATGGTACTGGTTTTGTTCTTTCTTTTTGCTCTTCTTCTCAGAGATCATTGTGCACAAAACAAAACACAATGAAACGGATCTATCAGAAGCCACTCGTTTCTTCGAAGCGCATACTCACTGATGTTGGGGCAGTTCCCCCTTCTTCCATCCTGGCACACATGCAACAGAAATTGTACCTTGCTTTAAGCAGAAAGAAAAGCCTTGCCTTCCTCTCTGGCACAAATTTGACAGATCCATGATTATCCGCTGACATTTCTTTTGTTTAAGTGGTTACCTGACTTGGTATTTAGCATACATAAGCTGAAAATGGCCTAAGTTAGCATGACCTGCTCTGAGTAGCATTGACAAAAACTTTGACTACAGACTCTATAATCTCACAGTTTTCAAGTACCTTCATAAATTTACGCTCAGTCCACAATTATATTCTGAAAGTTACTTAATCAGAATACATAAACAGTCACTAAAAAATACAGGCCTTAGGGATCTGAAACAAATTGGCCATCAATACCATGTAGCCATCTCTTTCCTGGGGAATCCATACTAAAATATTCTATACACAACACAGCATAGCGCAGGAGCTGCTGTGCTGGAGCTAACACAATAGCAACAGAAAGTTCTTCCTTTTATAAAGTTTTATTGGCCCAAAGACAGCCCTTTAAGGAATCAGGTGTCAAGGCTGCCAGCAGAACAAGTAAAAGATAAGGCAGACTTTCGAGCGCTACCTCCTTGGCATGAGGCAAGGCCCAACACCAGGCAGTTCTCAGAAGGAGGGAGCAGCCAGCCAGCCTGGTTAACGGAATGGGAGCAGAGAAGTCGGGAATCAGAGACACACATTGGAAAAGGGAAATCTCAAAGCAAAAAGGGATACTGCCTGAGCTAGGGAAGCCTGCCTGACTCGTGGCACTGCCCAAGGAAGAACGCCGCTGTTGGAGCCTAGGGCTAAGAAAAAAACAACAAATTCTAGAGCCACATTACCAGTTTACATCATCACAAACTCAGTTTGATAAAATAACCAATAATGTTATGCTCAATTTGGAATGAAGCACCTATTTTCCTTCACCTGTAATGACCTGTCCATGAACTTCACCTCCTTACAGAGAAGTCGTCCTCAGGAGGAGGTCTACAGAGTAAAGAAGAGCTCTCACCACAAGTTCAGAACCAATACCTTTTCACTGCAACAGGCAAAGCAGTGCCTCTGGTGACCATAAATAAGACGACCATAATTTGGCAATACTCATTACAAGAGAAGAGATGTTGAAAATAGCATCCTTACTTTTCACTCCCAAACTAAGCAACCAGACAGAGATTTTTACAGGGCTTGAGGGGAAAAAGGGAGACTAACAAGACTCAGTGACCTGCACTGGTGGACACAAGACAACTTCATCGCACCCATCCTCACGGCCACGTCATCCACAGCACAGTCAGCGGTCTGTGCCAACCAGCAGAAAAAAATAAATTTAAAATTGCAGTACTGTCTCATGCTCCAGGGTGAAAAAGGACCATTAACACCAGACCGCTCTCACATTTTCATCTCCTTGAATAGAAGTTACACTTTAGCTACAGTTATTTATATTGTGAGTGTTTAACCACAAAAACTCTCCTCACCTTCACAACCTTTGGTTCCTCCCAAAATGGAACTGCAATAAAGAAAAACGCAGCCATTCACAACCTAAAAGTCGGCCTTATTTTCTGAAGCTTACAGAACCAGCAGCACTCATTGCATTTTTCCAGATATTCTGAACAACTGAAATGAAAACTAGCCTCTCAAAAATATGAGCACAACATTCAGAATGATTAGTACAAGTACAGTTAACCACCATGGATTACACAGGAAGAATTCGTACAATATCACCTAATATAAAACTTTCTCAGCATTTAATGATCAGGACACAATTTTAGAGAAGGTAGATCTAATTGGACATAAATATATCTGGCTTTCTTTTTTTAATGTTTATGTTTATCCATTATCACTGTTTGTGTCCACAGAAATGCCACATGTACCAGCACGGTTCTGTGCAAGTAAGAACGGCCTAACAAATGATGTTTTGATAACTAGCCTGTTTTATACATACAATGATTCACTGGTTAAGTAAACAACATAGTTATTTAGCAAAACATCGATTTATATTAGAGAGCTTAAAACAATCTTTCTGTTCTCCTACAGAACAACAGTATTAAATGCCTCATACAGATAGAATAACATCAAAGAAAAATACTACATTCGCTGCGCGAGAAAAAAATTTAAGTAACTTTAAAAAATTCTATCTTATTTTTGTCAAGCAAACTTTTAATTATGAGACATCCAGACCAGCTTCCTAGATTTTGAAGCAGTATACGTGTTTAAATCTAACTTTACAATTCAGAACTTTTGGTTTTGCTTATTTATGAACTTTGGAATATACACCTTGATCAAATGAATGTATTTTCCACCAAAAAGCTTATTTCAAACACTTCCTGTTATATTCAATTTCACACCTCTATCAAACTACATTTATGACTCCTCTATAAATACACACACCAATGCTTTTAAAGACTCTCTATACTTTCACTAGAAGTGAAATTCTTCAACGCTGTTACATTTAAAATCTGTAGCGACAGTGAGTTTGAATCACATATTTGTTTCTTCTGCTTGACAGTATGTTGCTCCATTTCCTATCTGACATGGCATCCCTCAGAGGCTCCACCACCATAAAAAAGAATTTAAAAATCCCTAATAAAAATCCCATTTCACTTTAATTTCTTTCTCCTTCAATTAACAGCCCCTGTTTCCTCCCAGTTTTCCCTTATCAATCATTTCATACTTCTCAAATGTAAACAGAAATAAAAAGGGCAGCCATGTATCGGTTTGAGCTTATGAATTTTATCAACGCTTTAAACATCAAACAGGTGAACTGCTTGAACTGCCTGTACCACATCACATGAACGCACAATAAAACAACAATTATAAAAAAAACCCAAACAACTATCCTCCCTGCAAACCATTTGGTGTTGAAAATTACTGTCCCTCTTTGTCCTTGGACTTGGCTATCAGTTCTGGAGCAAGGTATCTGACAGGGTGTAGCTCGCCTCGGAGCCCTGCAGCTGCAAGCATTCAGCGTTAGGCTTGTTTATGTTTTCCCTTCGCTAGTTCCTCTTTAAATTCGCCGGGAGGAATCTAGAAACGGACTCAAACAACAACATATATAATACACCACGCAGGGCTGCATCCCTCTCCCAGCCCCGAGCCGCGGAGGGGTGCTCCCCTCCCCACCGCCGATAAAACACGCGGAGCCGGGCGCTGACAGGGGCGGCGCGGCGGCTCCTGTCACACCGGGATGGCACCATCTCCCAACGCCCGGTTTTCCGGCAGAGCCGGCGACGGCCAGGCCGAGGGCTGCCCGGCGGCAGGAGGCTCCGGCGGCATCTCCCTCAGCCCCCCGCCGCCCTCCCCGGCCGAAGCGGGACGGCACGGAGGCGGCGAGGAGAGGAGACTGACTCCCCCTCCCTCCCCCCCCGCGGCCCCATTATTAAGAGAGGGGAGATAAATAAATAAATATGGAGGGGAGGTGGGGGAGAGGAAGGGGGCGGGGAAGGAGCCTGAGGCAGAGGAACGGCGCAAGTGCCTCCGCGCCGGGGTCTGTCATGGTGGTGCGAGGAGCCGCCGCCTCACCGCTCGCTGACAGGGGCCGAGCAGGGCCCCCCTCACACACACCTCCCGCCGCTCCCCCCGCCCGCGGCCCCCCCCCCCCCGCCCTCACCCCTTCGCAGGGCCTCGTCGTAGCTGAGGAAGCCGATGCGGGACTCCTTGGCGCCCATGGTGCTCCCCCTCAGTCCATGGCCTCCCCCGCCGGCCGGCTGGGCGCCGCGGAGCCCGGGCTGCGCCGTTACCGACTCTGGAGCGCAGGGCGCGGGCGGGGGGGGGCGGGGCGGGCCGGGGCCGCCGGGGGGAGGAGGCGGCCGCGCGCCCTCCCCGCCGCCGCCTCCATGGCGGGTCACGTGAGGAGCCCGCCCCGCGTCACGTGACGGGAGGGGAGGGGAGGGCCGCACCGCCCTGCTCCGGCACCGCTGCCCTTGGCGCCTCCTAACGGGCGTCGCGCGCCGGAGGAGGGGGGAGGCGCCCCGCGCCACGTGACGCGGCACCCCCACCCCACCCCTCACCCCCGCCTTCCCGCCAAAGGTACCGGCGCGCGGCTCCCGCCTTCCCTCAGGGGAAGGGGCCGGCTGAGGGGAGCGGCCCCGGCAAACCGGGGGGATATCGCTTCCCTCGGGATAGCGAGCATCGAGAGAGCGGGGCCGGTGTCTCGGGCAGTGGCTCAGGGCCGTGAGGCGCTGAGAGGAAGGGGCCTGTGAGGAAGAGCTCGCCCTCCCTCCGCTTCAGCATTTGGCGCTTGTAAAAGCGACCCCGCTTTCCGCCTGTGCGCAGACATGCGCTGAGGGAAGAGGCGCAAGGCCGCGGTGCAACGGGGGTCCGGGTGAAACGGCCTCTTCCCCCTACGGCAGCCCCCTGGGTCTGCACCCCGGGCCTCGTCCCTTCAGCCCCCTCATACGTCAGGGGACGGCGGCTCTCCTCAGGAAGCCCTCTAAGGAGACATACTGCTAGCACAGGGTGACAGCGGGAAGTTCCTGTTCTATTAAAATGTCTTTTCAACGTCTGAAACAGAAACAAGGACTGAATTGTAAAAGGATCAGAAATACCTCTGTCCTTTGCTGTTCTTCAGCGTGTTTGCTTTTAGTATTCAGCCCAATACTTACACAGAATGGGAGGATTTCCCAAATGGCTTTGTTACAACATTAAGCCTGGTAACATACCCTGGGTCACTCCCGAGCAGAAAATAAGAACTTTGAAAGAAAACACTGATTTCCAAGGGCAGCTCGTTCCAAGGATTGTTCCTGCACAGAAACAAAGCCTGTGAAAACAGCAGTGGCGAGTCATTCCCTAAGCCACGGTTTCCGTACTGAGTGATCTTACCACATCAGAGCTAGAGAAAGGTCAAGCCGAAGTTGCTTTCTCACTGATGTAAGTTCACGTGTAGGTATTTTTATAGCAAACATTCCAAACAAATTTCATATCTGATATGCAAAGCCAGGAATGCTGCTTACAGAGAAGCCGGCTTGAAGGCCAAATTTCTCCTCATGTAACACTACTACCAAAGTGCAAAGACGCCACAAATGAATTAGGTAAATCCTCCTTTCGTTTTCTTCTGCCATCATCTGAATTGTTTATTATCTTAGATTTGTGACAAAGAATATAATTATTACAATCAAGCATAAAATTTGCCAAAAAGGACCTTTTGCCTCACTGGAATATAAAATATAGGGGTGAGGGGGCAGCTAAAGTGCTTTTTAAAAATATAAATGAAATTGTTGGGAACATACTTCACCCACCAGCCGCTTGTTACATACTTATCTTTTACAGAGGACACAAACTCCCTTATATCCTCTTATTCCTATGCTACCTTTACTTATCTCAATACAGTCCCTCAGCCAAGCAGCTTTTAATTTAGATACAATATAAATTCTTTAAAATATTTGAGAAAATGAATTCAACAAAACACAGTAACATGTCAATCAAAAGCGTAAGTTGGCAATATTAGAAACAGCTGGAGAAGTCTGTTTTATCTTGCGATTAACTGAAGTATTCCAGCCTCTAACGAGGGTATTCATTGTGCCATGCTCCGTTTGCAGTGGATCACTTTTTTAAAGTATTAACTCGCAGCTGAGGAGACATGGTTTAATTCCTGACTTCACTGTGGTATTCCTGTGTGACCTTATGTCTAGTAATAATCTTTTAATGTTTTGGTTACTCCTCTGAACTGCAAAGATAATGCTACATAGAGAGTCCCGTTTTGCTTGGAACAAGTTGCACTGGGATTCAGCCAGACCCAAACTGGCAGAGCAGTTACAGAAAGCAATTAGTGCAGGAAGCAACCACAGTGGTGTTGTAAGACAGCTTCACACCGATTTCTTCTAGTTTTCATGCCGATTTCTCCATGACTACTTATCCTTGCCTCACCTCCCTTAAGTCTCCTTCTTTCAGTAACAGCAAAACCCCAAGTAACAAAGCACAGGATGGAACTGATATTACACTCCCAGGCCTGTTTCATCTAGACATATAGGAGTGAAGGAACCTGCCAGGATGACGATTCCCATTCAATGCAATTCCAACCACCACAGTTTATAACTGCTGTCCTGCATCTACTCAATTCCATGTTGCAACATAGGTGAGTTACCAACATCCCTCTCTGTGTATTTACAGAAACCCATCTATCTCTTTTCAGCTTTCAAAAAAACTCAACAAATTAACCTCTTCTAGTTGCCCCTCTCTGTAGAAGTACATTACTCCACCAATTTGTAGCAGGCTCCCTCTATGCCGGTTCCAGATCACTTTTTTGAGTGCAGATAACCAGACTTACTTCATTTTCAACTAAGGCCTCACCAGCACTTTGCAAAACCTTTCCATTTTCATCTGTTATATCTTCACAGAACCTCTACTTGTAGCATACACAAACCCTGTTCTCAGGCAGCAGAGATTATTAGGCAGTATAGGGTTTTTAATGACAACTATTTCACTTGCTAAATAATAATAAAAAAAAAAAGAATGTCTAAAATTATAATTACAAGTCAGATCCTGCCACCATCCCAGCTTAAAGTCACCAACAGCTGACTTGGTATTTGATGCAAATGAGGAAGCAGAGACTTCTAGTGAGGAGGGTCCTTCCTCTAGAAGAAGGAAAATGGATTGGAATGATGGTTAACAATTCATATTAAAAAAAATGCTTTCCAAAATGGTTAAAAATATGTTACATTAAAGCTTTCTGCTTTTCACAGCTAGCTAAGTTGTTTAGACTTATATTGCATTTCCATATGACATTTTAAAAAATCCAACCTAAAGTGACATCTCTTTTATGTCCCAGAGATACAAATGATGTCTAACAAGCAGTAGAATTTTGTTCAAAGAGTGCTTTAAAATAATTTACTTGATCCATTGTATGCACCATGGCTTGCACCAAATTTAATAACAAAGATATTCTAGATTGGAAAATCAGACTGGAGGCTTACGATGGCAGTGTCTTTGTTCAGATTAAATTAAGCATGTTCTCAAAGGCATTGAAGCAGGAACCCGGAGATAAGACTTTGTATGCTAACCATGGATTAGATCTGGCAGTAAGTTTTTAATGAAGCCTTATTGGGGAGCATAAGATTATAGATGTTGCTACTATTTAAAATGTAATGTCAAAGGTAAATCAAATTAAGATCCAGTGAATTTAGACTTGTATTAGATGAATTGAGCTCCTCTATTCTGGTGGAAAAGAGCTATATATGCAAATTAACTGTAACTGGCCACGTGTCCTTTTGATTGCTGTGATTTATTTAATTATTCGCTAATCACAAATTAATTCATAAGCACTTAGGAAATATCTTTAAGTGTCTTTGCATCATTGTCAAGTAGCTGTGGAAAAACAGCCATTTATTGCTGCACAGAAGCTGCAGGAGGCTTGCAGCAACGTTGCCTTCTTGGCAGAGCATCTGGCAGCCACCAGGAGGGTGGTTGGCAGCCCACAAGGCTACCAGGGACAGGGGAAAAAAGAGTCACGCAGACTTCAGCCAAGGCTAAAGTGGGCATCTGCTAAGGAGAAGGTGTTTCCAGTTGCACAGAAGAGGCCTGAACTCAAAAAAGATAAGCCAAGTAATAATGGAACTGCTGCAGTGAATCAAAAACAATTCTGAGAAGAGCGGTATAAGTCCCTAGGATTACCTGATTTAAAATTCACTAGAAACAGGAACCAACAATGCAAGTTCTAGGCCCTGCTCTATTATTTTCCTCTAAATCTTTGCCTCTCTTTCCCCAATACCTATTTCCTCATCCCCATCCCAGAATATTATTAATTTTTTAAGGATCAGTTGATTTTTTTTTTTGCAAGCTACTTCAAAATATATAAATGTATTGTGCTATTCTGTGCAAATGCTACACTCTATTCTCCAGAACAGTTGCAATCTTCATGTTGAGGATGATAAAAAAACCAAAACAAAACACCAAACCATCAGGCTACTTTTTAGTATTTGTACTTAGTACAAGACTGGGAAGTAGGACTGAAGGGGTTTTCAGCACAAAGATGAAAGAGCATGCAGAGAGAGAAAACTAAAGCTGAAACTGCCAGAAGTGTTGTATAGAAACTGATGGCCCAACACACAAAAAAAATGTAAAATAGCATGAGGGAATGAGGAATTTGTAGATGAATGGGAAAACTCATGTCAAAGGCCTAGGTCAAATACAGCAGAAGAGATCTTAAATTTTGTACTTCCACAGAATAGTAGCCCATAGCTATTATGGATTATTTACAAAAAGCAGAATTTTGCTAAAACATGCTGTGTCATCTTCAGGAATTTATATATTTGGAACCCAGTAAGGTGGTTTTCTGAGGTTTTTATTACTCCAACAAGTGAACTTCTGGCCATTGAAATCAAATTTTTGACTAGGAAAATACATGACCGTTGTGAATGCTCAGAGTATCATTCTGTACATGTCAAAAGTCAGCATTTCAGTCTGTCCTGTATTTAAGAAACCATTCCTTGTCTGTCCTGATCGGCTCCAAGCAATTGGAGGGCAGGGAGGGGAAGTCCACCCCAGGCATCCCAGGTATTTAAACTTGATAAAGCTTTTTCTTTTTTTAGGAAAAAAACCTAAACCTGAACAAAACCCCAGTCCCATGCTAGAAGCGTGTAGAAAACCTCATTTTCTCAAATGGTCACAGAACAGAAAGGTAAGAGTAGAATTTGTAATTGCATTTAATGGATTCTGGTCAGACAAGTCCTACTCACTGCACTAGGGTTTATTCTTTTAAGACAATTATGCGCTTTTGAAATGTAGATCCCAAATCTCCAACACAAACACAGCTAACAGAACTATCTTCACCCATCAGTCTGGCAGGAAACTTGGTAAAGGACTCTAAGAGCTGATTATCATCTGTAATTTGCATTTATGGCCCCCAGTGAGGGTTTGAGACACACTGCACTGGGCACTGTACAAACACGAGACAACTTTTCCCCCTTGCTGCTTCACAGAGAGCCCTGAATGGAGAACAGCAGAGCACAGCTCAAATATTTGAAAAGAGCAGAAGGTGGGAGAGATATCACGGTGCAGTAAGAGTATTCGTAAACTGTAGGCCTGCGGTGTTCATAACTAAATGGTTTCATATCTTTCTAATTATAATGAACTGATGAATGAGAAAAATACCTCACATTGTTATCTGCCAATCTAATCTGATGTTGTTGGAGGGAAAGGGGAAAATACAAGAGGCTTCCTCAGAGAACAACAGAGCTACATATGCAAATTGCAACTTTTATCACATCCCACATTTTCCAGGAAACAAATGGTTTAGAATAGTAGTCAGAGGATGACATTCGCTGAAGATTTGTATGAACCAGGGGAAAAACAGAAACCCAAACCAAAACAGATTCTTAGCAGGACCCTCCTATGTCACATTGTCACCATATAAGCTGTACTCCCACATTATTGCCAGCATGAACTTTGTAGCAGAACATTGCAGGGGAAAAGGCATGGCTTTTATGGTCAAAGCTGAATTAAAAAAAGAAAAAAAGAGAGAGAAGAAAATAAATGTAATACTTATAGAATTCAGTTTTAAGGTCACTGTAACTAACAGCAGCAGATAAGAAAATGAAGTCTTAACATTATCTATTTATGTTAATAAATTTTATGTTTATTTTTTAACCACAAAGACTCAGAGAGGATTTCTGCAAACCCCGTAGTCATCCCCCTTGTTGAAGGGACATGTTAATGAACGCAGTGCTCACCAGGGTGGCAGTGTGGTGTAGCCAGGGGACCCTCTGGGTGAGATAGTTTGGATTTTTCCCCCCCTTATTTTCATCCCCCCTTATTTTCAGTACAAGGGCACTTCTCTTTTTGCACCTGCCCTATAGATCCCCACTTCCCAGCACTCTCATGACTTGTTCAAGCAGGTGCTCTTCATCACCTGCCCTGACCCTGCTGCCTCTGGCGTAACAGCCAGGCCCTTCCCCCCTGGGCTGGCAGTCGTCCCCTGCTACTTGCCGGCAGCAGTGGGCATTCATACCTTCCCCTTTCTTGATGAGTCGATACCACACAAGCAGGGCGAGGAGGCAGGAGAGAACAGCATGTCCCTCTGCCCCAAAGGGCTGAGCTCTAGTGACACTACAGCGTGGAGGTGACAACTACTGCTACGCAAGCAATAGCGTCAGGAGACCTGCAATGCACACCCACGTGTAGCAAAACCCATACCTGTATATCAGGTTGCAGCAGATGTGGGAAGAGAGGTTTGGACAGCAGTTCCCAGTCCTCTGCAGGAAAAGACACAGCAAGGGAAGTGGAAGCATCCCACAGGCCTTACTGGGGCTGTGGGCTACTTCTGTTTAATCTTGCCGCCCCTTTATAAGAAAATTAATTAATATTTTTGCTAAGCCACTTCCTGCTGAATGTTTTTGTTTGGGGAGTTCATGACAGGTTTTAAGGCCACTCAGAATTGCTGCTCATATTACTACTCAATACATAATTTCAGCTCATGTTATTAATAGCATTATCTACACAACCAAAGAAAATGAGGTACGTCACCCACATTCTTAGCTATTTTAAGATTTATGGGTAAGTGATCCCCTACTTTTACTGCAGTTGCCTGTGAAACACACAGAAGAAAACACCATAAGGCACCCTCCACTCTTGATGTTCTCTTAAGTAAAGCTTCCCTGTGTGTGGAAGGGTGATACAATCACACTTGAGGCCCACAAAGAACAGTAAAAAACATTGTTTTTTTTCCTGGCAGACTTTGCTGAGGTTCCTCCAGCCCAGAAGAAACAAGGTGCCACAATTAAAGAAAGTCACATGGTAAGTGTAATGCATTAGGAATTTTTATAAATAACACATCCTTCCCGATTTTCTATCAAAATGTTTGGTTGTGCCATATATGGGGAAAAGTGTGATAGAATTAATCAGCCTGCTGGAGTGAGCGCTAAAGGAAAAGATGAGCTTTGGCAAGTCTGTTGCTAGCATCGAAAAAGAAAAACTGTGACAAGAAAAAAAAAAAAGACCTAAATCCAGAAGCATGTCATTCAGAAAGGGAGACATGCTATGATTTATCAACGTAACAAAAATTGATGGGAACATAGATCTCCCATTTCAAAGTGTTGTCTCTGTGTAGATTAAGAGTAGTATCTGTCATCAGGAAACAATGGGGAAAAGAAATATGTTTGATAAAAGCAATTCTGTGCTCTTTTGTAGACAGAAAACTACTGTGTTGTTGGAATGGAAGTAAAGGATTTCTCTGCAGTTCCATCCTCGGCAGCAAAAAAAAAGTGTTGTGACAAGACAAAGTGCAAATAATTAACAACAGGAGATCAAATGAAAGGAGTGGCTTCGCAAGAAGTGACTAACGTTTACTCCATTTCAGAAGAATCCAAATAGCATTGTAGAAGGAGGATGCCTTGTATCGCCCCCAGAGTGCAACAGCAAGCCCAGCGCGCAGCAGGCAGTGGCTTACCGCTGTGGCACAACAGGGCAACTTTGCCTTTCAAAGAAAGAGCTTCTTTCTTCTCAGCTCAACAGCTGCTGCACACAGGGTCTCCAACATCTTAGCAGTTTGATTGTTGTAGATAGAAAAAGCAATACCAAAGCATAAAACATGGAACAACTTCATGAATGTTTTGCCAGCAGCTGATACAACGGAAAGCGCATCTCAAAACAGCGGGGCAGCAGAGTAAAACAAAAACCATGGAGCCAGCACTGTCACGTCATTTGGCACATCCTTGCACTTCCCTTAATTCCGTTTCAGATCTTGGAAGGGAAGGCCAAAGCTTCTTATTTGCCAATTAAGGTTTCACACAATTCAAACACTGAAAAAACAAAAGACATCCCCAAACAGAGAAACCTGCCAGCCTTCGTGACCTTGCCAACAGAGTGATGTCTCAGTTCAGTGCTTTTACAACACAGACAGTGAAAGAGCTCTGGACAGCCGCATATACAAACATGTATGCACACAAACACACGCACATGTTTTTCTGCTGGTATGGACACACTACCACCAATCCTCAGCCAAAAATTACACTGTTTGAGTTAAGGACACTCGAAACACCCTATAGACAGGGGTAAAAGAAAAAAAAAAAAAAAGACATTAAAATAACAGGCCTCTATTTTATGGTGTCAAATGGGTGTTGATAGTAATTAAGGATTTTGAACTCCTCTACCAAGTAGCATTATCTAAGATAGTATCATGCCTGTAATCTGCCCAGAGTCAATGAAGAACTGCTGATCAAGCCAACAAGGCAACAAAAAAAAGTCCGACGGCTTGCCATCTGCTCAAACCACGACCTCACACCTCATTCCCCTAAATACAGCACCAAGCCACAACAGGATGCAGATGACCAGATTGTTTAGCTGTCACTTCAGCTGAACACACAGTGGCTGTTGATGTGTTACGGTGAACTCTCAAAACCAAACACAACATATCGCTGCCGGACAAATAACTCCGTCGATGTCATGCCTAGCCATTTTTGTGGATTGATTATACCCATGCAGCAAGGTAAGGCATTAGGCGTTAATCAAAATTTTGCCTACTATATTAAATATTTGTTTTATATAACAAAAGCACATGCATACTGTTAAATGATCCATAGAAGCCTTTGCCACTCACTCTCCCTTTGGTTAGAAGCCCAGCTACTCCTATAAGAGCTTTTGGCCTAGCAGCTCCTTTGAGTTACTATATTAAAAATTAGGTGTGGAATATTGAGTAGACTCTTGGGCAGATTCTCAGCAGTAGAAGACAAGTTCCCAGTAGCTGGAGGTTGCCAAATTGTTGCAGCTTGAAGAAAATTGGCACATTCAAGGAAGGGAGCAATTTGAAGTTGTTATATAGCACTTGGACACCACGATGATGGGCAAGAGTTTCTCCTCTTGTTTCTCTTTCTCTTATCACTTCCTGGCTGTTTCTTCCACTTTCAGGTGGTTTCAATTTATCCTTCCATTTTTATCCACACAGTTAAGTAACAGCCTTCTAGTTGAGATTCTGCTGGTTTTAGCGATGAGGTACCAGCTGTGCATCTCTGCAAGCTGGTGCATGTATGACCTTGAAATCTTCTGTGTAGCCAATCAAAAAATGCCTTTAAAAAGTGTTACCTATCTCCCAGAGAGCATCTCGCAATTTTTAGCATTAGATATATATCACTTTACAGCATCCAAAGTGTTGTGCGAACATTAGCCAGCTAGTACCAAAAAAATCACTCCTTTCCCAACCCATACCCTGTTATTGTCTAAGTAACAGCTCCTCCATTTCATTGAAGCCAGCCCAGGGAATTCTTTTTGCTTGCTCCTCTGCAGGAATATTAAAACAGAATGAGAATGAAGATAGCTGTTAATTTTATGTCACAGCTAGGAAACTGAAGGTCTTCAGATCACACTTTCTCCTCAGTCTTTTAATTGCAAAATTATATTTCAAGATTTGACACAAGTTTCTCACCTCCCTTTTTTCAAGCTACTAGCAAGCAAAACCAGACAAAAAAACATGTTTTTTTTTTTTTCTTAATCTGCACAGCCTGCACAATGCTTAATTTCAAATAGGTGAAATTCTGCTAATTACTAGTATACTCTAACAGCCTTTGTGACTTTACAGAGAGCTATGTCAAACTAAACCAAATTATAGGTCAGAATGTGCCAATCTTTTCATCATTATCACTGATTCCCTTTGTGGTTTATGGCCCCCCCCCCAATGTGTCTTACCAGGTTCTTTGAGCCTCTGGCTTGCGTTGCTCAGCCGCTCTGTAATTATTCAACACAGTAGATCCAGCAACAAGACACTCACAGCATACTCGTCTCACATTTTTTTTAAACACTAGGTACAATAGCAGATAATAGAAAATTGAGATTTTGAGGCAAGAGACACAGGGCTTTGAGTGGAATCAGATGACTAACAGAATTGTTGCTAAAAAAAAAAAAGGGGGGGGATAAAAAGAAAGATTCTTTAGCAAACATAATGCCTTTCTTCTTTTCCTGGATAAGCACTAACCTAAACCGTAGGATACCCCCACTTCTAGATATTATGCTTAGTAACCCATTGCTAATTTCATATTAAATACTAATTAAAATAATGGGAATGTTCCCTAAATAAGTTAGATCATAACTTCCTGTGATCCTCTTCCATGTCCCACACTCTTTGCCTTTGCCATCAGATGTACATTAGCTCTGCAGTGCTTTGACCAGGGATGTCCCGAGACCCTGGCATCCCGAGTCATTCTGGCTTCTTCTCCCAAGTCACAGGCAATAGGACAAGAGGAAACAGCCTCAAGTTGTGCCAGGAGAGGTTCAGATTGGACATTAGGAAAAATTTTGACACTGAAAGGGTTATTAAGCCTTGGAATGGGCTGCCCAGGGAAGTGGTTGAGGCACCATCCCTGGAAGTATTTAAAAGACGGGTTGACATAATGCTTAGGGACATGGGTTAGTGATGGTTTTTTATCAGAGTTAGGTTGATGGTTGGACTAGATGATTTTAAAAGTCCCTTCCAACCTAGACAATTCTATGATTTGGCCCCACCATTCCCTGTAGCCACCCACAACCTCCTTCCCTGCCATGAGACTCCACCTTCTGAGACAGAGATGCATGTCTTGTGTCCGCACAGCACCTAGCACAACATGATCCTATCATCTAGAGCCCCGGCTGTGAATTATACAAGCAATAAATCATCGAAACCAATTTTTTTCTGCAGATTAATGTTACGTAAGTTATGCCTGCCATAAAGTATAAACAGCATAAAATGCACCTCTTTGCATTCCAGCGTGTTGTGGAAGATCATAAAAGCACTTAATATATTATTTAAGCCAGTTAAGCTAGATAGCACAACTGCAGTAATTAGCAACAATTCTCCAAGTCCCCATATGCCAGACAAAGGATGATGTTTAGCATTTTCAGGCTGGTAGGAGGGAATCAGAACATTGCAGAAATTAAAAGGCATTGCACTGCTTTTTTTCCTTCTGCCTATCTCAGCAGAGCCTACGTTTCACTACAGCTACTCCACTGCATCATTACAAGAGACTGAAACCCATCATGTAAAGAAGGCTGGCCTTTTTTGCTTTTATTATTTTAAGCATAACAGGATGTTCAATGCTTTAAGAAAAATAAATGAAGCCACTGCTCTTGATAGCTACATTCTGTATGTTGGAGGGGAATTTCCTTGTTTTTCTGCTTTTTTCTTTCCTTTTTTTTTTTTTAATAAAATGAACACACAAAAAAATACCCCCCCAAACCTGACTTCCTCTGGAAAACCCATGAACTGAAGCAAGCGTTAAGTAGAAATTTAAAAATACTCCAAGCACTGGTCACCCTTCTCGCATACAGGGTCAGGCATGGGGCAGCGCGATGTGGGGCACAGGTACGGGAGCAGGAGAAAGACAGGAAAAGCAAGGTGGGATGTGCATGAAAAGGGCATCAGTGACAACAGGGACGAGACCTGAATACTGCCAGGAGACTGAACTTCGTTACCCCTTCTAGCCCTGGCACACATCACGTGCCCAGAAGCCTCATCACGCTGCGTGCCAGCAGGCAGCCAGCCCAGCGGCGCTGATTGCAGTAGGAACAGTAGCCAGTCTGACGCTCCTGTGCGAAGAACAAGATCACTGGAGGCAGACGTCAAAATCTTCTAAAGGAGCAGGGAAAAGATGGAAAGAAAATACAGATTGGAGAGCCTCTACCATAAAGGGAGGCATTGAAATTGAGGGTGCCATGACTCAGAGAGGGGAGAGACCCGATGCAGGCAGTCTCCTGGCTCTAAGCCCCAAATGCTCTGACCAGTTGTTATTTTCCATCTTCTTTGTATGCGCAGATACAACATGGCAAAAGTTTTTCCCCGTTGAGTTGTTCAAAGAAAAACCTCAGGACTGGGAAGAAAAACAGGACAGGAGAACCCCTTCTAGTGGCCTGACATTTTATTTCTCTATTGCGAAAGGAGGAAAATCCCTTTTTATTCCTCTACAGTTTTTATTATTTTATGATTTATTATTTTATTCCTCTCCATCGCAAAAGGAAGAAAAAACTCGTGGAAGAGCAGCTGTTTGCTGAGGAGGGCTTGCAGCATGCCCAGGGCAGAGCTGTGAACACAGGGCACAGGGCATGCACAGAAGGAGATCTGCAAGCTCCTCGCTTTTATCTCCCCGTCAGAGAGCTGTGCGCAAGGGGGCTGGCACTATGTTCTCTGAACCAGCAGGGGTTTTCCCAGGAGTTAATTTTCTTTATATCTAACTGCAAAAAAGCATCACCAAGTTCTGTACAGCCTCCCTGAAGGCATTCTTGTCTTGATGGGCATTTCTCTACCAGTTTGTCTCCCCCTCTCTCTGCTTCAGGCTTTCTTCCATTTTGAGACTAGGAGAGCTCTTTCCCTGGCTCCTGGAGCAACTGGGGTTCCCACCCGATTATGCCCACCTTTCTCCCTCGCTGTTGATTTCAAGCCTCCTCTCCCCTCCCAAGCAGTGCTTAGTTCTCCCATATCTCCCTCATTTCTTTTTTTTTGCTCCCTACCTCTACATTGTGGGCTTCTATTTGGTTTATACATTCAGCGCCTCTCTGCACATCTTGCTAATCCCGTGCAAACCCCTGCCCACATTCCCCAGACAGAGCTGACCTTTTGGCACAGGCGTTCCAGTCTCATAATTTTCCAGGCTTCTTCTATTTGTTATTAAGATAGTGGGCAAAATTGCTAGGGAGAGGGAAGGGAACAAGGCAGATAGCACCTACCACAGTTTGTAGTACATAATCCAAAAGATTAACAAAAGAAGTTAAATTGTCTTCAATATTAAGAGATATCCAACTTGTTATAGATTTAATTTTATAAGCAGCAGCAAAGGGATGGGCTTATTAACATCTTATTAACAATGCCTATTTCAATTTGCATAAAAACCTGAAAACTTACAAAGCCCATTAAGAAGGAAAGCCTTTAACTATCCTGTTTCTTACAGGCTGCAAGTTGCAAAATATGGAGAAAGCTGATAATGCTCTTTCAGTTCCCGAGGACTTCAAGCAGCTTAAAAAAAATCACTATATGATATTAGCAAACACCATTAATAAGCACGCTAACATCTGGCTGAAAAGCTAAAGACAAACATCTACAAAACTGTTGAAGCATAAAATAATGTAAGAACATCTGAAGATACATCTATTGGCAAGGAGGTATCCAGCGGACGAGGTTAGTCACTTTGGGCACTGTGGAAGGTTTGGGTAGCGGTGTCTTCCAGTGGGGGAATACCTGGAACACCCCGATCAGATTTTACAAGAAGTGGATGAGAGACACAGATATATTTATAGCTTCTACACACCACTGGTCACAAATTGTGTTTGGGTTCTTAACTACATCAGTTCCAACAAGAGATTAAATGAGCAACTCCCAACACTTGCCAGAAAGGGACTCCTGTGGTATATTAAGATGCCTCTAATAAAGCCTCATAGAAACAATAACTAGGCCCAAATTCTCTTTCAGATCTCTTCCCCTAATACAAGGTTTATTAATTTAGGCTGTATTTTTTGGCATCCAACTGCAGGGAGTAAGTAGACAGGTCTCCAGTTGGCTGTGAAAGTTTTCATCATCCTTAAGCACCAGGAAAGGAATTTCCAGATCCAATTAGCAAAGCCTCCGCCCCTACAGTCTGAGCAGTTGCACCGAGTATCATTAATCACTCCATCAAATGAAGCGTTTGCCACCCTCCTGGTAGGAACAAGTTACTGGGAAACATTCTTCATTACAATTCCTTTTTAGTATTACATGCAATACATCTAGCAATTATGTTTGGGTTTTATGTTTAACTAAATCACATGTACATTTAGTTGGTTTAAGTATAGTGTAAAATACCTGTATATTTATCTGCATTTATCAGCTCTCCTTCCCTGTGACCTACCGGTAAATAAATATTGCATCAGATGCCTGCGTATATTATATGCAACCTGACTCATCACATCACACGTGGTGTTCGGGCTAAATCTGCCTAAAACAGCAAATAACAAAGCAGCAAAACCAGAGCATCCTCACAACTGTTTCCTTTTTGGCTACATGCCTACTCTCGCACTGCAAGAGCTGCTGTACTAGAGAAGCTGGTTAGTGTTTGCACTTGCACAGCTCCTGGAAGACTAAGACACTCAAATGGCAGAAATTAATATTCACAAAAGAGCTGTCAGGGGAAAAGGAAAAGTTTTCCCTAAGGTGCAGTGTTACAGTACAGTGTGTTTGACTGGCACCTCAGCTCCCTCTCCTTCACGGGGAGAAATATGAGCTCTGTAATCTGTTTGTACTCCTGACTTTTCCCCATCCAATTAGAACATTGTTTCAAAGGATTCCTGCCCGTAAGTAGGCAATAATCCAATAAATTTACATAGATGTGGTCTGGGTTATGCCATCTTCCAACATGAGAGGCTTCGGAGTAGAAATTAATGTTGTCTTCCAGAGGAGCAGGGGGATGGGATACAACCAGAGACTTCTGAGGACTCAAAGGCACTTCTCTTGCCTGATCTCACAGGAATGGACTCGTCCACAAGACCTTACACGATGAACAAAATGAACTGAAATCTGACTCCAAAAAAAATTCAAGAACCAGGGAAGGTTTATAGCTTCAGTGGTCAGAGCACAGCTTTGAACATCATTGTACAGTTCAATAGTGAAAAAAGGCATTTTGCAGCTTCAACTGTCTAGTCTCCTGCTCTGCTACTGTGCTGAGTAATGCCATAGAAGACAAGATCACTGCTCTGCTGCAAACCAGCTCAATGGATAACTTCTAAATACAGCAAGATCCTCAGATGAAGACAGGCTGGGGAAGTCCATCTGTACCTCCTGCCTGCATATTTCTGGCTTTGGCTGAACTCCGAGTGCAGTGTACATGGAGAGGTAGACGAACAAAGACCAGGATTTTCAAGGAGAACTCAAGGCCTTCTTCATCCTCTGAGGCAGCGAAGTGTACACACGATAAGCCAAGAGAGCCTCTCCATGTTGTAGTCACATGCTCCATGGAAGCTGTAATCTCGCAAGGACACAGATACGGCCATGCAAATATGGGTTATGCCTGTGCTAACAACCATCATATGTCCCTTGAGCTCCTAAATGGCTTTTAATCTAGCTCTTGACGTGTGTGAAAGCTTGTGCTGAAGCAGCTCCATTTCTCTTGTGCTCCTGTTAGCCAGCAGCACACTCCCCTTCGATACCCTGACTTGAGAGGTGAGGTCATAAACTGGCAACCTCTGGATTTAAACCTTTGGAAGTGAAAAAGAGAGGAGCTTCCTGCCACACTGGGGACAGATGTCACGATTGCAGGCAGCAAACGCAGCAAGAGGGTAGTTGGTAATAGACATTGAGAAACTGGCTGCATTTTCAACATCCCTTTCAACAAAACCACCTCTAATGTAGTCCTCACAACCAGGCTTAAGCAGCAGAGGTACACTTATCCGTGCTGTCGTCGCTGCTTCACTCTGCACAGCTTACCTTTTATTAAGTAATATATAACATACCGTGAAATCCTAGTATAGGCTAAACAAGTTGTAACGTACCTCAGATGGTCAAAACAAAGCTAAGTGCAAAGCATTAGAAGATAATTGTCTTTGCATCTGCTCAGCACCAGCCTATGCAAGGCTCCTGCGTCAGAGAGCTGACAGCAAAATTTCAGATGTGGGGGAGGAAGAAAGCAGACACAGGAGGGAAAATGCCGCAAACATCTTAAGGGAAGGGATTGTCTTAATGGATTTTTGTCATTATTGAATTCAATCATGGGTAAAGGCCAAACTTCCCTAAGACAGCCTGAAAAGAAGAACCTGTCTCTGTTTCCAGACCCATCAATAGGTACTTTCTCAAGGCTTCTACCTGCACCTGGCATCTGGCACGGTGGGTGCTCAGCATCTCCGGCTGCACAGAGAAACCCCTGACCAAAACCTTTCGAACTTTTGCCATGAGCCGTGCGGGTTCCTCCGTACAGCCATCCCCAGGGGACCTCAGAGAGAGGGGGCCTTTGTACAGCCCTGGAGATGACTCCCAGTGCCAGAAGCGACCTGGCACAGGAGCACAGCTGAATCACAGCTGCAGCAATTATACTAATTGTCCAAGGGACGAAACAATTGCACTTGTCTGACTGGTCAGGGCATGATGGGAGCCCGACACATTTTTCTTTGTGAAAGCATTTTGCCTTGAAGTAAATTTCTAAACCAAAGTCTCTTTAACTCCAAATCTTTTCAGATTTCTTCCTGGCAAGTGCAATTTATTCTTTCTAAAAAAAAAGAGCTTTAAAAGATATGTTACCCAGGAGAGTGAATTCTCACTGTGGTTGGCTTTTACCGCCATCTGTGAAGAAGGTAACCCTGAATTTCCATTACATTGTGATGAGAATTGAGTCCTCAACTCCAACCAGCTCCCTGAAAAATACCTAAGTCCAAGGTCCCTTCTCCTGGCTGCACCTCTGCTCCCCATCAAATGGGACTGCCTTTGTTATGGAGATCATCCCCAGCCCCATGTGAGCCAGGCTCTCTGGCCCCCAGGTCGGGGCCAGTGCTTCTCCACAGCACGGAGAGTTGGAGAAAGGCCCGTCTTGAACTTGCTGATGCACCAGCCATAGTGGAAAACTCTGATTGCTCACGCCAGGAGCTGCACCCACACTCACAGATAGCCAACGCGGCGCACACAGCCACGCGTGTGACTCAGAGCTGCACTTTGCACCTCCTTCAGAGGCTGAAATAATCCGGACTGATGCACAGTTGCAGGTGCTGGACTCACTGCAGGTGCAAACCCAGCACCAACCAAGAGCCCCAGGCACTCCACCAAGCTCCTATAGACGCAAAGCAAAGCAAGGGACCTTTCCCTCCCATTGCCCATGGGAGCCTTTGGCAGCATTGAACATCCTGACCACTACCGGCAAGGGGAAAATCCAGGGTTTTCTGCCTCTTTCTTTAGGACCACAAATCAATGACAAAACTGGTGGGGAGAGGTGACTCTGCCCCAGAGGGCAGCAGTGTTGTGGGGCTGGAGGACAAAAGCAGTCTCCATGGTTGGCGGAACTCAGAACCGGTGTCCGAGCATCCTCGTCACCTTGGTCACTCCAGCACATTGTGGTCTGAACACAGCTCTGTGGCAGTTTTCCCTTCCTACCTGGCGCGAGTGAGGGAGAGGGGATCTGTGTCCCATGGAGGAGACAGGCTTTGAGGACAAATTGGATGGAGCCAGGGCAAGGGACGGCACAGATGGCCAGGTGAGCACAGGCAGGGAGATCGGCCCATAGAAAGAGCAAAGCAGAGTCCAGCTTCAATTTCTCCTCTGAAATGTGGTTTGGGATCAGATTTGCAGAGCAGTGATCTTCCAGGGGAGCAGAGCATGTCAGGGAGGAAAAGACTCCTCTTCCTACACGCTTCTGCATGTTTTAAAAGGCGACATAAGCTTGTGTTTAAGTCAGTTATATAAATGTTGCTTTCCAAAAGATGAGTGGAGGAGTTACCTACACAAATGTTGACACAGGGAAAACAGCCCTTTGCAAGAGAAAATATTGCCCTCCCCAGCCCAGGGAGGTGCAAGTTCAGTGGCTGAGGGTTTTGGGTTGTTTTCAATGTGGCTTTGCAGCAGGTCAGTCCCGGTGCCTTTGCCATCAATAAAAGCTGCGGACGGAGCAGCGTGGCGTTACAATGGGCTCATTGTAACCACATATTTCTACTTAACGAGTGACTGCCAGCCCATATTTGATTAATGCCATTAGGAACGAGTGGCCATTGTTTACCTTGTAATTTATTAGAGGTAGGATTTCCAAAACGGACTTCAAGTAGGCACCTAATTCTTATGGACTTTTAATTATAACTGAATACCCAGCTTCATTAAGCACCTCTGAAAACCCAATCTGAAATGATCTGGCAGGAAGAGAAATGCTTCTGAGCCTTAGGGCAGGGTTTGTCCTTGGCAGTTTTTTTAAAGAGAGGATGCAAGATTTGCATGAACTGGAAGACTAACCTATGGCTTTGGCAATTTGTAGACCACGAAGAAGGATCTGGCTGGCACGGGGAAGGAGACAGCCTTTGTAACTGGCAGTGAGAGTTCTCCACCAGGCAAGACCCCGCTCATCTGCTGTGCAGCCGGCCTTGATCAGGACACCTTTAAAATTGTGAGATACTGAATTGAATTTAGCAGCAGAAAAACTCAGTGGCATCTCACATTTGAGAGAGAAAGGGAGTGAATAAAACCCAGGAGTCTGGCAGAGGGAGCAAATAAGCAGGACAAGACACTTCTTTTGCAGCTGTCTTCCATGTCTAAATGTTTTTCACCTCATCATTGTTTTTCCAGCCATCTGGACATCACAGTTTTAGTTTAAAAAAAAAAAAACAAACCAAACAAAACAACAACCAAACCACAAAAAAGCCCACAACAACAACAAAATAATCCCATTTCACCACTCCGGTCAGTTTTTCGAAAACAAGTACTGCTACATCATCATTTCACGTGACGCCATGTACACCCTGGCCTCGGTGGTTTGGTTCCTCTGCATCACTTAGACCTCAGCCACAAAGCTCCATCTCATGCCATCCTCCCCTCACCATGGGATATGACCTTCCCGTTCCTGGTGCATCATGGCACAACACACACAGCCCCAGTCACGGCCCAGTGCGTGTAACAGACACCAAAAAAAAGATGGACAAAAGGGAGGGCATCCAGACACAGGGTTTGCTCCTGCATCACGTGTGAACGTTTGCAACACATCCCAGGTCTGGCCACAGGAAGAAGCAGCGTGAGAAAAAGCAGTAAAGCAGTTCCCTTTCCCCTCCCTGCAGAAAGGCAGCTGGTTTGTAGCCTGAAATTTATATGTTTCACCCTGCAATATTAAAAAGGAATTCCCAGTCTTGGAAATCCCTCAATTCCCTTTTCATGTCACCTTTGACATGCTTCACCTGGGGTTGGTGAAGCGTTGGAATATGCAGGAGCAACTCCTGCAGAGCAGTGGGAGCACCTGACAGGGGTGAAGACCTACATGAGCTCCCCCATGTCCACGCAGGAGACACTTACCAAAACACTTCAGCACCTTCCCAGCCAGCTATTTAATCAGTTTATTTAATGAAAAGGAATGCCTGAGATCTGAATGTAAAGTGCTGAACACCTATGCCAACACTCTTTCTTTGCAGTGCAAGGAGCTTTTGAGACCCTTTAAGAAGTCACTTCGGAAACTGCATTTGCCCCAGCACATCCCCTCAGAGAAAAAACTGAAGTACATGAAGGAAAGTTTGACCATAATCGGGGAGCGCATCGATCTGTTTCTCCAGCAGTATTGCAGAGCCTCAGAAGTCAAGCACTGGCAAAAGTAAGGGTCTCCTCTTACCCAGTACCGGTGGCACCACTCCAGGGATGTTCCCAGTGTGACGTGCTCCTGCCTCTGCTGCTCCATGTGGGCATATAGACATGTACTTTGGCCTAACATTCCCAGGCACTAGAAATCAGGTTGGGTATCTACAGGAGGTTTGTATAGCTTGCTCTGACTGCCAAATACTCACAGGTCTTGCAGGAAATTGTAGCAGAGGCCATGTGGTACCTTGTCCTGTCCAGTGCAAGGCCAATTTTGATGTTCTGCCCATCAGCAACATCCCTTTGCAAGTAAAGGGTCTCCTGCGTGGCCACTTGAGTTAATGGATAACCCTTCCCATGCTTAGGGAAGAGCACTTCTTTAAAAGTTTATAAGCTTTGGGGAGGGGAAAAAAAAAAAAAAAAAAGAGGAAAAAAAAAGCTCTGTAAAGGGTATCTCAGTGGTTACACTCATCAAGCCAGAAGTAGGGAGCAGAATGAGGAAGAGGATGAAGTTTGTACTCACGTGCACAATCTGTTTGTCTGTCTTTCCAAGGATGTTGTGGCGGTTCGTCTCCCTCTTCTCAGAGATGGATGCAAAGCAGCTGCAGAAGCTGTATAAGTACATCAAGAACAACCAAATGGATAAGTTTCTGGTAAGCAAACAGGAAAGTTAATACCCTGTAAGGTGTTTGTGCTGTACTAACTTTAAGGGGATGACTAGACCATGCAGCTTACAGGGGTTGATCCATGTCAGAGGAGGAACCTGCTACTGAGAAGTCTGTTTATGGACAGGCCATGAATCCTGCAGATACTGCCAGTTCCTGCCATAGCACAGGCACTGAGCCATCACAGCCACCAGTAGCTTTCCCTGCCGAGCTCTGGGAAGCTGAGCTGGTGTCCACAACACCGTGACTTACAATTTTTGGAGCTGTTTGCTGATCCCATGTTTCCAGTCATGCTTTAACACATCACATCTGATCCACAAACAAGTAAAGCCAAATTCACCAAAGCTCATTTCTATGCCCGAGCACCAACTACACAAGGAAACTGAAATGGACATTTCCCTGAGAACACCGACTCTGAAGGGTTAACCCATTTAAGCACACTCATAGCCAACCATAAACGTATCTCCTGAGCAAAGACTGAGTATACCAGGAAGTTCAAAGGTCCACAAGAAACACCTCCTTTAAGAAGTTTATTAAAAAGAAATTAAAAACAGATCTACAATTTAAAAAAAAAGAAAAAAAAGAGTCAACTAGGAAACTGTTTTGAGTAAACTAGAAAACAGCAGCAGGCGGGACCTGAGACCTTGGTGGGTTACCAGAGCACCACTTGCTTTGCGTTAAAAAGGGAGCTGTGGTCATCTGATAGCTGGCAGTGATAAGGCCATAAATAAGTTTGGGGCCGCAGGTAAACAGCGCTCTCCTTTCCAGCCAGAGAGAAGTGGGGAAGGCAGCCACGCGGGTTTTGCTTTTAGTTTATGGGGAAGCAAAACCGTTTATTTATTTTTAAGGCTCTAAAAAGATATTCCAGCAATGAGGAAATCAAACCGATTGTAAAGTAAAAAAAAAAAACAAACCCAAACACAAATTCCCATTGCTAGTGTGAGACACCCGAGATTAATTGGGAGATATTTAAAAAAAACCCAAACAACTGGCAGGCGGTAACAGGCACTCTTGCTCCCTTAAACTCGTGAGCACTGCAGAGGGTGAATCAAGCTCCATTTCCAGCACGGCCCTTCCCGGAGGCTCGGCCAAGCCCAGGACACAGTCTGGGCTAAGGACAAGCCCCCGCTGCTCCCACAGGGCACGTGGCTGGGGGCAGCCCCCCATTCCCACCTCGGCACAAGTATTAAAAAGCAAATAACCCCCACAATCACTTTCCCATCCTAAATAAAAACCAGAAAACACGCAATTCCACATCTTCCTTTCCAAGGAGAGAAAAAAAAAAAAAAAAGGAAAAAAAAACAAAACCTCCAAATGGTGGGTGACAAGCATTAGTCACACTGCATCGTGCACTATCGGGATGCACCGGCGCGTGCTGGGGAGCGTGCACCAAGCTGCAGCCACAGAGCCCACTGGCTATGGCTGCGCCAGCGACGAGGCTGCCTCCAAAAAGGCCGAGAGAAAAAGCGACAAATCCTGCCATTATGTAACGGTTGACAAATGCCTTTTGTGATGCAAGACAAGTGGGAGAAAAAAAAATAAGCATCTTTTGCCCTTTGTGGGAAGGGAAC
Organism: Numenius arquata; assembly: GCF_964106895.1. Lineage (NCBI taxonomy): Eukaryota > Metazoa > Chordata > Aves > Charadriiformes > Scolopacidae > Numenius > Numenius arquata. The sequence continues at coordinate 10,331,183 of NC_133593.1, read as the reverse complement.
AGCAGTCAGCTCCCTGCTGGAGCATAAACAACAGGCTGCGGATCCGGGGGGAAGAGGGAACCGGCGTGCTCGGCGCAACAGAAATAGATTATTTGGAAATGCCTCGTTATTTAGATGAGTGAGCATCAAAATACAGAATCAATATGTAATTAGTAAGCGATTGAGGTTGTCAGCATGGTAATTTGATAATTTTGTGAGTTTTGTTAAAGGAGAGAGGCTAGTGAGCAGCCATCCACCTTGCTCGCCAGTCATCTTAAAACTAGGGATCTACATCCACTTCCCTCCCACTTAGGCTTTTAGGCCTTTTTTTTTAATATATATATTAAAAAAAAAAACAACCCAAACCACATCTGAATTTAAACACTGGTCCCAACTCCCTGTTTCTAGACTTACTGAAAATACCAGACCAGATCCACTTCTCAGCTTAGAGCTAGAACAGAGCATCATTTTCCTTTGCAATCTGGCTCCTGTACATTGCGGAAAGCTGTGGCAATCAGCCCCACACCTCAGCCTGGGAGAGTAAAGAAATAAGACTTCAGGGCTGAGACTCCGGAAGTTTAAAAAAAAAAACCAAAAAACAAAAAAACAAAACAAACAGTATGACCACTGGCAACACAAAAATTTATTTTTCCCCTGGGACTGCCCAGCACAGCGCAGGCTCCATCCGGCTCCACGGTACCATCCCACCACCCTTCGGATGTTCAGTGCAGGGACCCATCACTGTCCACAGCCGTCCTGCCAGTGCATATAAAAGTGCCATAAAGCGACAGTGACATCCAGTGGCAGCGCACACCCATCCACAGCACCCCCCACCCTGCCCGGGGCAGTGGGGCTGAGCAGCACCCACATCCCATCAGAGATGCTTAAGCTTTGGTTTGAACACAGCCACAAAACAGCACCATCCGCTACCGACCATCTCCCCAAAGTACCTAGGAAACGGTCGTTCTCTCACCAGTCTGCTGGGAAGGGTTTTTGCTTTAAAACACAGATTTTTAGGTGTTTGGGCAGACTGGGCTGGGTGAGCTGGGCTGGGCGTCAGTGCAGGGGGACAGGGACAGCACAGAAAATGTGGCTTGGTAGAGGCCAACAGGACTCGCTGCCTCAGACCTCGACCACGAGGAACAAACACTTCACAGAGCAAGGATTTGTGCAGACAGTACAGTCATTTCTCAGCTCATTGCTGCTGCCACCCAACAGGACCATGGTTAAGCAAGAGTCATTGCCCAAGCATGAGTCAGTGTGTGGCGTTTGCTCATATAAATACCTTTAAAAAGCTTTTTTGTTTTGTTTTTCTTTTTTTAAAGCAATTATGCTGTCCTTCAGAAAACCCAGATTTGCTCCCAGGACTCAAAGAGGAGAAACTGCAGCAGCTTTACCTCATCTGGGGTCTCCGCAGAGGTACGAGAGACCTGCAGGAACACCCAGGTCAGAGACAGTCACCACCAACACACCCGCAAAGTCACCGCCCAGCAGTGGCACTCGTGTAGCCAGTGTCATCTGGGCACCAAGCAGGAAAAAAGCCTTTTCCTGCTCGAGTAGAGCCACCCGCACTTGGCATTTTTGATCAGCAGGTGAAGAGGTGATGGGTGGTGGAGCTCCACTCGTGCTAGAGTTGGGCAGGTGGAACTGCTGTCTCAGACATGGGAGTAGGAAAAACAGCAGCAGAAGCTACTTTAGCATAAGGCAGTAGTAAGGAAGGAGAAGGCAACCTTTTGCTGGCCCACATCAGTTGGCGTTAATTAGTGTGTCGTTACATAGCAATCTGGGTGCTCAAACATAGCTGTGGTTTGCCTTCGGGCCCACCCCGGCAAAGCCACACACACTCGTCTTCTGCAGCAAAAATGCAGACCAACCTGTAGCCGGCGTGTTTGGTACCGGCGTCACTGGCAGCCTGTTTACTCCAGCCAGAGCTCTGGCAGGCGCAAACCGCGACCGAGGAATGAAAAAGGGACATCAGAAGCAATTGCTGATGAGATCGGCTTTGCCACAGACAGGTGCCGCAGTCTGCCTGCAGAAGAAGGATTTGTCCCACATAAGCCTATTTTCAAGCTGCTAAAATGCAGTCACATGTCCTGTGGGAGTGCTCATGCACTCATAACCATCTCGCTTTTCCTCTCTTTTCTCCCCAGTCTCTCTATTTACCTCTAAAAAAAGTCCAATCTGGTATGTAACAGCTCTAAGGGAGCACTTAAAATCCAAATTGATAAACTAAAAGTCAAAAAAACAAGAGCTAGTGAGACAGCGTGATCCGGGAGGCTGAGTGGGAGGCCCACACTAACCTGCCGGCTGTGCGGCTCCAGGCGATCCTCCTCCGCCTGTCTGCTCCCCTGTAAGGATGGGGAAATGCCACCCAACCGATTCTTACGTAGATAAATACACCAGAGACTCAAAGTGCGTGAAATACTAAAAAATTAGCGCAATTGAAATGTAATGAAGATAGCAAGGGACTGGGCTAGCTGGTTGATGAGAGCCCGGGTGCTGAGCCATCACAAGCAGCCTGGTGCTCCTCTATATTTCTGGTGACAATGTATTTGTGGGGTTGAACCATAAGCAGAATCCACCCAGTAAAGCCTCCGGAGGACAGCTTGGGCACACCAGTATCGGCTCCTGTAGGAGATACAGCTTCTCAGAGGAGTAATGCCTTCCATTTACTTTGTGGATTTTTTTTGTTTTTAAGGTTCCCAGACAACTTCAGAGGTCAGCAGGAAGACAGAAATCATTTAATACAGTATCTTCACCTCAACAAAAAGCAGGGAACAAAGAGAGTCTCCGTGGTTTCCCAAAACCACAAGATACTGAAATACTTGCGGCGTCATAGCAACAAGCTACAACCCAAGCAAAATTAAAATTTTGCAATTTTAAACCATATGATCTTCTTTATTATCATCCTGGAGTTTCCTAACAGCTGTGCACCAGCATCGAGACTTCATGGGGGATGTGTAAGTATGAGACCTACCTTCACTGCCTCACTCTTTTTTGTATAAACTCCAATAATGGAAGAACAGTGTTCGTAAGGAAGCAGGCGGCTGCTCCTGTCCTTTCTGTGGCAGAAACCCTCTTCTGAGAAGAGCGGGGTCTGTTTCCCCCTCATTTCTACTCAAACATCTGCACATGGTCAGCAGCCGTGCCAACCAGAAAGGAGAGAACAGAAGAGGAAGGGAAGAGGCTGCTGTACAGAATATATTCTGGTAAAAAAAGTTTTATAACTTTGACGCATACAGTTGCCATTTCTAACTGTTCCAGGCAAACAACGGCCACGAGCCTGTGCACACATCAGGCAGCTGCAGCAGCTGCCATCCATTGATCCACACAGAGACGGCTGGAGCCCCGCTCGGCTGCTGCTGCTGTAAGGGACTCATCTCAGAGATGACGCTTCAGGACAGGAATAGCAAGAAGAGAAAGCAATAACAAAACTGACTGGCTGGGGCTTTAGGGTTGGCTAGATTTGATTTACTGTGGAATCCAGGTTTTAAGAAAAACAGAAACATCAATAGCTTGGCATGGAAATCTTTAGTCTGACCAGTAAAAAAAAAAAAAACAACAAACCAAAGACCCTTCCTTCCTACACACTAAAAATCAGATGGTTGGGTCGGGGGCTTCCTTATTGCCTTCAGATCTGAACCCAAGCCAGAAAAAAAAAAAAAAAATCCCTTCTAGATCCCTTTGGAAGGCCATTTTTAGAATCAAGACAACAGATTTCCTTTTTAAATGGCATCTTGGATCACATCCACAGACCTTGGCAAGAGACTAAAGGCCCTGGCTGTGCTGCCCATGGAGCCGCTGCTGCCAAGCCCGCACAGAAGAGTCGCCAGGAGAGGCAGCGAGGGAAGATGCCACACATTGCCTTCACCAGGCCACAGATTCAGCTTCTTGTGGTGGGTTTCACTGCATGTAAGAGTAGACACAGGGTTATACCGGGGAATCCTCACCACTTGCGTGGTACAGGCCTTGTTCAGCAGCAGAACACAAGGAATTTTCCTTAGAATAATGGAATATTTCCTTCAGGCAAAGGCTTTGAGCTTTCCCCGCAGCACACGCTGCATAAACCACGTGTAGTATCGCATGCAGCTGCATCAGAAAAATACTGTATGCCCTCAAAATGTCACACTTGTTTAAGACGAAACTGAGCAAGATTAAAGCCTGCTCGAGACTTGGATTATTCTACAATTTTCCCAGTCAGACTCGAGGTGACACAAAAATGACAGGAAAGCTCTCAAGGAAAAGTGAGCTCTGCCAGAAATAACCAGATAGAGTTTCCTGACTGGAGCGAAGAAAGGTAAGAGAAAAGATTTCACCTTCGGAGGTCCCTGCTTTAAATGTATGATGAGAAAACCCCTTGGTGTAATCTTCAGGGTGCATGGGTGCCGCTCACCCGATGTTACAGGGGGTGCTTTTTCCTGCAGTCCCAGTTTGGGAGCCGGCGGGCAGTGGTGCCACCACGGCAGACTTGCACAACCGCATGGCTCGTGGCGCTCGACGCACATTTCCTAACTCCGCCTGGTTGCTCTTTTCCGTTTAAATGGAGCATCAGGGAATTCACGGAAGCATTGCACAACCTTGGCTTTGGCTCTTAAGAAAAGTAAGATTTTCATGCGTTTTATGAAGTGTCGATGCGTAATGTAGAACCAAAGGAAAAGAAAAAAAAAAGAAAAAAAAAAAAAGAGACACAAAATCTCATTTTCCCCACCAAACCACAGCCTGAAGAGGTGTAAGCAGAGGTCACTGTTGACGGCTAAGTTCAGGACAGTAAAGCACACATTTTGTGCCACAAAGAGCAGAAATTTTGTTCAATGAGAAACAAAAGATGTCAGGAACAAGCAGAAGTTGTACTGGCCACAGCTGTGACACCACGTGGCAGTCGGTCACCCTGGGACGGCCACCTCCAGGACAGCAGCCATCCCCGTCAGAGATGCACTGGACTTTCTGCCAGCCAAAAAGAGCATTCTGAGCTTCAGAAAGTCCAAGGAAGCATTTCTCTTAATGCTTAAAAAAACCCAAACCCAATCCAGAACCCAGGAAGAAACCAGCCTGCCCCCAGCAGCTCTCCTCGGGCCGGGCTGAGGGAATTGTCACATTTCATCAGCATGAGAAAGAGCGTGATCCTTGCTGATGTCAGGGGTTTGGACTTTGCGCAGACTGACCAGGGGAAGAAAGTCATTCCTGGGGGCAGCTTTTACCCAGCTTGATTTGATAACTCCCCCCAAAAAATCGGCATTATGGCCTCACAAAGCCATTTTCAACAGCAAGTTACCTTTATCTGGGCAGGAACAGTTTGGAGTTTTGCTGTTGTTAATTCTTCCTTCACACCAGCTGAAGCAAACAGACTTTTACTGAGTCCCCCGTTGCTGGTTTGTGCTTGGAAGCTTGGCTTCAGCACTCCCAAAACATCAATGTTTCCCTGGGGAAAAGGGGAAGAATTGGGAAAGTTGCAGGAACACACGCAGACACCCGGCGACTTGCATCTTTCACCCATTTAAATTTGCACGGATACGATGTATCAGGCTACACAACCGCAAAGGGCACTGCCACAACCCGGAGAACTTCAGCCTCACTCACCATCTCCAGAGTCATCCTCGCTTTAGAGAAGGTGAAGGTGGCACAGAGACCTCACCTGGGTTCCTTACCAGCGCCTTCCAGTTGCACTCAGCCTCCCAACAGCCGCACCGGTGTTTAAAGGCATTTTTCCTTTGAAAACTGAAATCACAGACCTGTGAAAGGAGGAGACACCTCCGCCTGAGCCCAGTGCACAACCGGAGGGTTACAGGCCGTTTACAGACAGATGGGAGACAAACTCAAATGACTCAAACCTGATTGTTTAAAAATGAAAGCTCCTGGAAATGCTGATTTCCAGCCCTCCCTGTGCGCAGGCAGCCACGCGAGATGCTTTTGTGCTGTGACTGCTCACTCGCACAAGAGACTTGGTGTTCCCGTGGCTACTTTAGGGACAAAAGACCAACAAGCAGGGAAGGATCCGTGTCCGACAGCTAACAGGGTCTCCCACCCTCCCACCCCCCCCTGGTTCACACCTCACGGGTACCCAACAGGCTCAATCACCACCGCAGCTCAAAACCACCCTCAGGAGGGATTTGCCTGTTAAAGGCCGGTATCAACATTTTCACTTTGTACCTACAAGAGTGTTAAGGATGACAGCAAGCGCCCAGATGAACATGGAGCAACTGGCACGGATGGTCTACCAAAGGTAAAAACCTTCAGAAGTGCCGCTAAGAACCAGGAATAACTTCATCACACCACCTGCTTTCTCCTGGAAATGCTCTGACTGCCCCATCCTAGTGAAACGGGGAGGCTTAGGAGAAAAAGGGTTTCCCTGGATCTGGGCACCACCACAGGACACAAGAACAGGCAGTGATGGTACCAGAAGTTATCCAACGATATTTATTCTGGTTTTGAAGTGAACTGGCTCAGCTGGACACGCTCACAGACTGACCATGTGAGCTGCTCTCCCTACGGTTCCTTAATGAACCCAACAGCAACACGGGCCCTGCTCACACCCCAGGGGCCACACTGCAACGAGCAGTAACGAGGTGGAAGCTGACAGCAGGAGGGTAACTCGCTCCAGGGAGGGTGCGATTCTCTCCCCTCTAGGCACAGGACTCACAGAATCACAGAATGATATGGGGTTGGAAGGGACCTCTGGAGATCATCTAGTCCAACCCCCCTGCCAGAGCAGGTCCACCCAGAGCAGGTCCCACAGGAATGTATCATCTAGGCAAGGTTTGAATGTCTCCAGAGGAGACTCCACCACCTCTCTGGGCAGCCTGTTCCAGGGCTCTGCCACCCTCACAGGAAATAAGTTCTTCCTCATGTTTAGGTGGAACTTCTTATATTGAAGTTTGTGCCCATTTCCTCTTGTCCTGTCACTGGGCACCACTGAAAAAGACTGGCCCCATCCTCCTGACACCCACCATTTAAGTATTTATAGGCGTTGATCAGATCTCCCCTCAGTTTTCTCCAGACTAAAAAGCCCCAAGTCCCTCAGCCTCTCCTCATAAGGGAGATGCTCCAGGCCCCTCATCATCTTTGTAGCCCTTTGCTGTACCTCCTCCAGCAGTTCCCTGTCCTTCTGGAACTGGGGAGCCCAGAACTGGACCCAGTGCTCCAGATGCAGGCCCACCAGGGCAGAGCAGAGGGGGAGGATGACCTCCCTGCACCTGCTGGTCACACTCTTCCTGATGCCCCCCAGGATGCCATTGGCCTTCTCAGCCACAAGGGCACATTGCTGGCTCACGGTCATCCCGTTGTCCACCAGGACTCCCAGGTCTTTCTCTCCTCAGAGCTGCTTCTCCAGCAGGTCAGCCCCCAACCTGTCCTGGTGTGGGGGGGTTATTCCTCCCCAAGTGCAGCACCCGACACTTGCCTTTGTTGAAGTTCATCAGGACTCCCCAGAATAAAGGTAACGTTGGCCAAACAGCTGAACCATGAACGCAGACCCATGGAAAACCCGCTTCAGCGCCCAGAAACCATGCTCAGGTCAACTCAACCTCCAGCCTCGCTCTACCTTACCCTTAAAAAGCAGATACCTGCCCTTTTGCTCCCCCTTACCCCCACCGTATCATAATGTATAAAAGTGGGTGTAAGCTGTTGAAGGCAAAGCTTAAACCGAATTCAACGGAGATACTTCAAAAATGCGGGAACCACTATATTTATTAGGTCAATATTTCATTTTAGCGATACAATTACAGAATATCACAATGCTGGTTACAAACATCGTATGGTTTGATGGTTACAAAGAAATGTCGGGCACTGCAGTCTGTGAGAAGCAGGATACGAAACGTTAAGTCTCGACACGACGAGTAGGGTGGGTCTTCAAGAGCCTAGTAATGACCAAGATACTCTCAGATAAAGGAAGGTGGCACTACAGGTAGAGATTGAGAGGTGGGTCTCGTGTAAGTAGTTCTATTGATACAGTCGTACAGTTCAAGCAACATCTTTTTTTCCTTTTTTTTTTTTTAAAATGCTATTAAATTAAAATCCCCTGTAGTTCAATAAAGTATAAAAATAGTACTGAACCTGGTAATATTCAATAAAATGTAGAGTTCATTCACATCATTAAGTAGTAAAGAAATTGTAAAGGTGTAGTTACCATGGCAACATCGCTTCCCAGAAAGGAATATACAGAAAAGAAAGAAGTTACACAAATGGTACCTGCGACAATTATTTAGCGATCCAACACTGAACTTGTGCACCACAAACCAAGTTTCTAAATATCTCTATATATTTATATAGTATATATCTTTTTTCATCTTAAAATTTACTTTTGAGAAGAGAGAGAGAGGAAAAAAAAAAAAATGTGCACTTCAACAAACTGACTAAGGCCACTCATGCTATGGATACCTAGGACTGCCACGGAACGGCGTTAAACACGACCCTAGAGCACGCACCTTTGCATCACCGACGGGAAACCTTTCACTGCCTAAAACATTCCTGAGATTTAGGGACAAAAGCGTCACCCCAGGGCCGCCGAGTTTGATGATAATGAAATGTAGCGGTTTATTTCTGGGTTAAAGGAAGTTTTCTTCCCCGCTTCTCCCAGAAACCCTCGCCGGGCCACGAAACGCGACGTGCCAACAGTCGTGGCAAATACGGGAACACCCGCAACCAGGAGTCAGACTCGCAACGTTTGGCCAGGAATTTTCTTATTATAAAACGTAAGGAAAAAAAAAAAAAAAAGAGGGGGGAAAGAGTGACCTTCAGATCAAGTGAGGTTCCTGCGCAGGAGCAGAGGGGAGGATCTCTGTTTAAGGATGGATAACGGCAACATCCCCCCCCCGGCTATTTGCCACCAGCCTGAGCAGTCAAACCCCATCCCTGTAAATCAAGGGAAGTTTTTTGTCAAGAGCTCAACAGCTTCGATCCCGTTTTAGGCACGATGCGTTTTCCTTTTTGTACTCTACCGACGCGTAGGGCTATAAAAAGGAAATCAAGTTAAATGTGCATTTTTTCTGTACCACAAGAAGCAGCGCGATGGCACCTTTAGCGAATCTCGGACCGCAGCACATTTAAAGCAAAACTTCATTTGCAAAGTTACAAAACATCGTTGTCCTAAATAAGTTAGAATTCAACAACAAAAACCCTTCAAAATTATTTAACAAAAAACATGTGCAAAAAAAAAGAAATAATAAAAAGTCTTAAACACCAGGTGTGGATCCGGCACAGAGCGTGAGCAGACACCGGGGCAGACACCGACCGGCTGTAATTAATATCATGCAATTAAAGCGACCAAAGTACTGTTTGGGGCCAAATAGTCACTAGATGTTTAACTTCAAGTAGCTGAGGGATGTATTTATTTTCAAATATCTTTCTGCAGCTTTCCCCTTCCCCTTTTCTCAGCTCTTAACGTCTTTGTGTACTTTTCTTCCCCTGCCAGGTCATGCAGGAGAGGGGAGGGATCCCGACCTCTCCTTCCTCCCCGGGAAAGGTCTGACTGAGCCGGACAAACCGCAGCCTTCCAATAAAACAGGACACACAAACCACCCGCTCAAACAACTTCAGGCTACAAATCAAACATTGCAGGTTTGATTTAAACAATAGTTTAAATTTCCTTAAAGGGGGAAAACATCCTCACCTGTCCCCACCACTTGCATCCAATTAATCTGCTGTGATTAATTATTACTTACCTTCAAGAAAAAAAAAAAAATAATATCAGCTGATGTGTTTCCCTGGATTTTCACTCCCAGGTTTCCCCCTTTAACATCAGCACCAAACGGCACCCGCTCAGTGAGCGGCAGGCACACTGCGTGTCTAGAAAATGCCGATAATTAATTATCTAGTGTTTCATAGTTGGCTACTTGAGTCGCAGGCTCCGAGCTCTCCCAGCAGGAGGGGAAGGTTCCAGGCTGCGGCAGAGCAGGGAGCAGAGCAGTTTGTGGGCAGCTGCAGAAGTTGTTCTGCAAAACCTCCCGGGCTTTAACAATTTCAGGCACAGCCGCCTGTCTCCAGAATTACCGGGCCTCGGCAGGACCGGAGGCGTGGGGATGCTACACTGAGGAGTTCAACCCAAGGGTCAAGTCAGGATTTGAGTGACGCGAAAAGCATGCTACAGGGATCACTGCGACCACTCTTGGCCAGAGGCCATCACCAAAGAGATTTCTGGGCGACTTGTGGGACATTCATTCCTTCCAGACAAACCAATGCACCAAAGCAGACAACGTGCCGGCGAAGCAGATTTAGGAAAAAAAGGGAAATACCTCCACCCAGCTGGAGCCGAGAATAAAGCTCCTGATTAAACAAACGGAACTAACGCGTTTGGTCAGAGAGAAGCGTTAACACCTCCCTGCCTGCCCCACGCTGGGACCTCTCCCGCCTGCCCTAACCTGAAGGGAAACCACGAAACACATCACAAACCAGAGCTGAAACACCAGCAGCGGTTCCTGTAAATAAACCACTTCCACCGGTATCCCTCAAATAACGCTCCTCCTCCCAAAAACAAAACCTTGCAATCTCGGAGATTCCCGAGTCCGAAGCTGGAGATGGAGACCCAAGACCAGAAACCCCGAGCAAACAAACGCTCTCCGGAAAACATAAAAGTGTAAATCCAGGTACCCAGCTGGAAGCTTTTAACCACTTCTGCGGTGCAGAAGTTACAGAGCTTCTTCAGGACAATTTTAGGCAAACCTTCCCTGCCTAAGTCCTGACATCACACACTTCATTTTAAATAGTTTTAATAGGACTTAAGAAAAGAATTCGTAAGAACTGTGTAATTCATCCCTGCCCTGCTGTAGGGCCACTCGGGGATAAAAATGTTTTGCCTTGTAGAGAGCTCCATTTGGCTGTAGTACCTACCGCAGTCATCAACAAAAATTGCTACCAAAAAATTAGATTTTAAATCCACACAACTTTAAGTTGGATTTTCACTGACCAGCCGTTGAGGATAAACTGCAGTCTATGAATACCACAGGGGGGTTTTATGGAAACACTTCTTTTCACATCAGTAAAGATATTCCAAGTATGCAATCATTAAATCTGCATTCACTAATTACCTAACTGCACTGAAAGTTGGTATTATTCAGCCTTTCCCCCCAAAATATACTCGAAGGCACCAGTATATGAACTATTGGCCTGTAAAATTTCAGTTCTTAGAAGAGCCGTGAAGCTCAAAGTCGTGTCTGAAACGGACATTTCCTCTCTGCGCTCTTTCTTGAGGAGCAACAAGTGGCTTTCCCTGCCCCACACTCTATAAACAAATTAAAAACCAGACCCCAAACCAGACTGGACCCGCCCAGTCCAAGCCCCACAGGTCCCAGTCCAAGCCCCGCGGGTCCCAGCACTCGCTGAGCCTCAGCATGGACTGACCCACCGGGGCCCAGTTACACCCCCCTGAAAATAGGGGGGGGGGGGGGGGGGGAAGGAGAGACCCCAACGCTGACAGAATCCTCCCTGCAGGAACAGTCGGTGCCGCTGTAAGAACTGAGGTAACAGCAGCGACTCGGTTCTAGTTTGCAAAATTACACGGACTTTCAAATGAGTATTACCTCAAGGTTAAAAAAAAAAAACAAACCACAAACCAAAAACAATCCCAAAACCAACACCCAAATGAAAACAACAAAAAACCAAACCCACACAACCAAGCAGCGCCCCCCCGCCAAGAGAAGAAAAATTAAGACAAGCTAGTGAGATAGGCATTGGGAAAGGAACTGTACAGCTGGCTTCTTTTTAAATTAATATAAAGGAATCGGTTTCTGGTTGTACTATTGTTTAATGTAGAAATGAAGCATCACAAAAAAAAAAAAAAAAAAAGACCTGTTGTGCTTTTTGGCATTTTCCACTGACCCCTGCAAACTGTACAAGAAGTTGTGTTCTCCAGAAACAGAAAATGGAACTGGATTGTAATACAAAACTATTAACCGGTATAAACAAGTCACTGCCTCAATTATTCGAGTAAGCCCATTCAAAAAAAAAAAAAAAGAAAAGAAAAAAATAAGTAAAAGGAGATGGCTGCAGCAAACAGTCAAGCGTTTCTAGTTTTCGCCCGTGGCACTGCCATTAATATCCGTATAAGCTCACTAGGTACAGACATGCCATCGCAACCGCTAACGAACGTTCACTTCCTAGTTTTGTATCTATTACATGAATATAGTTTCGCACTGATCATACATCTAAATGAAAGGACTCTACCGTAGAAGTGAATGCAGGGGCAGAAATATTAAATTAAAGCCACTGGTCCGAGAACTGTTTCTAGCAGGCTGGTCCGCTCTCGCTTTTCCTGGTCCCGTTCGGGAGGTTCAGCACTCTCGGTCGGCACCGGAGGTCGCTGGTCTACGGGATCCTCTATCGCTTACAGACGAACACTGGTCCAGTTCGGGGGATTTAAAACAACATACGGTGGTTACTCAACGACCTATGGCGGTTCACAAAGAGGACGTCGCTCTCCCAAGTGGGTCTTTGCCACTTTTCTCCCTAAGGCAGCAGCCAAGGTCAGGGCATTCTCCCTTTTCTTGATATTTCGGATTAACTTTGCTACAATGCATACGGCAGAAAGACCTCTCTGGTCTAACTTCTACGGTGCAGCGTTTATTCCTTCTACGTACCAGAAGAAAGCTCTCGGTGAAACCTTCCATTCATAATAAGAATGCAACTCTTTTGAACTCAAACAGTTTTATTTAATGTTTCCTTGCAGACTTTCTGCAAAGTAGCTTCTTTTGAAAGAAGAGAGAAAAGCAGGGGTTTTCAGGAATACCAAGTTAAAAATGTGAGCCGAACTAAACATGCCATACACATGCTGATACGAATTTAACACACATTCATCCGTATGGGCACTCCTCAGCAGACTGGACCAGTGTTTCAATGCAAATTCCAGCCCCCAGAGAACTACATGGTTTAGATTTCACAGTATGACTTTTCCCCCTGTAACCTGGGGGAAAAAACCTTAACTGGTTAATTTGACCGAGTTCTTAACTACTCTGTCCGTCAACGCTCTGAGACATCAGAAAAGACTGGACCACTTCTTCAGTGGATTGAGGGCTGGTGCTTACGTCCTCCAGAGCATCTGTCACTGAGAACTGCCGATCCCGCAACCGGTTCCAATTGGCCAAAATATTGTGGTATTCAAAAACCTTCTCATAATTGCCAATGGAATTGTACAGTTTAATGAGACCTCTGTAATCGTATTCAAGTCCACTGTATCCTTCACCGAAAAGCTTCTTTCCTAAAGAAATCCAGAAGAAAACAAGATTTAAAGGTAATCCAGCCATCTCCTGCACCTGATTTCTCATGACATTTTCACCAACAATGTGAATGGTTTTGTTATGGCAAATCACCACGTTTCTGTAACAATAAATCAAGAACACAAGCTTCCTGGGGGATGGTTTGAATCCCATCTACCTTCTCCTCTAAGGGTGCTGTAACCTGTCCCCAGGGACTGCACAATCAGATCACCAACTGCACCACAGCTTTACAGGCAGAAAAATCCACCAGTCATAAAGAAAGCACTCATTTTCTGTCCCAATTTGACTCCAAATTTAAACAGTGAAGTTGTTCTCAGCTTTCTACCTTAAAATCATAAATTTTTCTGTACATAATCTTACTTCATACAGTTATCTGCCTCAAAACTGAGCTACAGCACGGCCCAACGATGCACCTGATTTGGAATCGTAATTTCATTGCAAATAATAACGGGCAAGAAAAATATTTAATGAGTATAGTTAGGCTGACAGGCACAAGAGTTTTCCATTTCTTTCAAAATTTAAATACTTTCTCCACTTAAGTTTAGCCACAACTCTGAAATGTCGTCTAAAGACTAAGACCCAAGCTTTTAATTTGTCAGTTTCCAGATGTTTTCAAGAGCCAATTCTGATGGAGCATGGAAAAATAATACAATTCCAGGATTCAGTCCCCAGGAGAACGTTCAAGAAAAAGCATTATATTTAGACTGAAAACCACACACAAAATAAACACCTTGCATTTCACTAAATTCTTTAATAAAGACTTTGATACGCTTTTTAACGAAGTTCCCTGTAGTATTAAAACCGCTCTATATAATCACACATTTTAAAAATCACCTACCGATCGCTATGGATCTCAAATAAAGCTTTTCAGCATTTTCATATTGATTCATATCGTAGTTGTAGAGCGAAGCCAGATGCCCCACTGACAGCGCGACCTCGTAATCTTCTTGACCCAGAAGCTGCTCCTTGATCTGAATCGCTTTGATGTGCATTTCTTCTGCTTCCTGCGAGGGGCAAATTCACACAGGTCAGTCAGACACCACCCCGAGGGAAAAAAGGAAGGTTTAAAGAAACATAAATATGTAGTGGCTAAACAGGCTGGAGTATTTTATAAAAGGCAAAAAAAAAAAGTAAGAAAGCCAAAGCCAAATCAAGTTGTCCAAATTCTCAGTGAGGTGAATCAGCAAACAGTGTCACTTTTTCTGTCTTTAAAATTGCTGTCGCCCTGTTTCCCAAGGCATCGTGCCTCTTAACGGATTATTTTTGCTCTAAGCTTTGGAGAGATGAATTATAAAGTACAACTTTTCCAACTATAAAATGACCAACTGATCTTTGAACCGGGGACACTGAAAATCATCACTTGCGGTGACAGATTTCTAGATGTCTTGCAGATTTTAAGTCAAGACCTTTACGTCAATATAACCTTACCTTAAACTTTCTCATGGACTGATACAGTCTCCCAAGGTTGCCATAGTGCTTTGCTGTTTGCACGTTGAACTCCCCGAAGGCTTTTTTAGCCAACTGGAGTGAGGACAGATGCAAGTCGTGAGCTTCCTGAAGTAACCTCTGCTCCGTCTCCTTGTTGTGACAGTCTATGGCGATCTCCTCCAGGATAAGTGCTGAGCACGGGAGACAAAACCACAGCGTTACTGTGTTCCAACCACAAGGAGATGGTCACTGGGGGCAGCAGAAAGCCACCACCCGGGACATCTCGGGAGACGTCTCATCAGGCTTTGGGTTTATTACAAACTGTTTGCAAACAGGTATGAACAGATCTCAAGCTCCCAACATCTATTTTTATACTCTGTATTTTTACTTCCCCCCCAGCCTTCTGGCTAAGGGTTAAAGCAGTTTTTTCTTTATAAGTGTGTTGACAGAGAACACTGAGGACTGCAAGTATTCTCCAGTGACCTCCATTTGAAAAAAAAACAACACAAAACCAAACCAACTGGAGTTACATTGTCTCTGTTGGGGAACAGGATAAATATCTGAAGGACTGATTTCAGCCTGTCCCAGTAACCCAACTGAGGGTACTACCTTTAACTCTCTTCGAAGACGCCAAGAGAAGATGGTCTTCTGGGAGAATGTGAGTTATAATGCCAATAGCACGTTCAGCGTGGAATCTGAAAGAGTTTAAAGGAAAAAATTCAAAATTCTTATTTTTACATTAGAAGCTCAGAAATAAAATACTGGAAACACTTAAAATAACGAACAGATGCCTTCAAATTTTAATTGGAAAGTCTGTACCATTTAAGAACATTTTTCTCCCTTTGCTGCCAGCACCTCCGACAATCGTACTCACAGCGCGTTGTCGAATTTCCCAGAGCTGTACTGGTGAACGTACGACGAATAAGCCAAGTCTTCATGAGCTGTAGCTACGTGTATGTTTTTACCTCCAAATACTGACTGCCGGATATCAAGAGCTGTCTGGAAGAGTTACAAAACCACCATTTCATCAGTTATCACAGAAAAAAAACACTCCAAAATAATCTCTCATTGTTAAAAAGAGGGGAAAAAGTAATCTACTGGATCAAATATATAAAAGCCAGGGAAAAAAAAAAAAAAAAAGAAAGCAAAACCCCATAGTTGGGGGTGTTTTGGGTTTTTTCTTAAAGAACAAGCATTGCAATAATTAAATCAACTATTTTCTGTACGTGAATTCCAGTAGAAACATGTGGGAGTTTATGAATATCAAGAGAAACCGAAGGCAGACATTTAGTCCCAGCACGTACCTGATAGATGGCAACAGATTGGCAAATGTTGTCTACGTTGAGCAAGTAAAATCCATAGTCTAGTAGAGTGTCAGAATATTTGGGGTGCTTGGCTCCAAAGTGTTCCCTGTAGAAACACACTCAATATTACGAATTGAGGGAAGTTAAGCATAATTTTAAAAGGGTTTTGTTTTCGGAACGCTACTTACCGGGCAAGGTACACCGCGTGTTTTATCAGCTGCTCAGCCTTCTTAAATTCACGCTTCACGACACAAGCCTAAACAGGTTGAAACAAAGCATGAGAAGAGGTGTACGCTCCGAACTCATCTCCTACAGTCACTGGCGCGGTTGCTAACTACTATTTTTAATTTCAAGATATCATCATGGTTACTAAAGGACTTTTCAGTGATTTAATAAAAGGTTGACAGATGATATGGATAAACTTATATTTTATTCTGCCATAAATGCCTAACTAAAGGGCTAGTACCGTACCTAGTCTGGATCAAACAGGGGAACAGACCACCTTTTTATGGAACGCTCTCAGGTTAACTGTCATAACGTTCATTTGAACAGCTGTAACTCCCTTCCAGAAAGAAAAATAACCCCAAAAAATAAAGTCCTCACAGGCACGAGACTGAGGTGGACTATGAAGGCTCATTAAATGGACCCGGTTACCCAAGTATCCTGGAGGCACCACCTACCCTCACCCATTCTCGGTAGCAATTTATTTACAAAAGAAACGTGAAAGATTTTAAATTCACCTTCGAAGCTTGTCGTAAAACATCCACTACTACTTTTACAGGCAGCCCAACTGTGATCTCCTTCATAGCTTCTATACACCACTTATACGCCTGGGGAACAAAGGGTTACCAACATAATGAAGCTGGAATTTCTCTAGGCTGCAACATTCAGAAAAATATCACTTGGCTCTGAAAAATATAATGCTCATTTTACATCACAAAATGTTAAAAAAATTGTTTAACTGATTATGTGTAATGAAACTTGTTCAGCTGTGTCTTGAAAGACAGACTTAAAAAGCACTCATGATTTTCACAGACACAAAAGGGTATTTTATAATCTTTAAGTAATTCTCACAATTCCTACCGTGTAGGACAACTCCCTGGTCAGGGTGCTTTGGAGCTAAAGGAAAACTGCAGTTTATACAGCAGTTACTTCAGAGAGTTTTTATAAAAATAGGTGCAAAGAATTGTTACCTGTCTTCTTCTATTCATTTTTACTCATTAAAATAAGTTTTGTTTTATAATATTTCATTTACAGATGACCAACACATTACTACCCATCTATCCTACAGCACTTCTCACTGCTGGTCAAAGTATCATTAAGAGCTTGTAGACTAATTCAGAGTAATACATAGAAAAAAGTCAATAAATCAAGGATTCCTCTGGTGCTGCTGCAGAGGTACCAGAAAAGATGCGGAACTCCAGCCAGAGAGACAATGTGAATAAGGAGCCCGTGGGGGAACACCCGAGCGGATTTCATAACCAGTTTTCTGCAGCAAAACAACAACAAAATCCCACTCACCTCATCATAGTGGCTCTTGGCAAAGAGCAGGGCGCACAGCTCCCCGTAGAGCGCCGCTTTGTTCGCCTGCTGCCCGTGTTTCGCAAGTTTGTCCATGTAAGACTGAGCAAGTTTGAATGTTTCTTCTCCCAAGTGATATTTACAGTTACCGTTTCGAACGTGCAACAGCCTTAGGAAGAGATAAAAGAGATCTTCTAAACGGTGCCTGAATAAACCATTTCAATATACAGCAGTACCAGGATCTACAGTTTGACATTACACTTACAATAGACCCGGTCTGTCATCCCAACAAACTCCCACTGTCTGAACTCAGTAACAGAACTATTTACAGAACATTGTTTCAGACACAACACTTTGTCTCTTGCACGGCAAGAACTGTTACTGTTGGAGACACCAAATGATTTTACGTATTGCTGCAGTTTTACAATGCAGCAATCCAACGTTTGAACCACTCTGGGGTGGTGGATTTACGTTTGACTTTTCATAAAAATCCATTCTTCTCAACGCTGATAAAATTCCATTTCAAACCCCTGTAATATACAGCATTAAATCCCTTCCACCGCCTTTCCAAAGTACGGCAAACTGAGACAGACACTAAGTACAGACATCGCTATTTTTTGTGCGTTCCTGCGCTTTTTCCTCAAACCTAAAGTAGCACAGGGCTTCCCGAGTGGGTGTTTTTTGTTTTGGGGGCTTAGGGGGGGTGTCTTCACAAGAGATTCAATCACATCCATTCCACATGGCATCCAGCACCGACTCGGCACCCCCAGAAAAAGCCTTCTTTGTTGATCCAGTTCACGACAACCCTAAACAAACCCCTCTCCCCCCGCCCTGTCCCATCCCCAACCCGCTGCCTCTCCCGTCAGGAGGATTAACAGGAGCTTCATGAAACAACAGCCAAACGCAGACAATAAACCACTGCACTATTGAAACATACTCCTCTTTCTCTAGAAAAGTAACAATTTCAGCTCCTGGCATCTATTTAAAACAAAAGTAAAAAAGTTTTTGGGTTTAAGTGTAAGATGATGCTTATTTACTTTAAAGAGAGAGGTTAGAAATGTGTGTGTTATCATATTCCAAGCCTAAAGGGCAGAATTATATCCCCACCCATGGCAGGCTGAGAAGAAGCAGCTGTTCCTTCTCTGTTGCAAACGCCTGCCATTTAGCACACATGGAATTTTGGTCAATTAACCTCCATTGTCCCTCCTGGAAATCTGTTATTAGACAATGAGTAAGAGATTGAAAAGCGTCAGGCAAACCTTTGCGAATCAGGAGGACGACATCACACAGGAAGAGAAACACACCAAGTGAAGTGAAGCAGAATGTAACGCCAAGAGAGGCTGAAACTCTGAAAACGTGAGCTAATGTACAGCTACAGCATTTTATATCTTTTATGATGTATTACAATAGATCTTCCAAAAAACTGGTAAGGGGGGGGAAAGAACAGTGAGGGTTTTGATCAAATGTTTCTTTTCTGTTTCCTGTTACCATTTACCCAAGTAGAGATTTAGATTTATTAGAGCTCTGCCTCCTGCAAGAGCAAAGTAGCGCATCCAAGTTTGCCCTATAAATTCAGCCCAGCTCTGACAGGCTCCTCCGACACCTTCCTATTGAAATGTATCACGAAACCCACCCACTAACAAGAAAGGAAATAAAGTTCACGTTTTCACAAGGGAAGGGGATAAAGCGCACAGCAGATGGGCATTAGACACGCAAGGAGAAGATCAAAAGAAAAGACCTTCAAAAAACCCCTGAAACAAACTACGTAAACAAACCCCAGCTTTCCAACCAGAAACACAGAACATGGCTCAAGAACAGAAAGAAAAAAGCAACGACCACATTTTTCCTTTAATAAAGTCTGAGAACTAAACACGATGTAGAAAAGCATTTTGTTCTTGAGCACAGGCAGCAGAAAACTAATATTCAAGCAACGAGGGACAGGAATTTTAAAAGGAACTAGAGAGAAAAACTAAGCCAGTGGAGTTTCCCTAAAGAGGGAGCGTCTTTTGCCTGCCCCATCCAACTGGGAGCTGCTCTGCAACATCAAAAATACAAAGCCCAAATCCCCCGTAATGGTATAAGCCAGCAGGGAGTTTTGCAATTTAGATAAGCGCCTGGGAAAGATAATATCCAGTATCTGGATGCTTCAGTGATAGTGTCTAAAAACAACCGCATCAACCAAAAACCAAGCTAAACCTAACTCAATCCTCTAGGATAAGCGGAGTTTATGTGATCCAGTTCCGAGTAACAAAAAAATCCTTTATTAATCCAAAGGAATTTTAGAAGATAAAGCCAAGAGGAAGAAGAAAATGCCCTAGGACATTTATGCTAATAGCTATGAATCTTCTTTGATGTCTGCAATAATAGCTTTTGGGGAATAGCTTGCCCCTCTCACCCCCCCAAAGAAATTCTCTGAGTGTACAAAACGTAGCAAACACTGTTACACAGCAGCTGAGAAGTCTAAAAGTATCAGGAAAAAAAACAAACAAGAATCAGCAAAATGTGAAACAATGAAGTGGGAGAACTACATATTTGTGCCTTACCGTTTAACATCCAAGAATCATAGAATGTTTGGGTTGGAAGGGACCTTAAAGCCCATCCAGAGCCATGCCCTGGGCAGGGACACCTCCCACCAGACCGGGTTGCTCCAAGCCCCCTCCAACCTGGCCTTGAACCCCTCCAGGGATGGGGCAGCCACAGCTTCTCTGGGCAACCTGGGCCAGGCTCTCACCACCCTCACAGCAAAGAATTTCTTCCTGAGATCTCACCTCAATCTCCCCTCTTTCAGTTTAAAACTGTTCCCCCTCGTCCCGTTGCTCCCTCATAAAGAGTCCCTCCCCACATCGTTAACTACCTCAGCACGGAGCAAGAGAACTCACTGGGCCTGGAATCAGGAAAGGTGTTTTCCTTTTTTTCTGCCCAACTGCATTTATGTCATTTGTGTTTGGATTTGGCAAATTCTTCCTGTAGTAAATATAACTTCAGCAAATACCAACACAAAACATTCCTTCACATGAAAAAAAACCTTGAAAAACCCAAGGTGCTGGAGCACCAACTGTCAGTACCAATGATATATTATGCAGAAAGGAAAAAACGGTGGTTGTTTTTTTGGTTGTTCTATTTTTCCACCAAACTGTGCTGCCAGTTTACATGTTGAAACCCCAGGGATCAGTGTAAAACAAGCATTTTCAGCTCTAGCCAGGAAGGTGCAGCAGAACACTAAAGGCAGCACCTGAAGCTCGATGGCTCCAGGGCAGTTGGTAACACACCGATGGGCATTCCACGTAAGGAATACAGGACTAAAAGGGATCTCACCTTACACAACACTCCACAGCTCGGAACCAGTGAAGGATTTCATCGTGAAGGGTGCACAACTGAAGGCAGGAAAGAAATACCTTCTCAGCATCACTGTACCAGCCTGCATCCGACAGGAACCCTCCTGGGGAAAAAAAAATATCAAAAAAAAAAATCAAGAACAAACAGAAATTTGAACAGCAGAACACCTTTTTACAAAAAAAAGGGTTTGCTCAAATCTTGTAAGAGGACTACATATTAATAAAGACAGGAATACATTAGTTCCATTTTCCCTGTGCCAAATACAGAAAGATTTGCTAAGCAACTGGAGGAAGCAAGAGCGAAAGCAAAGGAAGCCTTTTGCCATTTCACAAAATAATTCTGACAAATTTCACAGAACTGCACACTACATAAGGGAATCCTGTCAAGGTTAAACCCTCCAGTCTGGAATTGAAAAGGATGAAATACAAGAGTAAAAGAATTCACCTTTAGCTGAGAATGACTTTTTGATCTTCCATAGTTTCCCTACAGTTTTGTGTCAAGAAGTTCTTACCAATACTACAATTATACAAAGTCTTAAGCATCACATCTGCAAACAACTTTTAAATACACAACGTTTGAATTAGCAAAGATGAGCCTATATATTCTTATATATTAAAATCCAATGTATCTTTCTTAAGACACCAAATAGTTTTCTAAATATTGCATTCCAAAACCACACTTTAAAAAGAAATAGCAGACATTGACATGAAAAAATAGCATTATCTGAACTGAAGCTTGCATGAAAGAAAGAATCATACTTTAAACAGCCCACCATCACCAGTTACCTAAAACAAACCCAATCTGGATTGCTTTTTCTTTTACAGCAGCATCTGACTCTGCTATGTAGGAGCACCGTCTGCTGAAAGAATAGGCCAGGACAGAAGCAACTTTTACTCCATGGTCCATCAAAGCCTGAAAACAGTGATGAAGCAGATGTCTGAAACAAAAGGAAAGAGAATTTGATTACACATGAAGTTTTTAAAACACTGCAGTCAGTTGGCTCTTGAGTGCCATGAATTCAAATGAGTAGCGATTCAGAGAAATAACTCCAACCCTCTTCTCAAACCCAAACCAGATGAATACAAGCCTAATTGTCAATCTCGGGGCTAATGGATTACAGTTGTTGAATTATCCAACAAATAGAGTGAGTGTACACAGAGTTCTTTACAAGGACACCCTCCAGTGTAAGCAAAACACAAGCTGCCCACACAATATTAAAACTGAAAAACAACATTTTCAGCTAAAACTTCAGAGGGGAGAAGCCTCATATCCACCCCTAACAGACAACTCCCACAGAAATTGCAGATAAATGAGCAATGATGAACCCATTAACATCACACACACGCAAACAATGGGATGGAGGTAAGTCCAAAGACTCAAAGCTTACTCTGTTACAAAGAATCTGATCTAAAAAAGTCAAGTTCCCAGCATAACACCACATATTGGAGTATTTAAAGACAGGAAAACTCTTTAAACTGGGGAGATCCTATCAGCTTGATAACCCTTTATTGACTGCCAGTGCTCAGGGACTGGCTGGGCACCCATCAGCTGCTGGTTTCATTATTAGACGGAATGAACAGACCAAGAAAATTACAAGACATCTTCCAAATTCAAAATGTACATCAAGAGGTAAGAGCTGAACTGAGAATTATCAATATATTAAGATACTTACCTTTTATCTAAAGCTCGTAGCACCTTTGCAAAAACTTCTAGTTCACAAAATTCACTACCCAGCTGGCATAGGCGGCCCTGTTGGTAAAGCTGAAAGAAAAATATAAATATATTTTAAAATTGAATACGTGAGTTCTTCCGGGAAATGTAGCTTAATAGTAAAGATGACTTATGATGAAATCTAGACTTCAAAGTACTGAAATACAGCAGGCTAAGAAGCAATAGTTCCACTATCTCCACACAGGAGCACAACCTCAGTGTTTAAAAACTGAGCCCACAAGCAATGAGAGCTCCTTGGGGGGTTTCAAGTTGGTTTTATCCATGAATGGATTTTCAAGTATCAACTCTGTTCACCTGCATCAGAAAACACCGCGATACCCGAGCTAAAAAGCCAAGGCAAAACCAAAAAACTCCTGAAGTTAGCAAAAAACACAATGAATAACTTTGATAAAAAATGCTTGGAAAACATTTGTTAAATGACACAGAATCTAGCATACAGCAGTACAAATAGATATTATATATAAATACATATAATAAATCCCAAGCCCACAAGTTCTGCAATGGGTGACTCCCCAATACTCAGAGCTCAAGGCAGGCACCAGCCCTGACCCCACGAACACCCAAGCTTACACAAGCCATTCCTGCATAAGTAAATGGGAAAACCTCAAGTGAATCTGTTTGGGCATTTATTAAAAGCAATGGTTAGTTTTATGTCCAAGCTGATTTGTGTTTGCAGGTAAGCAAATATATCAGTTAACTTATTCATAAAAACAAACCACAGGGGCAGTTCTTTCTGCAATGCACAGTGAAGTTGCAGAGCTTTCTGCCGCACTGTGCTATAAATACTAACAATTTACATAGGTACAAAAGCGACTGGACAAATATATGGCAGAAAACCCCATTGGGGGCTAGGGATTCCTGCTCTCTGGAAGTCCCTGAACCAGGAATGACTGAAAGCAGAGTATGAAACCTGAGGAAGAACCACTACACACTTGCCAGAGCCACACGTGCCATCACCAGGACTGGATCACACTGGACTGTTGCACTACAACTGTTTGTTATTTCAGGTGTTTAGAAAAAAAACACATCCCCACACCCTTTCTTCATTAAAAAAAAAAAAAAAAAAAAAAAAATAATATCTTTCTGCAAGGCAGTAGCTCCCTGGAGAAAAGAGAGAAGCCGGTAGCTCCTGTCTTACAGGCTCTTCTCTCCAGCAGCTCTGAGCAAACTCTGACATGAGGAGTGCAGCCACCCTCATTATGGAAGCAAAAATAAGGTTAAGAGAACACGTTATTTAGAGATGCTCCACTACAAACACAGATTTTATGAAAGTTTTAATATTCCTCTCAGTTTTAATAATTTCTTTTAAAACTTGTATTGGTAAGCATCTTTTGTCTGGTTCATCTTTTGCTCCACAAACAGTGGAAGCAGAGGAATTAGCATTCAAAACAAAGCATATGAGAACATCTTCTCCAGCCAGAAATTGAGTTTTAGTCAACTCTTCTTATAAAAGCACATGACACTGATTCTACAGCACAGCAAGTTTGCTATTTTAACAACAGAACCTACAAAAAAACCTTCAAAAATACTTTGACCTAATAATGTCAATTGCCAGAAATGAATGTTTTCCTTTTAGTCATCTATTTCGCTGGGGGGGGGGGGGGGGGGCAGAAAAATAGGAAGTCTTTTTAAAAGTAGCACAAGTTTGCATGCAAAGTTACTGCTCAGATAAAACAGCACCGTGTCCCTGGACTTCAAAGGGATCAGAGTTGCTTCTGAAGCTCTGTTCTCTCTGGCAGTGAAAGAACATCCAGTCTGGTGCATTTAAAAACTACAGTCATGGGTAAGTGTTCCCATTTTCTTCACCACAGCTGTCTAACGGTAACTGTTCTAAAAAACCTAAAGCATATTTTCCACAGTCAAAAAAGAGGATTAAATCTTGCCTGGTATTCCAGGCCCAAACCCAAGGGTGGACATCTCATCAATAATTGAGGAGATAATTTCTGGACAAAACTAAGACACATACCCAAGCTGTTTTACCAAGGCTTAAACCGATCAGAAGTCCTAGCACACATTCAACATTTAGGCTTTCAACCAAGTACATTATCATTTCCCCTTATCACCTTGCAGTGCTAACTAAGCATCCCAGAGATTACTCTGATACTAGTTTACCAAATACTAACTGCAGCAAGACTTCTAAAAATGAATATATTTATGAAGTTATATAAACACATGTTGTAAAATTCCCACTGTTACATGTGATTCTTAAATTCCTAATGAATAAATGCCCTGGTCGGAGGGGAGGGAGGGGGAAGGTTCCAAATTACACCCTCAATTTTGATACATCGATTATTTCGGGCACATGTAAGATTTGCCTTATGGTCCAAAGGTGGAAGGCTGGTGTCTGCACCTCTCATCCCAGTTCAAAGGTAAACACTTGCACCATTCTGGCATGCAGAAAAAAAAAACAACCTATTTTTCACTGCTATAACCAGAAATACAGCATCCCTGGGACATCTACCACACTAGTCACCCCTTCCCTCAACGTACTGGCAAACATTTTTACGGAACTAACTCAGCCTGAAGTTTCTTGAAGCTGTTGTAGCTGTTACAGCAATATTCTCAAACAAAATTTGACATGGAAATAGTGAGTATACGTCAAACTGTGAAGCAATTCCAGGAGATTCAGTAACGCTTATTTGTCCATTGAGAAGCAGTCGCAAGCGCTGGAGCAATGGTTCCCTTGTTACAGCTCCACAGAGACAAAATTCCTGACCACAAGCCTTGCTACATAACACGAAAAACAAAACAAAATAGTGATTCAAGAAAAACATGCCCCAACAAGAACGGCAGAGGTTTGGACTTCTGAAGAACTATTCTTTTCCTAAGAAACAAATGTCTTCTAGACACAAACTTCACCTATTTGGAGCTTAACAGAGACTCATTTTTCTTTAACTACATAAAAAATGAATAAAAGCCTACAATATGACTTCCAATTTCATCACCTCACGTTGACACATTAATTCTGGCACTGAAGACCAAGATGTAAGTTTAATATCTAGGTGTTATTACACAAATGCACAATCAAACCGTTTTGCACAGCTGTGAGAAAATCACCATCATCCTCCAAGATCTAAGGCTCAGTATTTAACTCATAACACATTCATTTAAGCATTCAAAACCTGCATATAGTGGTGTCTCCAGTTAAAAACATTAACTTCTCTATTATTATATCATCATGCACATGTAATTCTATTAAAGTTCTTGTCAGATTTTTCGCTCTGGATAGATTAAGATGAGCTCTAACTGCTTCCTACCAAACCCCTGAAAATAAAGACATGTTAAACTGCCGGGAAAAGCCAAGCTGTAACACAAGAGAAAAAGCTACATGGTATGGGTAGCACCAACACACCGGGCTGTTTCACTATGTACAAGCGAAAAGATTTTTCTAAATCTAATAAAAAAATAATAAACAATAAAAAAATTAAAAAAAAAAATTGCATTTTAAAGCAGCTGGAAATTAATTCTAACCAGTTGTAAAAGGACACTGTAGAAAAGGAGCTGTAGCATACGCTATGTGAAAAATATGCTCCTATTGCTCCAGTTTGGAAGAGGACCGAAACATTAATAAGGGCATTCCAGTAAGAATTTAAGATATAAGGAATTCCAAGGAGCTCCCCAGCATGTTTAGTAATGACTAATAATGTAATGTGGAATATTGTGCCAAATTTGGGAAGAACCGGATACTTAATCAACAAACATCAGTATTTGGGGAAAAAAAAGGTTGGCTGTAACCACAATCTTCCTTCCCTGCTTAACAAGGAAGGAAAAAGTTTATTGCGAGTCAAGAGTGCACTGAATCAATCTGTTGACAAATGACTCATTATAAACGGGGTGGGGGAACAGTCTTAGAAAATAATCAGCTCAAAATTTAGGGACATTTGATCCTTATAAATCAATTTCAAAAGCATCTACAAAAGGCTCTGGACAAGCACTAGTTCTATTGGATATTGTTCAGGGCATTAAAAAAAAAAAAGGCAAATTTTACAGCTCTTCTTTGAAAACATACTGGCAATTATGAGGCTGATCTTTATGAACCTCAATCAAATAAATAATCAAGAAAAAAAAACCCAACACTTTATTGATTAAACCTAATTTCAGAGACAATTTTTGGAGCTACTGCTTTCACACACAGCACGCTTCTACACACCTTCCCATGCACTCTGCTTCCCCTGTACTGCAGCAGCAAAGCTTTCTGGTTCCCCTCTAGAGAGTCCGGCACAAGGGATACAAAGTCTGGGCCTTACACTCACACACAGGTAGAATTTCCTGAAGCAGTAAGTAGGGAAACCCAGTTTGCTTTGAAGTTAAATCAGTACAAAGGAAACAAAGTGGAAATGGGAATTACTGTTCCAGCAGGAGCCGAACACCTCTGTTCATGATGCGACCTCATTATCTGAATTATGATGAGTTCTAGCATCTTAGTCTCAACAAGGATACCAAAAATTAAATGGGGAAGCCAGAAAATATCAGGGTTAGAAAACATGCCCCATAATTAGAGACTCATAAAAGAAAAAGCAAACTGAGTAACATGAGTTAGAGGAACGGTAAGCAAAGGCAAGAAGTTTCAAAGCAGTAAAGACATAACAAGCAAAGATGGTTCAGTTTTAATCTAAGTTTAGACTATAGAAATAAGGCCCATGTTAAAACAGAGAGTAATAATAATTGGAAAAAAATCATGAAGCGATGATTTTCCTTCACTGTGAGGCTCTAATTTAAAAAGGCGATACAAAGATAGAATTTAATTCAAGCAGTATTTAGGGAAGTGCAACTGCACACGCTGCTCTGGAAGCCTACCCAGATGATCAGAGTGGTTGGACGTGTGTGCACACGTGCGGAAATCATGATTGTTTCCCACATGTACATTTACTTTCTGACCCCAAAAATACAGCAGTACGAACAGATGTCCTACAAAATATGCCCCCATTGGCTCTAGGATTTTTTGCCTCCTTCATACGTTGCTCACTCATGACCTTGTTGGTCCTTCTCTGGTCAGAAAGCCTCAGAACTCCAGCAGCAATGCTACGCTTCGTTCCATGGGGAGTTCATCCTCTTCACTCTCAAACACCCGGGAGATTGAAGCCTTGTGACAAGATAGCTTTATTCTAATCTTATAGAAATTATGCTTATAAATATTCTACATCAGTAAAAACAATCTCTGCTGCAATGCAGAGAATGGATGCTCTACTGCTTGTGAACAGTCAGCAAATTCCTGTTTATTCATTTTGTTTGGTTCAAAGAATACCTAGATGTGATCCAGGAGCTTTTATTAGTTGTGGTTGTTCTTTTCTGGATTAGCAGAACACAGCCAGGAGACCCAATACTGCAGTTACACTCCTTATTATAGGAGTTGGCACTATCAGGATCTAAACTCAAAAATCTGGTATTTTGAGTCACGTCAAGGTAGGAGCACTTCAGCACTTTTATCTACCATTTCAAAGAGAAAGCACAATTATAACCTTTTGGATTTCGCCTAAAAATTTTAATGCAAAACAAGTTAGCATAGTGCAATTACTAAAGGTCACGGGTCTGCACTAACTAAAACAAATTAATGTCACCTCCAATTGTTCCTGTGGTTACTGATCTCATCAGAAAACATCCAAAGAACATCGGACCCAAATGAT